>NC_143546.1:2562483-2870817 GCF_031878675.1 Megascapheus bottae
GAAATGGTAGCTCCTGGAACAAGCCGGGCATTTGCACGGCTGGGCACCGTGCTTGGCAATGTGCATGGTAGATGGCAGGTCAGATCTAGGCTAGTCTTTCAAGGCGGGTGTTTGCTATGGCTCCGTCGCATCTCTGGTCTGAAATTCCACGCCACAGCATGGTGGTCTTCAGGGATGAGGCTTTTGGGAGGTGATTAGGACTGAGTCCATAAGGATGACTTCCTCTTGATGAGAAATTAGTGCCCTCATGGAACTATGGGCCAGAGAGCTTTCCCCTTCATTTTCCATGTGAACACACAGTAGGACTGCAGCTATTTACATGCCAGGAAGAATCTTCACCAGATTTGGCCGTCACTTTGGCTTCAGACTTGTAGCCTGTGAAAGAATGGACCTTTGTTGTTTTTTTTTTTTTTTTCTTTTTTATTGTAATTAGTAAAAGGGTTACATGATATTTGCCAGATAGAAGGTGCGTTAATTCACATACATTGATACCCTTTCACATGTCTTGGTACCCGTTTCCCTCCCCCCCCAAACCCCCCACCCGTCTTGGTTTTCCCCCCTTCCCTATCAAATTTCAAATACAAATACAAATAAATTCAATATATTAGATAACAAAGTGAGATACTATACCAATATGAGATAACCAAGGGACAGCAAAGGAGATGAGAGACAACAAAGTACATTAAGGACAACAATCATTCATTATATGGCTTTTGTTTCACTATCCTAGAGGTCCTTTTAATTAGCTTCACATTATATGTCCTTATGTATCAAGATTTTGCTCTATTGCAAATCTCTGCTAGTAGAGCCCAAGGTTTCTACTGATTATGACGAATGAGGGAAACCATTGAGCCTAATGGACCTTTGTTGTTTAAGATACTAGATCTAGAGTGTTCTGTGGTGGTCATCTGAGCTGCCGATCCAGCTTGGAGAAGCTGACCCAAGGCCTTCAGGAAAATGGCACACTTGGGCCAGTCTGAGAATACCACCTGCTGTGTGGTGTCTGCCCCTCCCCTCCCCAGGTCATCTTTGTGTAGGCACTGCTGGTGTAGTGTGTGTGTGTGTGTGTGTGTGTGTGTGTGTGTGTGTGTGTGTGTGTGTGTGCTGCTCACTTCCTTGTTTTAGTTGAGAATGTGCTGTGGGCCTGTCACTCATCCCTGGGTTCCATGCCAAGCTGTATTTAGCTTAGACATGGACTCAGTGTGCACAGGTCAAATGGAGAACTCCAGGGTCGGGAGAGTGATGGGCGGGGGAGAGTGATGGGCGGAGTCGTGTTGACCCAGATGCATTGTGCTCATCAGCTGAGGGGCTGAACTGGAAATCCCTTTGAACAACTTCTAAAGACACTAAAAGTAAATGAATCAACTTTAGAACGAGAGTAGCCCCCAGCAGATGCCGTGGCGTGAAGAGTGAGTACAGTAACTAAGGCTGGAAGCTAGCTGTGGACAGAGGAGGGCGGGGGAGGCCAGGATCCTCTTTCATTTTTCCTCTACATGCATGTCTTGTGAATGAGTCTGCGTGAACGAGGGACCCTGGAAATGTCACCTTGGCCTCCGCTGGCCTCTCCAAAGCCACCCACCCACCAAGGAGCCATTGTCATCTGTAATAGCCCACAGGGGGCTCCTGCTGTTTTGTTCCACAAGGTCCCCACTGACCCCTCCTCCTGTTAGCTGACACTCCCTTACTGGGGTCTAGGTCTCTCCTGCTGATTGAGCTCCAGGCTGATGGCAAAGAGTTAAACGCTGTATGTGTGTGAGTCTTCTACCCACAGGAGCATCTAGGTCGTTCTTCCACCGTGAAGGAGATGAGCGATGCAGGCTTGTGTAGGTGCCTCGGAGTATAAGGATCCTGCGTGGAATATCCCAGGCACGCGCCAGGCCATTTGAGTAAGGTGTGGCGAGATCCATCAGGGAAGGTGGTGCTGTTGCTCTCTATGGAGGAGGAGAGAGGTAGTGGGGGGCAGAGACTTGAGGGGACCAGCGGGGGAGGGTGCAGGAATTGTGGGTAGTTCAGGGAGGGTACGATTATGGAAAGGCCCTTAGCAGAGCCCAGGGTAGGTTTCTAGCATTCTGTGATGATGGCCTAACGTTTGATGTCTCATGCTGTGTGTGTGATTCCTTGGGAAGTGCTCTGCAGGCAAGTAGGCCTTGTTTGGGGGCTGCCAAGAGACTGTGTATTTGCTATTCCTCTTTCTTGGTTCATCCTTCCCCTATCTGTACTCCCCCTACCTCTCCTTTCTCTCTGCCTCTGCCTCCCCTCTCTCTGCCTCTCTCCTCTCTCTCTGCTTCTCTCCTCTCTGTGTCTGCCTCTCCTCTCTCTCTGTCTCTGCCTCTCCTCTCTCTCTGCCTCTCTGCCTCTCTGCCTCTCTGCCTCTCCTCTCTCTCTCTCTCTGCTTCTCTCCTCTCTGTGTCTGCCTCTCCTCTCTCTCTGTCTCTGCCTCTCCTCTCTCTCTCTCTCTCTCTGCTTCTCCTCTCATCTCTGGCTCAGCAATTTAAACAGTCTGAGGTCTGGTGTTTGAAAATTGCAACCATAATCATTTGCTATTCTTCTCATTTGCTTGGTCTGCTTTTGTCTTGTTTTGCTGGCTCTAAGCTGTAGCATCCATCTCATCCCTTTCATGTCCCCCACTCCCACACCCAGTGCTATGCCCTCTTCTCTCTGGTCTTGACTTTCCCAGCAGAGGCCTGTGATGAACTCTCCATACCCCGACCGTGCCTAAACTAAACTACAGCTTGATGATTTGTGTTTCTGCATGGCTCTCCAACCTGCCCATTCAAAGGAATGAAGCTATTTTGACAAGCAGTTGGTCATCGTGAAGTGGTATCACCTCCTGTCAAGGAACTGGATGGACCATACAAGACCAGGCTTATGCTTTGACCTTCTAGAGCAGCTTAGGGGAGAGGATGCTGGCACAGGGCTTGGATTCTAACAGGTTCTGCCCCCACCCGATCCTGCCTTCAGTCAGTCACTGGCCAGTTTTTGAACACCTCTGTCCTAGCTGCAAAATGTCGACAGTTACCTTTTACCTCCTCAGGGTTCTTCTGGGGACTGGATGAGATCTCGAGTCTCTACACACTTTAACCCAGGGTCTTGTAGACTGTGCTTAACCAGAGCTGTTATTTTCTAGGTTAGAGGTGCTGTTTCCTAATTTGAAAATATCAAAATGGACCCTATTCCCTTGGTGACATTGTAGGCTCTGATGACATTGCGGTCATGTCGATTGGAGCCCTGGGACAGCATTCTGGGAGAAATGTCTGTGACAGTTGGGATTAGGGTTTGGATAACAGCCATCTTTGACTCTGCTTACTTTCTCAGCTGCCTCTGCATGGGGTGGGGGTGGGTCTGGGGCTCTGTCCCCTTCCCCAGCCTCGTGTGCTTCCTGTTGGCATCAATGCTGTGTGCAGGGCCAATCCCTGAGAATTTTCTTTTTTATCCCTCAGTGCTTCCAGAAGTTTTCAGGCTGTACTTTTGTGTGCCGATGCGTGTAAAGGATGCTACAGAATATTTAATAAGGTCAACCGTAATACGTGTTTGAAAACTGTGTAAGTTGAGTTAGGAAAACAGCTCTGATTACATGAGTAATATTTAAAGTGCCTGCTAAAAATGCAGTAACTTTTCTGTCAATAATAGAAAAAGCCTCTGAGTTCTGCAGAGATTTTTTTTTTCTTTCTTTATATACTTTTTTTTTTTAATGCAAGATTCAGGGGCTCTTGCCCGCTCTGGTGGAAGTTTTCCATTAAACAGATGATTCATGCTACCAGGGCTGAATGATTAACATGAATTATGGAAAAATTATGCTGAGACTCAGATGTCTCAATTTATGAATGATTCGGAGGCAGATTTCTCCAAAATTTTCCTTTTAAAGGAAGATTTTTGACTTATTGAGAGCTTCAAAAAATGATGTTGCCCTGATATCCTCCCTCCCTCTCTCCCTCCCCCCTTTTCCCTCTCTCCATCCCTTTCTGCCATCCCTGAGGCTAAGGGCTTGAACCTCAGTGTCTATGTGCTTTCCCCTGTCTCTTAGGTTTTTTTTCACTCTACCCCTTGAGCCATAGATCCACTTCTGGCTTCTTGGTGCTTAATCAGAGCTAGGAGTCTTAACAGACTTTTCCTCCTGGGCTGGCTTCAAACTGTGATCCTCAGATCTCAGCCTCTAGAGGAGCCAGGATGACAGGCGCCGGCCACCAGTGCCCACCTTCTTTGAAGGTGACCTTTTAAGGTCCTTGATTTGAAAAGGGATGTTTTACTTCTAGGGAGGAGCAGGTGTCCATTTTTGTTGATTCCAGAGTAGATGGTAGAATTCCTCCCAAGACCTGTCAATTCGAAAAGCTCCAGAAGGTCAGAACTCTTGTCAACGGGAGGTGCCAGTATGTCTATGGACCTTTGCCTTCTGGCATCTGCAGAGGGCTGGGGGAAAAAGGTTTCAGCACCAAGGACAGTGGACCTGCTGCGCTGTGTGAGCCATGCACTCTAGAAGGTCCTCTGGGCTGAGAACTCCAGGAGAAAAGGGGTCTACTTAGCTAAGAGCAGCTCTGAAACCCGGTGAGCTGTAGATTTCTCCTCCATACCAGGACAGTGTGGTGCATCATAGCTGAAGTTCCATTGGGTGCCTGGACCTTTGCTGGGTGCTAGGACACCCTTCTTCCTGACACGTCTCATGTCTAGCAGGGAGCGTTGGTGACATGGCTAATAAGCATTTCACACGTCTGTAGCATGCCCCTCCCCCATCCCATGGCTCCCATGGCCAGTTCCCTGGGCCAGCTCCAGTATTCAGATGAGGAGACTTCCCTCCTCTAGTTACATAGTACAGAAAATTCTCTTAGTATCTCTTTTGGTTCCAGTTTGTTTCTTGACTTCTGTGGCTCAGGACCCATGGACATGTAAGCCGATATTTACCAAAGCTGCGAGTGAGCTCACTTCCTAGCAATGTCCTTGCACAGAGTGGAAGATCCTTTTGCAGAGAAACTAGCATCCTGGGCATGTGGGTGGTGGGTTTGAGCGTTTCTGATGCCGGTGCAGGTCCCATGAGGAGAGGGTGCCAGCGGAACTCCTGGGAGGGATGCCACCGGACTTTGTGAACCTTAGGCACAGCGCATGGTCTGTATCTTACTCATTGGGGCTTAGGATTCTAGTGCCAAAGCATTTTCAGTATGTTCACTAGGTGAAGGGAGAAGGGCCGTCCGTGGGTGCTGAAGGTAGAATAATCTTGTGGGATAATGTGGCTGCCGGTGGGGAGGGGGTTTGGGGGGAGGCAAACTGAGCCGGGCTTGAGTGGAGCCCCACTGCTTTCTGACAGCAGAACCTACCCAAGTGACTCCCAGAAGCTCAGTATATTGACTTAAGGGTTGTGAGAGCTAGAGGAAAATCAAGAGCTCAGACAGTGGCCTGCCCACATGAAACCAGGGCAGTCATTGCGCCCTCACTGGTTATCAAGCACTTTTGAACCCAATGTGCCTATTTGGTCGTGAGTCATCTGTGACTGCTTTTGAACCACAATGACAGACTATGGGAGAGACCACACAGGGCCCCACCAGAGATAAAAATGTGCCTGCTCCCGGGTGAGGTGGCTCACGTCTGTCATCCTAGCTACTCAGGAGGCTGAGATCTGAGGATCAAGGTTCAAAGCCAGCCTGGGCACAAAAGGACCTGAGACTCTTATCTCCATTAACCTCTAGAAAATAGGAAGTGGGGCTTGGCTCAAGGGTAAGGTGGTAGCCTTGAGCTGAAGAGCTCAGGGACAGTGTGCAGGCCCATAGTTCAAGTCTTGTGACCCCCCCCATACACACAAAAGAAAGATGTGCCTGCTTCCTATCCTTTACCATGCAGAGTTTTAACCATATAATCTTATTTTTGGATTACAAACGTAACGCTTGGCATTTGTGGAAACATAGGAAATGAGGAGAACTGTGGGAATCGGTCCACAGCTTACCACCCAGAGATAACCATTATCAGTCTTTTCAGCCTAATTCCTCCCAGATTCCTAATCATGTGTAAATGTTTACATAATGGAAATGACATCGTTAGTGTATTTTCACTTCCTACGTGTTTACTCATTATGTCATCACCGTTTCCTCCTGCATCAAATGGCTTTTCAAAAAACATGGTCTCTGTTTCAATATGTTGATGTACATGTGCATCCACACACCCACTCCCCTCCCCCCCGACCACCTGTGCACGTGCACATCCCTGCTCTACGTATTTCCTTAGCGCCTCTCAGATGCTCACGTACCATGCAAAATGTACAGCTAGACTTTGTCTCTCCTTTATCTTTTTGTGCTGGTACTGGGGCTTGAACCCAGGGCCTCACACGCTCTCTTGGCTTTTTCTTCTCCTTTAAGGCCAGTGCTTTACCACTATGAACCACACCTCTAGTTCTGGCCTTTTATTTATTGATTTATTGGTTAATAGGACATATGTCTCTTGGATTTGTCAGCATGGCCTGGTTTGGAACTTTGATCCTTGGGTCTTTGCCTCCTGAGTAGGTTGGATTGCACACTTGAGCCACCGGTGGCTGACCTGCTCTCTCCTTGTGAGGAGCTACCGGTCTAGTAGACAGTATAGACACACAATCCTAAACTTGGGTGGGATATCTCCAACACCAGACATTAATTTTTTTTTTCAGCACGGGGCAGGTGAAAGCCTAAGGGTTTTGGGGCTGATTCTGTTCTTGGTGAGTTTTTACTTTTGATTCAGAAGGGACCATAACCTAGCTTGTATCTACATGCAGTGCTGTTCAACATCCATTTCTGTGGTCATCTCTTTGGTAGGAAGCATAAGAAATCTTGGCCTGCGAAGCTCTCTTTGGAATAGTAGACCATATTCTGAGAAGTGTGTGTGTGCGTGTGTGTCTGAGAACATAAATGGAAGGAAAGGAAATTGGTGGTTATTGTCTGTGGCAGAACCCAAAATATTGCTGTGCTGTGTTATTACTGCTGCTGTCTTCCCAGCATGGGACTCTTTAGAAATAAAAGGAGGCACTGCCGAGAGGAAAGCAGGCAGAATTATGGACTGCATCCAACCTAGCCAGGAAATAGATGGCATCGTTCCCCGGGAGATCACTTCCCTTACACTGAAGGATGCGCGTTAGGATGGTGAGAACAGAGACCAGTACTCAAGAGTCCCAAAGCTCTTCTGGGGCCCTCAGCACACGCGTGTCCCACCTGCTTCCTCTCACCACGCCACCTGGGAACCCATTTTACATTTCCCCCAACAGATGGCCATTGTGATAGACCGATGACTGAGCCAGTCTTGCACATTTATTGTCGACCTTGGAACTGGGTCCCAGAATTTCTACCTCTGTGAGCAGCCTATAGAACACCCAGAGACTGGTGACGGAGACATCAATTCTCTGAGGGGCAAAGTGGAAGTTGGCCACTTGTATTCTTTTCTGGATGTTTCTGGGTTGGAGTTGGTCTGAGTCAGCCTTGTGGGGACTTGCTAATGTGTCTATCACCAAGGAGACCCGGGAATGGCTGCAGGGTGAATCTACAGGCCATGCCTCCTCCCAGAAGCACACACAGAAACCCACAGTTACATAAGCGATAGTAAGAAAACCCAGTGTGGGCAAGAGAGCAGGTGGCACAGGCCTGTAATTCTACCTACTCAGGAGGCTGAGAGCAGAGGTTCAAGGTTCGAAGCTGGCCCAGGCACAATAGTCTTCTACCTAACCAGCAAAACAACCAGTAGTGGAGCTGTGGCTCAAGCTGTAGAGGTACCAGACATGATCAGAAAACGAAAGGACAGAGGGCCAGGAGTGTGACCTAGTGGTAAAGTGCCTGCCTAGCATGCACAAAGTCCCGGGTTCCATTCCTCAGCACCACATACATAGAAAATAGCAGGAAGTGGTGCTGAGGCTCAAGTGGTAGAGCTCTAGCCTTGAGAAAGTCCAAGGACAGTGCTCAGGCCCTGAGCTCAAGCTCAGAACTGGCAAAAAAAAAAAAAAAGGAAAAAAAGAAAACTAAAGGACAAGGCCAAAGCCCTGAGTTCAAAGCCAGTAGAGCTCCCTCTCCACTCCTCCCCGAGAATACTCAATGATGTGTACATCATGGAAGGATAACAAAATTCCAATTTAGAAAATGTATCTGCTTCTGCAGTTTTTTCTTTGTATCTTTATTCAAGTTGGGCAAGCAGATAAAAATGCTGACTGCATTTGCTTCTTAGTATGGAGTGCAGTGCTTTATAAAAAATAAAATAAAAATATCTTTTCATTAGCAAAAGCCTGCAGGCGAGGCAGAAACTAACAACATTTGCATTTTCCTCACCTTCATTTGCAAAATGTGGGACTTCTCTCACTACCCCGTAGGGTCCCTTGTTGAGGATTAAATTAGAGATTGCAAATCCTTAACCTACTACCTAATCTGCAGTAGGTACTCAATACACGGAAGCTATTATTTTTATTGATATAATAGCTAATTTTGATTCGGAGTTCAAAGTGCTCTGTATGTATTAACTCTCTTAATTGATTTTGTATGCTCTGGATCTCGGTACTTTAGTCTTTAATCAAAAGTGGGGCTGCAAAAGCCAAAGTATGCGTGTGCCCGTCTCACCCTCCTTGGAGCTGGGAGACGAGATTCTCTGGCTGCTGTCCATGAAATGAAAGGCTGTAGAAAGACTTTATAAACCAGATGAGAGAACCATATGAATGGAGCTTCGTCCCTGGATTGCTTCCTAAGACTCAGTGATACTACTGTAAGGTGAACTAATGTTTTTATTCTTAAGAGGGTCTTCTGCCGCAATTAGAGAGAAAATTCTTATTTCCTGTAGACGTAATGCGCAAAAGATCGCTCCGATTCTTAGTATAGATCTTAAATCATAGATTTCCCTCTGTGGGCTCGATTTATTTAGACATCCTTTGAGGCTGACTGACTGTGATAGACAATTTTTAGCCTCCATCTGGGAAATGCTATCGTATGAAGCTGTCCCTTGTTCTGTCCAGCAGACTTTGTGATGAGTTCATACTTCCAGAACAATCCAAGCAACTATTAAATTGGAGTGTAGGGTACCATATTCTTGATTTGATATGTAAGTCTTGAAATTTTGTCCAAGAGGTATAGAGGAAGAAAAAAAAAACCCTTGAAAGTGTTGAGTGTTTCAACTGAGTTTTGAAAAAGGGCTAGCCAAGAAATACCAAACTCTGATATACAGTTTATCTAAAACCAACAGAGAATGTCTAATCTTAAACACATTACCCAGATTGTTCACATTTGGCAGGACCCAGCTGAAGAGTTTTTGGATGGATTCAGTGTCTTAACATGATGGGTTGAATGGATATGATTGGGAAGTCTGTCTGTCTGTCTGTTGCATGCAAGTGACCAGATGAGGGATAAGACAGTGCCAGGGGCAGTGCTGTGTCCCTTTCTGTCACTTTGCTGATAGGAAAGATAGTAAAGATTTCTTCTTTTGGCCTTGGGAAAATGAGGGAGTCTGCCATCTCTCGTAGATATAGAATGTAGACAACACTGACTGACCCGCACAAACCTTGGGAAGGAATCAGAGCTGCAGAAGTCTGTGACTGAGTGGAGTGACAGCCCTCCCTCCCTCCTTCCCTCCCTCCCTCCCTTCCTTCTTTCCCTCCCTCCCTCCCTCCCTCCCTCCCTTCCTTCCTTCCCTCCCTCCCTCCCTTCCCTCCTTCCCTCCCTCCCTCCCCCCTCCCCTGTCTCTTTCTCTCTTTCTTTCACATTTGCCTCTTAGGGTGCAGTGAATCTGGCAATGATTTCTTGATTCCCAGGAAGATCCATGAGGTTTGCACGGGACGGTACCTTCGGGTAATAATCTTTTATTCTGTTGGAAGATGGATTATTAACAGTGGCTAGGGAGAGGTGTCTGTAACAGCTCCAATTATTCTGTTAGGAAAGAATGAAAAAAATTCAATTTCCCTTCCAGCTTCACAAAGTTGATGTGGGCACCATTAGTCACAGATGGGATAGAAAGACTTTTTTAAAAAAAATACAATAGTCTATGAACAATGTGTCCCAGAAATACATGCTGCCTTGAATTATGCCTCTTACACCATCTATGTATGCTTTCCGGCTTGCTCTTTGGCAAGAAAAGGCATTCTATGGTTCAGGCTTTTGTATGTTTTGGTCATTTTCCTAGCCTGCTTAGCAAACTCCTATTCAACCTTCAAGACCCAGCGTGGGCTTCTCCCTCTGTGTGGCTTTCCCTGATTCCTTTGTCACATATGAGGGCTAACCACAGACTCTTCTGCATCCTCCAGTGTCTTGCATCACAGGCACTAGTAACTGGTTTATGAACACAGTATGAGTTCTGTCCATCTCCGTATTCTCAGCAGTCCGTGCTATGCATTTTTATGATGCACTGATGGATGGATGGATTCGGCAGGACACTCTCACACTGGATGGTGAAAGTGATTGAATGGTCCCTCTATTGAGCTCTTTGTAAGCACTTCTGTCTGGTGTTGGGGGTGGGGGGAGGGATTTCCATTAGCGTGATTGAGCTGTGGGTGAGCAGAAATCAGTTCTTTGCATCGACCTGAGGGGAAAGGAGGCCTGGAGAGGAGAAATCTGCTAATTAATAGGGTCAGCACGAGGTGGTATTTCCCTTTGTGTTCTCCCAAAGAAAGTCAGCTTCCTGCCATCCCTGGATGGGGATCTAGGGCTCTGTTGAGAGTCACCAGAAGAAGTAGTCCCCCGCCTGTCACCCCCCCCCCCCAGGGTGGTCTTCACACAGCTTGGATCTAGTTTCAAGTGGAGGTGGATGGAAGCCATTTGCCGGGCGCACTGGCAGACGAAAGGACAGCAGGCACAGAAAGCGGGCGTGCTTTGCTCACGGCGGGCGGTAATGCTGGACAACTGCCCATTCCCTTAAAAAATTTCCCACCCAAGTTCTCCTAAATGTCCAGATGGCAATTTGTGACTGAATCATTTATAACCAGCCATCTCTATGCATTATGCAGGGCCTGTTTAAATTATACATTGACCTCACTTGGCACTTTTTACCTTAGTTAATCAGTGGACTTGGTGGTGGTCGGCTGGATCTGCTAAATTGGTTCCGAGTTAAGTATTCGTCAAATGGAACTAGGATGTCTGGCTGGACCCCGCCTGCAGGGATGAGGAGGGAGGGTGGACAAGAGGTCCCAGGAGGCTTTGACTCCTCTCACAGGCTGGGCTCGCTGAGACCACAGCTCACCATTCATTCTCTAGGCCTGAGCTAAGCATAGTGGGAGAGAGAGTGAAGAGTGGTAGAACCTGCCTCTCTGCTCCCATCTCCATGCTCCCTCCCGCCAGGCTGCATCTCAGTGGAGGAGAAGGTGATCTGGTCTGTTTAGTGGGCTGTGCTTCCTAGCTGTTCCCCTGAGCTGGAGAAGCCCATCTGGTCTCTCAAAGGTGTGCAGGCTTCCACTTGGGGTGGTCGCTTGAGCTGAGCCAGAGAAGAGATGGGCAGAGGCCTGAGGGCAGGAGAATCCTATTAAGTGTAGCACAGGGTGGCGGGGCAGGGGGTGGGGGTTACACTGTATTCAAGGCACACCAAAAGGCTCAGATCTTTCAAATAGAATGGAGGATGATTCCAGTGCCTTTCCAGAATCTTCTTTTCCAGGTGGACTTTGTCTTTAAAAAAAGCCCCCATTTTACCAGGATGAGAACTAAGAGTAACCAAGAGCTGAGCCCCTCCCCGAGGTGGCCTGGGAATAAATAAACTCTGAAAGCAGGCTGTGGCGTTCACTGGTGGGATTCAGCAGGGAACAATCTCTGTCCTTCAGACGGCTGTGTACTGGTAGTCCACCACCAGCTAAAGCTGTCACCAAACAAAATGTCTGATGACTGTGGTGGATATCAACTTGATGCTGTATGGATTGGTCAGATGGGGCTGTTTGGCAGGTATTCCTGCAGCACGAGGAATAATGTAGGCACAGAGAAGATGCAGTTGGAACTGTACAGGGCTCAGAGTTGGCCTGATGGTGGAAGTGGAGCACACACAGGGCAAGGGAAGAGGTGTGGCACGGTGGGGCGTGGCTTGCGGAGGGAGGGGCTTTGTGGGGGCGTGGCTTCGCAGGGGCAGGGCTTTGGGAGGTCCTGTGGCTTGGTCTCAGTGGAGGTCAGGTTTGAGGTGGCAGGGGGTGGGGGATAGTTCTGATGGGGACAGAAGCCCATGGTGGGCTGAGAGTGAGAGGTGTAAATAAGTGGATGTAGGACAGTGGATGTGGAGATCAGAACCAGGACTGGGGAGGTGTGCCCAGGGCCAGGATGTGTGAGAGGCCTGCCTCACGAGGGCCGTCTGCAGCACCTGACCGGAGACACGTCTCAGAACGAACTTAGAGATGACTTTGGAAGAGGGCTGTGAGATCCGAGCATGGGGCGCTCACAGGTCTGGACTCCAGTGAAGACGCTGGGGATGGGAAGGAAGGGGCACAGGGGAGCTTCCTGGAGGCAGCGTCCTGGAGGATGTTTAAGGAAAGAAAATGGTGGCTCGGAGGTCCTCGGCACACAGCGGAAAGTCAAGTTGGCGATGGCTTGGGAAGGAAAATAGGACAGTCAGTGTCGCCTCGATGTTCGAGATCATGGTCTTGCATCCGACTGTTCCAGGGACCTTTGACTTGGTCATCACTGTGTGGACAGATGGTTCCAAAGAGAGTTCTGGAAGAGTAATTAGAGCGGGATGGGCTGGAATGATTGGTCTCTTGAAACGTAGCTTTCTGTCATTCTGGCCAGAGGCATTTGTTTCTGACATGGAAAGAAAAGTCAGGTTCCGTAGTGCTTGGTGGCAGCTGTGAGGCCGGGGTAGATCCAGCAGTCAGGCTGTTGTCTGCCTGCTTTATTGGCGTGTTTTCCCTGGCTTGACTAGTACTTGGAAAAGCCAGATCTGCACAGATGTGTGCACAGGTTATGTGTGGGAAGAGAAAAGAAAATGGAGAAGAGTCACCGTGACATCTGTGCCCTTTCAACTCAGGCATGAGCCCTCACACACTCTACCCTTCCTCACCTGTGCTTCCAATTAGAAAAGTCCCTTCATTGGCATTTGCAAAGAAATGACCGAGTCTCCTATGCGATAGCCTATCAGCATTCTGGCTGCTTTTCCTGGAACTTTCTGACATCTTCCATCCACTTTCCCCTCCCTGCTTGCTCTCCCTCTTCACTCTTCCTCTTCCCGCTTCCTTTCCACCCTAGCTTCCTGCTGAGCTACTTGGGAAGTTGTGCCAGGCACCTTAATAGCCCAGGAACAGATGTGTTTCTTGTTGTTCCCAGCAAGGAGAGCCACATGCGTAGGTTAATAACAACTTGATGAGAAGATAGGAAATGCCCGGCGAAGCTCGTGACCAGGCGAACTGGTTATGACTGTGGTTTGTTGTTCTGCCTCCAATAATCATTGATTAAAATCAAGGGCTTATTAAGTCTTTAACGAATGATTAACAGACAATTATAAAGATGGTAGCTCTGCATTGTGAAGGAACAATATCTTTTCTATTAAGATACTGCTATATTAATAACAATCATTATTGATTGTTATTAGTCAACAATAACACATCAGCTTTCTCGCTGGATATTTTTCTTTGATTTACTCAGGCCTTCTCAGCCAACCAGCATGGCTGAATTATACCACAGTCATACTGGCTTGTTCGGGAATGGACTTGTGTCCCCATGGCGTGAGAAAGTTTGGACATAGACAAAAATATGTCTGGAGAGAAAACCAATGAGAACAGTCATGTGAAGATAAAGGCAAAGATCAGGGCTACGGTAGTGATAGAGTGCTTGCCTAGCATGCACAAAGACGACCCGGGTTCAATACCTCAGTACCACGTACACAGAAAAAGCCGGAGTGGTGCTGTGGCTCAAGTGGTAGAGTTCTAGCTTTGAGAAAGCCCAAGGACAATGCCCAGGCCCTGAGTTCAAGCCCCAGGACTGGCAAAAAAAAAAAAGAGATCAGAGCAGTGCTTCTATATGCCATGATTTATTAAGGATTATCAATAAAGAACCGGATTCTCGTGGAGAAGCATGGGATGGGTTCTGCCTCATGGGTCCTCAGAAGAAACTGACCCAGCTCATTTTGATCTTGGACTTCCAGCTTTCTGAATGGAGACCATAAACTTCTTTATTCAACCTTTCTGCTTTGTGATAATTAGTTACAGCAGGGCTAGGGAACTATGTTGAAAATGATTTCCCTCCCCCGACCTCTGCCACTGGCCATCCCTCATTCTGGTCTCAGCAAATGGCTAAGTCACTTCTCCGTCTATTTATCCACTTGCTCAAGCTGGAAATTAGACTCTTCAGCTGCAAGAACTGGACTAGCTCGATAATATTGACTGTTGAAATAGATGCCCTCCAAGATGGCAGGTCTTGCAGTGACAGCCCCCCCCCCCCATAGCGCCTGGAGATTGAGGATGTGCAGAGAAGGAAAGCCAAAAGATGTCTTTAGAAAATGAAGAAATCTGCGCTTCGTTGATTTCTTTCTGCCATGGGCACTGGCATGTTTGGAGGCACACCTAGGTAAATAAGGCCTCAGCCGCTTGATGATTGATTTTTTTAAAAATGTTTTTGGACTGTGGAAGAAGTTCCCTAGAAGTTCCCCCTTCTCACGAGTTCCTTCTGTCTTTGTGTGTGACCCGAAGGAGAATGTGGAGGTGCACAGTCTTTGTAATGCGTCTGGTGGGAGTCTGGCTGGAGTCCTTTGGAAATCCTGGGGCGAGGAGGGCTGTCTCAGAGTTGTATTGATCTATGGTGGGTTATTGAAGTCTTTGTAAATGCTTACCTCCATCCACCCCCCAACAATTTAGTGATAACTGAAGTCACTGGTCTGCAGAATTAAGAAGCAGCTTTCCAAAGAGCTGTTGTGCTATTTCTCTCCTTCCCTCTCTCTCTCCCTCTCTCCCTCTCTCCCTCTCTTTCCCTCCCTCCCTTTCCCTCCCTCCCTCTCTATCCTTCTCTCTCTCCCTCCCCCTCCCTCTCGATGGTGATTTAAACAAGTCTCTTGGCTCCATCCTTTTAAATCATCTGTATTATGCCAGCAGCAGAGGAGCAATATAATCGTTGCAGTTTTATTTTTATATTGAAATGATTTCAGCCCATTTCTGATGCTAAGTCTATGTAGATTGTGTGTGTGTGTGTGTGTTTCTGCCCCCCTCCCAAAGAAATTATAGTTGTGTGAGGAAACCCTAGCATGGCACAAAGGTGTCTTAAGTGTGCTCTAATCATAAAAAAGCACATGCAAATCTTTCACATTAATAATTCACCGTTAAGCACCAGTCTGGAATTGCAGCAGGTAGCAGTTTGTTTAGTTTTGGCAAAAGGGCACAGAGTGTCTGGGTTCACTTATTCTGTTCTGGCCTTTGATTCTGGTCTTACACCTGGCTTGATGGATTTGAGTGAGGCAGGTCGTCCACTTTGTTTCGTGGGTCTGGTTTGTGAGGGATGTGCCCACCCACATACCACTGAGGTAGGCCCCAGACGCATGTGCTAGCAGCAGGCTGGGGGGAGCCGAAGCAGAACTTCCTGTCCCTGGTTTGAGGTAGTTAAATTTGATGAGCTTTTCCAGTTGTGGGAAGAGGGCTGTTTATTCTGTGTGCTAGATGTCTCCTAACAGGAAGCACAGATGTCTAGAGTTAAGAGGAGGCTTTCTGTGGGAAAGATGTTCACGGGTATCTGTGTAGACTCCAGCCTGAGTGAGCCTCCAGGAAGGTGGCTCAGGCTGTTCAGAGCTGAATTCTGTATGGTGGTGACCAGTCTAGTGCCCCAGAGGCAACTGCAGGAGTTTCCGTTCACAGTTTTACTTCTAAAAGCTTCAGTGACCCCCAATCATCTGTGACCCGAAGACAGTTGGGTTAACATTCCAGAAATGGACAATTCACATGCTTTAACATATGTGTTGTTGCCGCCTTGGTGCTGGTGGCTCACGCCTGGAATCCTAGCTCGTCAGGAGGCTGGGATCTGAGGATCACAGTTCAAATCCAGCCCAGGCAAGCAAGCCCCATGAGATGCTTATCTCCGCATAATTCGCAAGGAGCGGAAAGTGAGGCTGTGGCTCAAATGGTAGAGCGCCAGCCTTGAGTGAAGAAGCCAAGAGGGAGTTCGAGGCCCTGAGGTGAAGCCCACGGGACCTGCCCAAAACAGCATATGCTGTTTGAGCGGTGTGAGGAAATCCCCCAGGGTGGCCTCTGGGCAGTGTGTCTGTGTGGTGTGCTCTGCCTTCCTGTGAGCCACAGTAGCCATCCGTGTCACCATATAGCCCACACAACATCCCACGTGGCTACGAGGGTGAGCGCAGTGCATTGCCATATTCTGATGGAGAAGAGGGAGGGAGGGAGATGAGAGGAAAAGTGTGAGAGGCCACAAATTACAGCATAGTGTCATGACTCTGTTACTGGTACTGTCTCAGTACATGTGAAAAGCCAGATTTCAAGAAGCCCTTGATTGTGTGTGTGTGTGGCCGTTTCTTGGGATGTATTTTTGAAGGAGAAGAGGCATGACAGAAGTGCATTTAACATCCACTGGAAGACAATCTGTTTGAGGGGTCCAGCTATATCCCCCCCCATGATGCCATCGTCCAGAGCCATCTGATTGTGGCATTTCCCAGCTGTGAGTTGTCTGGTTCTGCCTTGCAAGAAGCAGTGGGTGTGTGGGTAGCAGCCAGGCAGTGATAGCCTTTCCCACATGTTCTCTGCCCTCTGCTATGTCTCACTTCTACTGTCAGACAGCAGCATGGAATTTGAACTTGGACCTCTCCAAGGGGCCAAGGGCCGCATGGTTGTGTGGGGTCTGCAGGCCATCCGTCCTGGGTAGGCTTGGATCTTGTCCATCTTGGGGTGCTGAGAAGGGACAAGAAGGGAGTGTTGTAATAATATGCTTCTGGATACACAGTCTTGCCACGTAGCCAATTCTTGAATTCTCAGTGTTTCTCTTTCCCACTCCCAAATACTGGTATTACATCATACCCTATGTTAATTTTCAACCACAGTCTAGTACTTTTCTGTGTATTTAAAAAAATATCCAAATATCCTTTATTGTTTGTTTTTTTGTCAGTGGTGGGGCTTGAACTCTGGTCCTGCGTGCTGCCCCTGAGCTCTTCAGCTCCCCCCACCCCTGAGGGTCTGTGGATAGTCTCTATATCTGCATGAACCCTGGCCAGGGTATAGCCAGGCCTCCTGTTTCTCTCCTAGGTGGCCACTGCCCTGCCCATGGGCGTGGACAGCCATTAGGATACAGCGGGACTTGTCCAGAGGTGGTGTTTGCTCACCTGCCCGCCAGCCATTTGCAGCCAGTCTTTCAGTTTAATATATAATGTCACACCAGGTCATTCTTCCCGTGTTAACTCATGACATTTGGGTGATATCCAGCTTCATTTCCTAAGGTCAGATTTTGGAGAGAAGAGAATAAAGATAGCTTGGCTGTCCTGGAACAGACCAGGTGAGAGCAGGAAGTAGATGAGAATGGCCCGTGCTGATGAAAGGAGCCCTGGATATTCAGTGTTATCGATGTCCAGAGTCCTCAGCTGACCCCTTCCTCAGCCACTATAGAGCCCCTCTGGTCCCTTCTGGAAGACTCAGAGCCTCTTGCCTTTAGATCTGCTCTCTTCTTCCAGTGTGAAACTCCAGCCTCATTTCCTCACTTCTGTCTATGAAGCTCCTTATTTGCTCCCAGGAGACTTCTGCCCGCCATTCCACAGCACCCTGGCTCGACACCCCAGCTCTGCACGCTTGCCTGACATGCTCCTGTAGGAAATCAACTTGGTTTGGTTCTGAATGAAGACGAAAGAGGTCATGAGAAACCCCTCTCCAGGTTACAATTATTTTCATCCTCCGTGGACATGCTAGAAATTGACAGGGCTGGCAAATGAATATTTTATTTGTGTTTTCAATTATTCATGATGATCAGCTCCATAGAGTACACTGAAAGGACTCAGAACATGATCTATTTTAGTGACGGGAGGTAAAAAAAAATTGACTTCCAGGTCTTTATTTTGTTTGGAAGAAATGTTTGTGCTTGAAGAAATTAGGAATATCCCCTGGCCCCTGGGGTGAGTCCTGCATGGGTGAGTCCCAGGTGAGGAAGGATGAGATGTTGGCTTTCCACTGGGCACTGCCACGGTAGCTGTGACTTTTGAAAATAACTTTATTAGTGCATATTAATTGTGCAAAGGAGTTTCACTTGCATATCTCCGTACATGCATATGTTGTATTTACATTCATGTCCTCTATTACTCTTACAAATCCTCTGTCTCTCCCCCAAGTTTGAATGTGCATGAGCGTGTGTGTGTGTGTGTGTGTGTGCGTGTGTCAGTCAGTCTGTCTTGTGGTCCGTGATTTGAACTCAGAGCCTGGGTGCTGTCCCTGAGATTTTTGTGCTCAGGGCTGGTGTTCTACCACGTGACAAATCACAACACTACCTTTTGTATCTTCCCCTGTATCTTACAGTTTTGGTGTTTTTTTTTTTTTTTTAGTGCACTCAGTATGCTGTTTTCTTACTTATACTGTAGTTGATCATATTCACTCTCTCCTTTCCTCTCCTACTTCTGTGGGTGTACTTCATAGTAGTGTGGAATATATACATGTGTGTGTATATTAATAAATATGTGTATTAATATAGACAAACATTATTTGTATATACATATATTAATATATCATATACCCATATATTATTATTTGTATATATTAATATATATTGTATTATTTGGATATTATTGTAGCTGGTGGTGGTCTGGATTCTACAGATGAGAGAAGACCGATCGATGATGGTCGTCTCTGTGAGCTTGATTTATACCCTGCCACAGTAATGGATAGTGCTTCCCTTTTTCTGAAGATGACTTAGCTTCATTCTTCTTTATAGATATAGTACTCCATGGTATATACGCATTATATCTTCTTTTTCTGTTTATCAGGTTTTTTTTGTGGTGGGGGGGCAATTCTATAACTTGGCCACTGTAGAGTGGCTACAAACATGAATTTCCAGTACATTGACTTGCATTCCTTTCAATCTATCTATTTCTAAGAGTGGTACAAAAAAGTCACAGGGTAATTCTCTTTTTAGGTTTTTTTTTTTTTTTTTATGGAACCTCCATCCTGATTTCCATAGTGGCTGCACCAATTTATATCCTTACCACAGCCTCAACAACATTTATTATTGTTATTTTTGATAACAGGTGAGATATAATCTGTGCTGGTTTGGTTTGCATTTCCTTTATAGCTAAGGATGTCGACTATTTCTAAATACATGCATTGGGCACTTGTACTTCTCTTGAGCACACTCTGTCCAATTCATTTGCCCATTTATTGATCAGGTTATTCTTTTGGTGTTTGTTTGAGCTCTTTCTATAGTCTAGATTTCATTCCTTTACTGACAAATAGCTGGCAAAGGTTTTCTCCCATTCTGTAGATTGTCTCCTGGTCCTGGCAATTGTTTCTTTTGTGATATTGCAACGTTTTTGTGACATGTTCTATGCAGAGCACTGTCACCGTGTCCAGTAGATAAGAGAGTGTGCTTGATCAGGATGTCTTTTCAAGCCTTTGCCCATGTCTTGGAGTTAGGCAATCCTCTTTACTCCCATTCTGCAGCGTTGGTCTTTTTTTGGCCACCCTCAGGGCACATTCACGGAGTAAAAGATCAGAAAGGACCTGCAGTAAAGAGTCTGGCCTGCCAGTGTTAAAACCACCCGTTCTCTAAATTTGACCACAGAAGCCTTTTGTTTCCCTTCCTGTGACACCTTATTAGAAGAAACAAGTTTTCTGGAATGTTGCTGTACTGAACATTTTCTCCTGAGAATTGCTGGTCCTCACTTCACAATGAACTTGGAGGTTTTACAAGTCTGTGGAAGCCACTGGCTGGGGACACAGGAAGGTGATTATCTCTGTCTGCAACAGGAGGCTGGCACAGGCAGGGTTATGGTCTCAGAGTAGCCCACTGGGCCCAACTATGTAGGAGTTCATTTTAAAAAATAGAAGCTGGGTGCTGGTAGCTCATACCTATAACCCTAGCTACTCAGGAGGCTGGAGTCTGATGATCGGAGCCAGCTTGGGTGGGCATAAGAGTCTGGGAGACTTATCTCCCATAAACTAGTGAAAAACCTGGACATGGAGGGTGAAGTACTTCAAGTGGTAGAGTACCAGTGCTGAGTACTACAGAGAAGTGAGAGCACAAGGTCCTGAGGTCAAGTCCCAATAGGGACACCAAAACAAAAATCACAATAAAAGTAATAAGGGAAGGCTTCATGAAGAATTAGATCATCCTCTAAACATCGTAGTTCTCTACATGTCTTCTGTGCTGGTAGGCGTGACCTCAAGTTCAGGAGGTGACATGTTCTTCCTTGCTCTTTTTTTTGTTTTTGTTTTTTTCTTTTTCACCACAGTTTTTCCAGAACAGACAGGATCACTTCCCTGCCGTCTAAGTCACCTTTCCGGGTGGTGCTGGTTTCCTTTTTGCACGGGAATGCACCTGTTCAGTTGCAACGAGTTTCCTTGACGCTCAGGAAATGGAAAGACTCTGCGAACAGATTTTGTGGATTCTGAGCAGTCCTGAAAATACAACTCCATCTATATAATGTGCCTGCCAGACACTCGGAGAAAACATACCCATTAGGGGAAGACGGAACTTTCTTGTCTTGAGACCTTAACCTTTCTGAGTGTAGTTTTTAGCGAGCACGTGGGGAGAATACATTTGAAGTAATTTCTCCTGCTAGGAGATTGCGTCGTACAGGAAACATGGGAGCAGAGACTGTGATGCTGCCTGCTGATTTCCAGAGTGGCAGAATGCTGAGGGAACCAGCTTGTTACCTGTGCAGGGGTGGAGAGGCCAAAGGCTGAATCCTGCAATTCATTCATTCTAGAACCTCAGTTATTACCAAGCCACTCTGCCTCAGTCTTCTTGCAGGTGTAACTATGGCTGACACCTGCTGCATCCCACCTCATTATTGAGCACAACTCCATATGTGTGTGTGTGTGTGTGTGTACTAAATCCTGTTTTTATGACAGTATTGGAGCTTAAACTCAGGGCCTCGCACCCTTGATTATTCACACTGACTCTCTACTACTTGAGCCATGTCCAGTTTTTTGTTTGCTGGTTAGAGATGGTGACTTCCTTCTTCCCAGGCTGACTTCTTAGCTG
Organism: Megascapheus bottae; assembly: GCF_031878675.1. Lineage (NCBI taxonomy): Eukaryota > Metazoa > Chordata > Mammalia > Rodentia > Geomyidae > Megascapheus > Megascapheus bottae. The sequence goes on from NC_143546.1 coordinate 2,583,528, forward strand.
AGTCCTCAGATATCAGCCTCTTGAGTAGCCAGGGTTCCAAGTTGAGCCACCAGCATCTGGGCATCTGGCTACTCCTGTTCTTATTCCACAAATGAAGGCCCTGAAGGCCTTTGGGATGTAGGTCCACTTGCTTCAGGGTAGGAAGAGGCAATGTCATGAAGCCAGCCCGATGACTGGCACTGACCACTATTCTCCCGGCTTGCGTGAGCTGTCGCCAGGGGCTAGAAGGGAGGGGTTGGAGTGAAAGTCTAGATAGCAATGTCAGCTCATGCCCCATTGCTTCCCTTCATGCAATAGAGGAAGACAAGTCTCCAAGCATTTCAATTTCTCTTTCTCATTTATTGTTCAAGACCAAGATCTTCAACTACCACAGCTGGAGAGCAGAGTCCACCTTTACTGTCTACCTTCTATGTGTGTCCCACCAAGCCATTGGTCAAATAGAATTTATGAAGTGCTTCTGTCCTGCACATGGCCCTTGTAAATGTCATGGTGCCGCCCACCTTCAGGGATGAGAGAAACGCCAAGAGCGGTTTTACCGGCAAGAGCGCCCCGTGAATCACACATGAGCTGCGTGCTAGAGATCAGGGCTTGGCAGAGTGTCATTCTCAGGTATCAGGTTTGGAGTGTCACAGCGGGGTTCAGATTTGCTATCTGTCAGGCCTAGCCATGTCCTCAGGGCTTCTTTGTCACAATCCGAATATGAATCAAGAACCTGGTGACTTAGAAGCAATGCCCTCGCTTATCAAGCATGGTCTGGGGTCTCTGCTCACTCTCTCTGGTGCTCATTTCAACCCCCAAGTCTCTCAGTGTCTCCAGACAGAGTGCTTATTTCAAAAGAAGCCTGTAAGGAGAATTTTTAAGGCACAAGCAGGAATTGAAGAGGAAGTTCTGGCTTTAAATTTAACTTGATTTGGGGCCAAGAGGGTAACAAGCTCTGAATTTTAATTTCTTATCTTTAATGTCCTTCTATACACTGGGCAGGTCATGTTCTTATGAGGTAAGCTGGCTGCAGCAGCTCCCATCTTACATGTCATTTACATTTAGCAGCACTGGTCTTGCAGCCATCCTTATAGCATCACTTACATTTCCTCACCTCTGATTGGGTCATGGAATCTATACAATGCCAGGGAGTGAGAGTATGGCTGAGAGCTGTTCCCAAAGGAGCCCACAGAAAGCAAGAAGAGTCAGTCTACCTTGTCCCTAGCTCAGGAGGAAAAACAGGTGAACATATTTGTTCCTCCCTTGGGTCTGCTAGTTGCAAGGCATCTGTGCAGACCTCACCTAGTATCTGTGTTCTGGCCAAACGCTCACACTTTGCATGAGAAAGCACATCAGTAGCAGTGATTATGGCCGTCATTTTGAGTCCCTGCCACGTGGCATTCATTTTCAGACACTTTGATGTAAGTTCCCTAGTGTGGTCTTTGAAATCAAGCTGCAGATGTTACTAGTCTACTTAACCACGGGAAAACCACCTTTGGAGGTGTCAGGGCTTGCTGAGTCACACAGTCACACTGTTTGTTAGTGGAGAGGCCCTGGGGAGGACTCACCCACAGTACCACATCACTGGGTCCTTCCTGTGGCTCTTATTTATTTGCAAGATAATTGGAAGTTGATTAATGCTTCTTGATAAATCAAGAGAAATGGAAAAGTGTCTTCATTTAGGAAGGTCAGGACTGATTGTGGTTGTAAATCAAGCTCTGCGTGTGTGTATGTACATTTGTGCACACAAGGAAGTTGAAGCCCTAGTCCTTGTGTAGGTTTGTATTTGGTCTTTGTCTTTAGTAGAAAGGTTGCTGAAGCTGATGTTGTATGCCTGTGGTTGGAACATCAGTATGCTGTCAGCTCTTAAGACCACAGGTCTAGGAAACTTGCTGGAACTGGATACAGCAGGGAGGATGCTGCAAGACTGTGTGGTTCAGGGGTGACACTTCAAAGATCAAGTTTATGGTTTGAAAGCACTGAAGTGGCACTATGTCCTGGACACAGTTTATGTTATGACTCAGTCCTTTTTTTCTTTTTCTTTTTTTTTGCCAGTCTTAGGCTTGAACTCAGGGCCTGAGCACTGTCCTTGGATTTTCTCAAGGCTAGAGCTCTACCACTTGAGCCTCAGCACCACTTCTGGCTTTTTTTTCTTTCTATGTATGAGGTACCGAGGAATCGAACCCGGGTCTTCGTGGATGCTAGGCAAGCACTCTACCACTAGGCCAAACTCCCAGGCCCCAGTCCTTTTTTTTTGTTTTTTTTTTTAATGCCAATTAAAAAACAAAAATCACAAAACAAACAAACAAAAAGGACGGAAAAGAGCCAGGTGCTGGTGGCTCACATCTGTAATCCTAGCTATTTCAGGAAGCTGAGTTCTCAGGATCACAGTTCGAAGCCAGCCCCGGCAAGTAAGTCTGTGAAACTCCTCTGTCCAGTGAATCACTCAGAAAAAGCTGGCAGTGGAGCTGTGGCTCATAGTGGTAGAGCAGTAGCCTTGAGCAAAAGCAGCTCAGGGACAGTGCCCAGGCCTGGCCAAAATCAGTACACACAAAAAGGCCGGAAAGCATTTAAACAGTTAGATTTCATCGAAAAGGAAAAGAAGCTATGGTGAGAGCAGACTGAGAATCCTCAATCCCCATGCTAGGCCCTTCTGATAGAGGCTTCTCCATCCCCCTCCCTCTTGGGAGAGTGCGTCTTTGTTCTGATTGGCTAAGCGGTGGCCACGTGCTGCTGGACACCTCTCTGATTGGCTGCCCCTGCCAGGCGGAAGTGGGAGGGCGTGTCTTCCTCAACGTGCTTTCTGATTGGAAGCTCAAACGTGGCGGTTCCCGTGTGATTGGCTCTCTTCTCTCCTCCCCGCCCCTTGGAGCAGGAAGGGGGGGAGTGGGAGGGCTTATCTTTCTTCTTCCGCCTTCCTCCTCGCACCTTCCATGTTCTGGCGTCTCTAGCATTCTCTTTTGTCAGTCTGGAACCCGCAGTGCCGGAGCCCTTGTCTCCCTCGCCATGTTGGGCCTTGGCAGACACACCTGTAGAACTGCAGCCTGGGCCACCAGAACGGAAGGAAGCCTGGAAGGCCCGCGTGGAAGACGCAGTCCTGGCTGCAGGCTGGCCCAGGTGAGTGTGAGCCCGGTGTGTCCGCCAGGTGGGCCGCTCCTGCTTCCTGGACGCTGGACAAGTAACTTTTCCGCCTCCCTTGGTGGGTGGAACGGTTTGAGCAGGTGGGGTGAATGTTTTGATCTCAGCAGGTGCTGGCCAGGTGCTGATGGAGGTGGTCATTAGTTCATCAGCTCCTAGATGAGCCCCTGCTGTGTGCTGTTCCGGGTCCTGAACTTGGGGGAGTTCGCATTCGGACTCCCAGACTCTGGAGGCTGCCCTGGGCTTCTTGCCTGAACATCTGGCCTGGGAGGCCTTTGTTTGGAGCTTGGGCTTCAAGCTGCCTTGTCTTCCAGTTACAAGGAGAGGAATACATCTTCTATCTGTGGCTGTCATTTTGCCAGTGCTCCCAGGCAGAGAGAGCCGAGGGAGGTGTTTCCTGTTTGTGCAGTGGAAGTTACTTATCTGGCATCCAAGACGTCTTTGGAGGTTGGTCAGAAATCCAAACAAACACAAAAGAACTGATTCAGGCTAAAAGGAAATGGGAATTAGAAGGCTGGGGGACGGTTCTTTGTTCTATTACGCATTTAATTTAAAAAAAAATCTGTAATTGTACAAAGGAGTTTCAGTTCGACATGCCAGTTCCTGAGTGCAGTGTGTCTTGATCAGTGTCACGCCTCCACCATTCTCCTTCCATCAGTCCCATCCCTCTCCTCTCAAGTTACCTGGTTCCATACTTACCGATGTTCATAGAATATTTTGACTGCATTCGTTCACCTGAAGGGATACTCTGTGCTATCTTCATTTCTGTACTAAGGTCGTACAGGAACGATTATCAGAACATAGAGATGTGCATATCAGAGGCTTTCACATCTGTATGTTCTGCTTTTCTTCTTTCCCTGTCTCTTTTGAGCATAACCTTATCAACTTCATCGGGTCATTGTTGTAAAGTAATTATCCTTTGGTTTCATAATTTATAGATCCATATTTCAAATAAGTGGAGAGCCATAGTATTGCAAATTCCAGCCCCTAACATCAGAGGAGGGGACAGGTGGGCCAGAATTTACCCACAGTCCCAGTAGCTGTGGCCTGAGACAGGCTAGTGGGGTTTGCATTGCTAAAGGGGAGGCAGTGCTGGTGGCAGGGACAGACAGCCATACACCAGTGCCCACAGGCTGAAAACTCAACTCTCAAGGTTTTACTCCAGGTCAGGGCAGGGAAAACACCATTTTGCCTCAGTTCACAGTTCTTCACACCAGCAAGACTGTGGGATTGGCCTGGGCTCACCTTTGTTCTTAGTCTTAACACCTCTGATGGAGAAACTCCTGTGTTAGCATGGTACGGAGTATTTATTGTTTTAGAAAATTCCCTGTCAGCATTGTATCTATAGATATCCAGTGTGTGACATTAATTTCAAAGGATAGAAAATCATTAGCTGCAGTCAATAGATCCCCCATTACGGTATGACTGTGTATTGCATGGAAATAGAGACTTGGTTATGTATGTGTGTATGTGTGTGGCATTTGTACACATACTTTATTCTGAGTTGGTGATAGCCTTACTGATACATGGACTGTGGATGGAGTCATGCCCCATGTGGCTTTGTTCTCTGAGCATCTTTGAAGGAGGCCCCCTGACACAACGCTGGAGTGTCTGTATGGTGTCAGTGGTTGGTCTCAGTGTTCCTACAGGCCCAGCTTTTTTTCCCCCAAGGTGTTGGGTGCTGTTATCTAGATGTTGTCTGCCTCTCTTTCCACAGAAAGGAGAGGTGTCTAGGTGCAGGATTATGTGCACCTTTATGCTCATTCTTGCTCATTTAAATTGAATTCGGATTGAACACATAGAAATGTGTTTCAGACTTCACAGGAAAGTTTGATGCACCTGAAATTTGTGACTTAATATTTGTCTTCTCCATGTGGGACTCAACTCCCTCTGGAGACACAAAGTAGACCACTGAGCTGAGAGGCTATGTGATTACCTGTGCTTGCTTGCTTATTTCGTTGGTTTTTATCCCCTGAATTTCAGCAAGAGCCATGATGCTAATTATCTGCTGTCCTCAAGGGACACACAGAGCGGTATCTTCTCATGTCTTCCTGTTCACCCTCCCTGTGATGCACACTCTGCCAATCACTTCATGCCCACATCGCCCAAGCACAGCTTCAGCTCTTGATTGATTATGAGAGCCATCTAACATGCATGGTTAGAAATTCAGGACACATACAAAATATGAAGAAGAAAATAAACTTAGGTTTCTACTGTATCACAAATAACCCGTGGGAGACCTTTTGGCATATTGCTTTGTCTTATTTCTCTTGTGCCCCTGTGTGCCTGGTGTATTTTTTTTAAAAACTTAGGAGCAAATGTATTTCATATTCTGGGTTGCTTTTTAACTTCTATTTCTCCTTATCATTAACTACTCAATGAATGTGTTTCTATTGTAGGTTTATTGAGGTGTAATTTAATATCATAACGAGCCCATTTCAGATGTACAATTCAGTGAGTTTTAGTAACCATTCAGTTTATACAGCTATCAGTGCCATCTTGCTTGAGAACATTTCTATCAGACTTCCACAGTTCCAGATTCCTATTTTGTACCAGGGACAACTGCTGGTCTGCCCAGGGCCTCACTGATACATGGCGTGTGGAGTAGGCTGTCCTGTGCATGCAGTCATGCCCCATGTGGCTTTGTTCTCTGAGCATCTCTGAAGGAGGTCACCTGACACAATGCTGGAGTATCTGTATGGTGTCAGTGGTTGATCTCAGTGTTCCTACAGGCCCAGCTTTCTTTTTTTTACCCAAGGTGTTGGGTGCTGTTATCTAGATGTTGTCTGCCTCTCTGTCCAGAGAAAGGAGAGATGTCTATGTGCAGGATTGTAGCTTGAGTCTGAGAGGTCAGCAGTTACAAGTGTTCCTGGCACTGTGAGAGGGGGATAGGTATCTGTCTCAGGATCTTGTTGACCTTGGCAGGGGCCTCATCTTTAGGGCCAGGGTTACTGCTTCATTCTAAACCAAAGACAAGCTATCGATTGTCACTGCCCAAAGTTGTCTTTGAAACCAGAGGGCCAGGAAAACATGGTCTGCTTTGGAGACAATGTAAGAGCAGGGCGTGATGATGCCCAGGGACCTGGTTCTCTGACAAAGCCCTCCACATGCCTGCAAGTCAAGCATATCAAACATCCCTGCTCTCCCACTGTACCCAGCTAATTAAAGGCCTTTCTCAAACCATCAGCATTTCCTAACTCAGAGCTTAGCCAACTCCCCAGACTCTCTTCAACAGTCACCTATTCTATTCATCTCAGCAGAAAGGAAACTTGTTTGGCTGCTCACACATTGTCATCTGGAGTCCAAGTTATGTATCCACATTGTTTTGGGGCAGGGCTGTCTCAAAGAATCGGTGCCTTCTGGTGAAGACAATGAATTATATATAACTTTACAGTACTAGAGCCTCTAAGACCTAGGATGAGAAGAATCCAGGACTCCACTGGCAGAGACCCCAAGGCCCTGGATCTCCACAGGTCCCAGTGAGCTTCCTTTAAACTCCCCGGTGAGGATCAAAACATCCTAACAGGTTTCCATTGTAATAATGATTCTTGGGTTATGATGTTTATAGATATTCTCACTCTTCATTCTTTTCTTTCTTTCTTTTTTTTCCTCTACTGAGTCAGAGAGGTCATTGCTATTTGTCTTCCCCACAAATGGACATACCAGTTTGGGAAACAAGTGTTCATGGATATATGTGCATATGTATAGGTTTGGTGCACATGTAATGCTTTTCCCCAGAAAAGTAAGTCCTTGGCTTTGAGTAGATTGCAGTGATTACGTATTTGTTTTCAGGCATTGGGACGTCTGAAATGCAACAGATCAGTGTCCACCACAGGGCTGGGCACTTGAATTCTGAAGGCTCTCTTGACTTAGATGAGGTTTTCTCTCATGCCTTGAGATCCTGTGTACTTCTTTGGGTGCCTCTGAAGAGACGTGGCCGTCTTTATTCTATTCTTGGGTGGCTCAGTACCAGTGTTGGCCTGAATTGGCCTACAGTGGGAAGGGGGCTCTGTTGGGTTCAGTGCCTCTTGGAAGACTCTGTGGCCTCCTGACTGTTTCTTCCTCTTTCCTTTCCCAGTCTCTCCTGAGCTGTCTCTTGCCTGAAGTTGACATTCAACACCTCACCCACGGTGTAACCTTAGCCTTTGAATTAGTGTTACATGTCTAACTTTTTCTCCCCTTTGTTTTGTGTCCTCTCAAATTCCTGTCCTCGGTACCACCTGTGCATTCTGGCCGCTTTTCTTGGGCTTGTGGTTCCTCATCTTTCATGTGATCAGAATTCCCTTTGCGTGTGCTGAGTGTGAAGAGGCCCAGGCTGAACTCCCAGAGTTTATACGGCTGGTGTAACCGAGGGTAGAGCTACCCTGGGGCTGTTCTGGCTGCTGAGCCTCTGTAGAGAGCCTGGTATTGTCAGGTGACGTCCCCTGGGCCCTCTCATGTCTCTCATCCTCATTTCTGTAGCACTGGTGATTTGTGATGCTCATTTTGCACTTACCAGTCTTCTGCTTTGGACCATGAGTGAAATGTCACATCTGGGTTCTCACACTAGTTAGAGTTTAAAGCCTTTTATATTGAGCTATAGTCCGCAGGCACTTCAGTGTGTGTGCCTAATAGGACAGAGACCCTGCTTTCTGCATAGGTCTCGGCACCTATCTCCCTCTCGCCAACCTTCACCTCCTGGGAAGGACCCATGATGTGGCTGCCAGGGCTGCAGGCATCAAGAGATAGGCTGGTGAGGTTCAGCAGTGTTGGTTCTTTTGGGCATTCAGTAAACATTACTGATGGCTGCTCTGGTAAGAGGTGTTCTGCTGGATGCTGCGAGATGAGACTAAGGCGCCTTGTGCAGGGGAGGGAAAACCAGCACAGACAGGGAAGAGAAGGGGTCTCCAGAGGGTCTGAGTGTTCAGAACTGGAGAGATGGCAGCAGGAAGCTGAGTGTCATGGGCTGGCCTGGCCACTGAGGGAGACAGGTGCCAGCGAGATTGCCAAGACCTCATAGACCCTGTACGGGCTTCAGATTTGGTGACAGGATCCTTTTAATGCGGGAGAGTAGTATGATCTGCGTCATATAAAACTCTCACATATAAAGAGTGGCTCTAAGTCTGCACACAAAATGAAGTAGGGGAGGGCAGTGAAGTGTAGGAGATAGTGCCTAGCTGGGGGATGGAAGAGACAGGAAGCTCTGCATGTAGAATCCCTGTCAGTTCTGGCCGTGGTTCTGGAAATGAAGTAGAAATTCTCAGCCTTGCTTGGCAGGCCTTCCCAGTCACAGAGACTTAGAAGACTCTAAAGTTGAAAGGCATCTCAGGGACACTCTGGTTGACTTGCTGTCTCGGGGGTGCAGGGGCATAGACCAGCAGCTGCAGTCTCACCGGTAGACTAATGATACCTTTACACAGAGCAGGCCCTTTGGGATCTCTTGGGAATGTCAGAAGCTACTCAGGAAGCTGAGCTGGCCATCAGACTGGGAATTTGAATCCTCACTCCACCCACCATTTGGCTTAGTTGTATGACTTTGGACAACTTTTTAAAGTCTGGCTGTCACTTACTTGTAAAACAATAGTACTAATGTTTATCTTGCAGATAGCTGGATGAAATGACATGATGAAGAGAATTTGCCCATGTCTGATATTGTAGGTAATTAGTAAACCAGATGATGGAATGATCTTTGGCTGAGTGAAATTTGGCAAGTGACCCATTAGCAAAAAGCTGTGGTTATTCAGGTAACTACAGGCTGGGCGAGTCTCTGCAAATATACACACAGGCTTTCCTGGCAAGCTGGCAAGCATGTGTGTGTGTGTGTGTGTATTTGTATGTATGTATGTATGTATAGGAGTGTTGAAGGTACACAGTGAGCTTTTGTGGGCATGGCTTCATTTTCCCACTTTCACTGCCTATGCCTGGAACCCAAGAGTTTCTTCTCATATCTCAGTTGTATTGGATGTTTTTACTATTAATAATTGAAAACAGAAGTTACACACCAGACTCCAGCTTTGCTATTGCATTCCTTTTGGACTTTGCTTCCAGCTCTTTATGTGGATTTTTCACTAGGCATCTGAAAATAGGTTTTGATCAGGTCATGTCTTGAGATCTGAGAGAGATGTGGATTTTGGCAGTGAGTGAAATGGCTTCTCCTGCCTCTGTCTGAGGAGGAAGTCGCTTTGCTTTCTGGTGGAAGGATCTTGGAAGTACAGGAGGACGCTAGCTAGGGGATACCTTGAGTATCCCCTGTGGCCTCAGTGGATCTCTGAGTCAGGCAGCCAGAGGTGCTGAGCACATGCAGTGGGCAGGGAAGTGACAGGAACATAAATATTATGAATTGGCCCTACAGGTCACCTCTTGCTCCTGTGCTGTGAGCAGCTTGTCATGATGAAAGAGCTAATTTTCAGGAGCTGAGCTTGGTGGGAGGCCTGGAAGAGCAGAGGTGAGGTCCTAGCTCAGCTGCCTATGCAACGTGCAATAATGGCTGCTCTGGCTCCAGTTTCATGACAGATGAATCCCCACAGGGCCTAGTTGGAGGGTCAGGGGAGTTTGTCTCATAAATGGGAGAGGGGAAGGAGAGGAAGCAGAGGAATGAGAAAGCAAATGGGAGGGAATAGAAAACCAACAAGTTTTTAGTTTCAAAGCAGCTTTTTCTTCTACCATTTGCCCAAACTCTTGTAGATTCTTCTGTAGGCTAAGGGATATGGGGAGACCCATGGGTAATATGCCAAGGGGGTGGAGGGCAGAGGTTATGTGCAAAATGTGGTGTGTCAGGGTACTGCCCTCCCCCCCCCGCCCCCCGCCCCTGCTGTGCTGTTACTCCAATGCCACTTTTCAGGTTCAGCAGCTTAAAAATCTGGGCTATTGGATGCTTTGTGTCTAAACAACGGATAAAAAATCTCTTCTGTTAGTGAAGGCTTTGATTGGATTTTTGTGACGATTGGCATCTGTGCTCATCAGATTTCTTCAACCCAGCAGACTGATACTGGACAGATAACCATCGATGGATGCATGGATGCATGGATGGGGTGACGAGTGGGTGGATGGATAGATGATAGAAAAACAAATGATAAATTATAGGCAATAGCTAGACGTATTAATTGGCTGGTCCAATCATGCATCACTGTTCATGCTGCGATTAGAAGCAGTGAGGATTTGAGCAAATGTCATGGAAAAGGCTGATAATACTGCTGTTTCTGCCTTGTGTGTCCACCGGCTGTGGACAGTGGGTCGTTAATCCACAGCGGCTGTAAGAGCCTGGAGGAACGACACCACTCTGCTCCTTTTTCTTGCTGAGACCTCCCCCATTGTTTGTGCAGCTTGAGACCCTGGACAGTTTGGCAGGTGTGGGCCTTTTATAGAGAAGGTGCTTTCTGTGTGTGTGTGTGTGTGTGTGTGTGTGTGTGTGTGTGTGTGTGTGTGTGTGAAGAATTAACTACAGTGTTTATTTTTTCCCACAGCAACCCTGGGAGCTAGGTATCTTTATCACTGCCCACCTCACAGGGGGAGAACAACAACACAAACAGGCTATCTGCTTTGCCCAAGGTTATAGAGCTTGTATGTAAAAATTAAGGATTGAATAACTGTAGAGAAGGTCCCAGCCTATTAGGAAGGGATGCTTGAGGGACTATTGAAATAGTCACAAAAAGGCTCTGCTTTTCTCTCCATTGTCTTCCTCTTTCCTGATGGTTGAGAACTAGAGGCTTCACCTTTAGTGAGTAAATCAGTTTCTCTGTCTGTGAAATGGAGACAGAATGTGTTGACTTCGGCCATTGTTGGAAGGCTCTTTCCGCACCCTAATATTTCATGTTTTATAACTGTTTTCCTCCTTATCCTCTTGGGCTGCTTATAGAATTATGAAAATGAAGCTCCGTTATTTTATGTTAGCAAAATACAAGGTTTATTAAAGCCCCATAGCTCCCTGCTTTTGGTAGAGCATATCCATCTCTACTGCTGGGTAACTTGAAGTGACCCTTAGTGAGCACGGCCAGGGGCAGGCACCATTTTGGGTGCAGTCTTTAGTTACCCTGTGTGGCTCTCTGGGTGGTGGAGCCAGAGGGGGGATGGGAAAGTCTAGGCAGTGCTTGTTCCCATGATGCCTTAGCGCTCCCCACTCCAGACAGCACAAAGCATGGACTTGTTGAAAAGTTCCATTTAAGTCAATGATGAATGAAAATGATCCCTTTTTAGGACTTAAATGGAGTGTGTTCAGAGTGAGGCTCTCTTGGACAAAATCTCACCAGAAATAATGAGATTTAATGCAATATGTATTAAAATGCACCCCATTTGAGGACATCCCAAGAGAAATTATTTGGTTGGTTTTTACAATGGACATGAACACAATGGCATGATAGGCAAGACAAATTCAGGTAATCTCCAGATTAAAATTCTGAACAGTGAAGAAGCATCTTTCGTAAAAAGTTGAATCGCCTGATAAGCTCCAAATTATATTCCCACCTTATTTAAGAATATGTGTTGGCAGGTTTAACAAGATCTTGGCACATTCTAATTTGAGATTTATTACAAGATGTGTGCATGTTTAATAGGGGCTTAATTATTCATCTCCATATCTTCCTGACAGTAACGTACTTCAGCTTTAGATAAATTCCTGGCACATTGGGGAATATTGGCTTCTGCTGTTAAAAAGAGCCAGTGAAAGGAAAAGCAAATGCATATGCAAGAAATTATCCTGGACAGCCAGCACTGCTTGGGCTGGAATCCTCTCCATGGGGTTGACCCCAAAGCTCTTTCATGTCCCAGGACAAGGAGGCATCCAGTGATGTGGAAAGAGCTAAGACTCAGGAGTTCTTACTTACATAATACAGTTCATATGCCTTAATTCCTTATCTTCTCTAGAAGGGCCTGAAGGTGTGTGTGTGTGTGTGTGTGTGTTTGTTTGTGTTTGTGTGTGTGCTTGCTTGCCTGCCAGTCTGCCAGTCCTGGGACTGAACTCAGGGCCTGAGCACTGTCCTTGGGCTTTCCTCAAAGTGAGGGCTCTATTACTTGAGCCACAGCACCACTTCCGGCTTTTCTATGTATGCAGTACTGAGCAGTTGAACCCGGGTCTTGGTGCATGCTAGGGAAGCACTCTACCACTAGGCCATGCTCCTGGCCCCTTATGCCTGAAGTATTGTTGCATTGTGAGGATGAACTGACACCAGTGCCTGGTGGGGAGAAGGAGGCCTGGTGCAGTCGCCTTCTTTCCATTACCATCTCCCCTCCCACCATCAGCCCTTCTGAATGTATCTGTCTAAGATGCTTGAAGAGAATATTGTAAGGCAGTTATTTATTGATTGGTTTTTTCATAGAGAATAGTCAGATCTAATGATAAACACAGCTTTGGTTTAACTAGGAAAGTACTTCCTTCTCTTTTATTTTTAAAGGATACTTCTGCCAGACTGGATTCTTTGTTGTCAGCTTTTTTTCCTCTTTAATTTCAGCACTTCTGAATCTATAGTCTGATATGATTTTGGGCTGAGAAATAGTCTGCTAGTCTTATGAAGGCTCCCTGGTAGTTTGATTACTGTGTGTGTTGATTGCCATGCCTCTGGGTTTATCCTGGTTGCAGTTCATTAGATTTCTTGAAGCTGGATATCCATTCTTTCTTCATAATGTGGAAGACAAGGCCACTATTACTAATAGCAAGCTTCCTGCCCAGTTTCTCTGTCTTCTTGTAATGTATCCACAGTGTACATACTGGACTGCTTTGTGGTAAGCCGCAAGTCTCTCAGGTTTTCTTCATTTCTTTCTCTTCTTTTGTTTCCCCTCCTATGATTTAATAACTTCAAATGACCTGTGTTTAATAGATCACTTATTTTTGGCTGAGCTGCTTCAGTGTTTCTTTTCAATTCATTTATTATGCTCTTACCTCCAAAATTGTATCTGCTCTTTAAATACGTATTTGAACTCCTTGTTAGTCTTCTCATTTTGTTTACTTGCTGAGCATTTTTATAACGTTCGTTGTGAATTCTTTCTCAGGAAATTGATCTATGGATCTACCATTTGAAAAAATACTTCTTCTAGTCTTTACAGATGTACTTCCTAGACCAGCTGGAGATTCCGGGCCCCTTTTCTGGGAAGGCTTTTTCTAGAGACATGTGCTCATGTGCTTGCAAGTTGTTAAGTAGAGGCTTGCCCAGTGCTTGTCCTGTGTACTGCAGGTTTCTGGGCACTTTTTTTTTTTTTTTTGACGACTGAGCTCTCTTCTGTAGTTCCTGAGTGTTCAAGCTGTGCTGGATCTGTCAGTGCTCTGTTGAGGCACATCCATCTTCCAGGCAGCCCCGGAGAAGCCAGAATATTGGATGCACATTCTGCCTTCTTCCAGCAACCCAACAGAGAAGGAATGAAGCAGGTGCATGTCCCCAGGGATAGCAAGGTGTTCTGGCTCCTCGGGTGGCATTGCAGGTTCTCAGAGGCAACCACATCTGCTCATCTTGTGTGTCTGTCCTCTGCTTCCATGCAAGCAGTGTAGTGCGGTTCCCCACCGTGGCTGAGGCAGGCATGCCGGGAGTCAGTCTTGAGCACGACTCTGAGGAACGTGGGTGCTGGGTATGCATGCCGCCTCCTTTTTAAGGAAGAAGGTGTAAGTCCTTTTCTCCTGGTCCAGAACTGTTCAGGGAGAAACCACAAGTTAGCTTTTCCCCGGGCCTCAGCTGTTCTGGTTTGGGGGAGGAGTTAACATGATTGGGATGAAATGGCCTCTCTTACCCATTTGATGGACTCGTTCTTGGTTTTGAGCTTGCCTGGGACACTTTGACTTTCTATCTCCAGAACTCTGAGAATGGCTTTTTAGACGGCATATTTTTGTTAAGTCAATGTTTTGATGGGAGAATGAAGTCTGGAATTTCCTATTCCACCGTGGTTTTGATATCACTTGAACAGCAAGTACATTGTACTTCGGCATTTCATAAAATTGTATCTCTCATTCCTGAACTCACTCTCGCGTCATCACTGACCTTCTGAGAAACCATTTCACAGATACTTGCGGGGATTGCTCTTCAAGAGGTGTCTGCTATGAATCACATTGAGCAACGGGTTATTGGGAAAATTTACCACAAGGGAGAAAGGGTTATGAAGGTCTTTGGATTCATAGATGTTCAATCTAACAGTAGCCCTAGAATGTTATCCCAAATCAATTAAAGGCCAGAGGAAATCTCTATCACCAAGCTTTTTGGACTTTTACTGGCAGACTTTCCTTTCAGTGCATTTTCCTTGGAAAAGTGTATGAATTTTCTGCTCTCCGAGGAGAAGCAGCTTCAAATTCTGATGGGTTTTGTGACATCTCAGATGGCCTCCACAGCCTTCATGATGTTCAGCCTGGGAGTGTTTCCCCTGGAACCTGGCTGGGCACACCTCTTCTCTTCTCTAAGGCAGAGCTGGGACAGACTTGAACTGCTGAGGTGGGGCAAGTGACCCACGGCAATTTCTGCTTACAAATGCATTAGTTGGCAAATTTTAGGGGCTAAGGCATGAATTAACTGCCCTAGGAAGAGTTACGGCTGCAAATTGTTTTCTGTGACTGAGCAGGTCTGTGAAGGAAGTTTTATTTCCTGAAGGGAGGCATCTGACTTGGTCAGCAGATCTGCATTATTTAGTGTCTTTGCTCTTTTCTTGGGGTTAGGAGGAAAATTTCTATCAACTAGGTGAAATGTACAAGGTTGGCCTACTCTGCATCTTCTTGTGAACGCTCTGGTGTTTGGAGTTTTGCCTTTTCCGTCCAACATCCCTGCTTATGAAGGGTGAAAACCTAAACAATAGATAGTTGGTCATCTGAGATTCCCATTTCACCATGTGGCCTATTCTTCAGATCATCTGGGTCTGTCTGTGCTTTGCCTTTTATAAACAATGCCCTGGTTCATTGTCTCCCAGAAATTGAGTCCTGAGGACAACCTGGAGCACTCTCTCCTTTTCCTGGGGCCCAGAGACAGGTTTCCAGGGAGCCAGCTGAGGGCCCCACGACCCTCAAGTGGTCCCTCAGGGCTGTGGCAGGGAGACAGGAATCCTACTTGACATTCCAGACAACAGAGATGCACTTTTTTTCTTTTTTTATTTTTTAAACACAGCTTTTCCTTTCCTCTCAGGTAGTCGACAGCTAGCAATTTAAATGAGCTGGGTTTGTGGATGGCTGCAGAAATCCTCTTCATTCAAACTCAATATCTATCCATCAGCCTATGCAAGGCACTTTGCCATGGTGGCAGCGGGGGACAGCTCATCAGAGCGGCCTCAGTGGGATGTTACGATAGGAAAAGAGAGGAATGGATTACATATTTATGCGGTCTTTGAAAATGCAGTGGGACAGGAGGACTGCTTGTAACGTATGCAGGTACATTAAATGACTATTAACCTTCATCCTTGCCAATGTCTGGCGCATACATTTGTGCCCCGGTGTGTTGTGTGCATTGAAACATTAATGAGACTTTAAAAATACTCAAATTAAAAATATCTGTTACACCCCAGGTTCCGGCGATCTATCAAAACTAAACTGAGTAAAGCTTATAAAAATAAAGTATCTCCTGAGAGAAAGAAAACATATATACAAGCAGAGAGGAGGAAATGCAGGAGTAGCTTAGCTGGTCACATCGGATGGTGTGAATGGGTTGTGGGTAAAAGCCCAGGAGTTAACTCCATCACAAGTACATCCCACCCTGGAGACGGGAGGGAGCTGTGCAGGAATGCCGCTTGCCGGGTTGGTTTCTCAGACCTGGTGAAGAATGGGCCCCCTTGAATGGAGTCTTCAGGAAGTTTCCAAGTGGTTTATATTGACAAGGGCAGTTTGACTCTGCTGTAGGTTGGTTCACAAGCTGTCAAACTTAGCTTGTATTTTTTTCCCTGACCCTGTTCTGTTACTGGGCTACCATTCATCTGTCTTTGAAATACACCTACTCCAGATCTGATCTGTCCAAGCTCCATTCTTGACTGTCTTTTCCCACATCAAAGTAACATCAAGCAGTCCAGTCAGGATCGAGTTCCTTGGAGGCCCTGTGGAGGAAGAGCAGCTGTTTTGCGCTGTGGCCATTCCAGGAGAGAGGCAGGGAAGGTGGTGAGAGTTCCAGCAGGTGAGTTACAGAGCGGGGAAAGAAGACACTTCATTCACACTTGGCCACTGGTGACTTTTCCTGTCTGTTTTTCCAGCTGTAGTGGGAACCAAGGGAGACAAGGGACTCTTTCCCCTGGGATTGTGGTAGCCACAGTCCAGGGAGCAGCTGTATCACCGCAAAGCCCCTGGAGGGAGAGGCGCTTGGGGCCGACCCTTCAAGGCATTTACCAGCTTGGAAGAAAAAAGACAAAGCCTGAAAAGGCTCTAAGTATCACCCCCTTCGTAGCCACCACATTCCAGTGGCGAAGCCCAAAGTGGGCCTGTTTGTTGTGTTTGTGCCCACAGCAGCCCACCCTCCGCTCTGAAATGGTCTTATTTTAATTGTTAAGCCAGAAAACCAATGGGTTTGTGAGTTCAACTAATTGATCTGCAGAATTCTGGTTTCCTGCGATTTAAGACTCCATCCTGGGCATGATTGAAATATTCAGAGGGCAGAGGAGTTAGAGATGAAACCTGTAGAAAAAAAAATAAAGCAAGGTTTCACAGGTATAGCTCTGAATTGCAAGGACTTGAAGGTCCAGGTTGCCACCCAGGCCTTTGTCCTCATAGCTAGGCTGTTCGTAATGCACTGGAGAGCCCTGAGCACTGGCTATGGAGGGGTCTGGATGCCTGAAGGTGGATTAAATCTCAACAGTTCTCTGGCCCTTAGGTTTTTGGAACCAGGATTTTGCAGTGAAGTCTGAGTCAGATGGTGTCAAGGGCCACGGGTAGAGCACTCCAGTCACAGCTGAGAGAGAGGAACCATAAGGGGTGTAGAAGTGAAGATCTTTCCTGATCTTTCTTTGCCTGAGCCTTCTATAGTGTAGGCCTGGCCCCTCAGTGCCATCTGCTTTCTAGCACCCATCCCCCAGGGGCTTGTGACTCTCAGACCCATCCCCAGACCTACTGAGTCATGGTCAGTGTAGTATGTCGGCATGCTCCCCGGGGGATTCCTGTGTGCAGGGACATGAAGGGAGAGCCTGGCCTGCCACACTGTCAGGACAGGAGACTGTGCCTCGTCTCGGGGGAGTGGCTGGCACATGATGTTCAGAGCATCAGTGCCAGTGGCATGCGCCTGTCATCTGGGTATCTACCCAGCAGGCCGAGATCTAAGGATCATGATGTGAAGACAACCCCAAGCAGAAAGTCTGCAAGACTCATCAGCAGGTAACCAACCAAAACACAGACGTGCAGGAGGCAGGCCTCAAGCCATAGTGCATGTCTTGAGGCAAAAAGCCAAGCCAGAACGTGAGGCCCTGCGTTCCAGCACAAATGCAGAAAGAAAAGCAGAATGACCGCAGAACGGGTGACTGATTTTCTTGGGAGCTCTGTGTATCCTCCCATGGTTACTGCCTGGGCCTGGGGTTTGCTGTGAGGTTGGTTTCTTGGTGCTCTGTGAAAAAAGGAAGGAAGCCAAGTGGAGCTCTCACGGTCTCCAGCCTCTGCTTCCTCAGTCCAGCACAGAGAGGATGCCTTCCCAGGTCTGGTCTGCTGTGTCCGAGAAGTTTGCTGAATCTCTGTTCTGGAGTGGAGGGAAAGACAGATGCTGGGAGCTCCAGCCTCCCGGGGATGGCAGATAAGAGGAAAGGGCAATAACACACAACCCGAGAATCACAGGGAGGCACTAAGCATGGAAGTCCATGCAGGGGGGATCTTGGCAGACTTCCTAGAGGAGATGGACTTTTAGCTGAGATAATGCAGCTCTTCAAGGGCATAGATCCCATCTCTAGCTCTTGTTCTTGATTCCTCTTGGAGCTGCACAGGGTCAGTGGTAAACTCACGCAGAGGAGAAGGGGGCATTTGGGAGTTGGCAGGATAAAGAATGCCATAGGGTTTCCTAAGTACTTGGTTGTAGTGCACAGAAATGATGGTCTCAGATGCTCCTGAAGGTAACTCATTTCTCCTGGGGATGGATTGAGGCTGAGCTATGCACTGAAATGGACAGGGATTTAAATGCTGGTGATCTCAGTCTCGCCAATTAAAGACGCTGGTTGGGGATGTCCTGTGAGCATAATTTATGGAGCACCTGCCTGCCTGTGGATGAGCTCAGGGGTGAACTGACCAACCACGAGGATGTGGTCCAGGCACTGGAAACTTGCAAATGTGGTGGGGTCCCAGGTGGTCTTTTAAATAGAGCTGGCTGAGGATCCTAAACAACAGATGTGCGAATACCTTGATGATAGCGTCTCTCAGAGGACCACATCTCCCCAGCTGCTGCTGCTGGCTTTATCAGTAGCATTTCCAATGCATTCTTACAAGACCCAAAGCCGGCTTTATGATGTCTGGGGTACAGGAGGGGATGAAGAGGCCCACACGGCTTTTCACTGGCAGAGCTGGCCTTCAGAGAAGCTTTATCAGTGGTAGGCCCTGTCTTCTTCCTGCTGGACCACATTCACTTTTAAATCAAAGTCAGAGAAACTGGCCCAGTACAAGCCCAGTAAAAATGGCTTGGCTGTTGTGCCTGAGGCTGGCGCTCTACCACTCGAGCCACACCTCCACCTCCAGCTTTTTACCAGCTAATTGGAGATAAGAATCTTGCACATTGGTTGTCTGCCTGGGCTAGTTTCAGATCAAGATCCTCAGATCTCAGCCTCTTGAGTAACTACAGTCATAGATGTGAGCCAGCAAGTGCGTGGCAGAGATAATGAAGTTTTTGTTTCTGAATTTGGGAGAAAAAACAGAAGAGCAAATTCTTGCTGCTTTCTCACCGTGGTGATTGACTGAATGCTTGGGTATGCGTTTCCTTCTGGCTTCCGAGGTCCTCTTCATGCTCCTTCCCCTCTGCTGTGGGGAGCTGGGACACTGGGCAGTGCCAGTCTCTTTGAGTGCTATTGGCTGAGACGGCCAGGATCATAAGCCTTGTCGGTGCAGGCCAGGCGGGGACTTGCCTTCCTTGTACCTGAGTTTGAATATTGACTCATATCCTAGGGAGTTCCAGGCAAGTTTTGAAATGAGATGTATCTGGAATCCCTTTGCTCAAGAAGTGCCCTGAAGAACTGGCATATCTGTGCAGCCGCATACCAAGCACCGGGCACCTGTGCATTTTCAAACACTGATTTCCCCCATTTGGGAATGGAAACAGAAGAGGAACTTTGGTCCGACCATAAAACCTAATTAATTCAGACAAGCTAAGTAAATCAGGGCAGAGGCACGCACTGCCATGTTAGGCAGCCAAGAAAATGATGCTGGAGAATATTTAATAATGTGGAGACAGTTCATGTTTTCTTAAGTGTAGAAAAGCAAGTTGCAGAGGAGTAGGTGCACAGGTAGCCTATTTGCCTGTCATTCAAAAGCAAGCATAGAAAACGACGGAGAAGATAAAAATCAAAATGTTAGCAGTAGCTCTTTCTGATAGTTGGCTTGCAGGCGATCATCTTTTCTCTTTTTTGTCTTTTCCCCTCCCCTCCTATCCTTTTGCAGTCTCCTCGCTTCCCTTCCCCTCCTTCTCCCTTTCCCTCCTCTTTTCCCTCTCTCCTTCTACCTTCCCCCTTCCCTTCTCTCTGACCACCTCCCCTCCCTCTTTCTCATTTCTTGTGCTAGTACTGGGGCTTGAACTCAGGGTCTGGGCACTATCTCTTCCTTGTTATGCTCAAAGGTAACACTACCACTTGAGCCATACTACCACTTCCAGCCTTTTGATGGTTAATTGGAGATGAGTCGAGTGAATTTGCTGTGCTTGGCTTTGGACCACAGTCCTCAGTTCTCAATGTCCTGAGTAGCGAGGATGACAGCTGCAAGCCACCCATGCCTGGCTTAGCTGTATTTCTCACACTAACACCAGAGGCTCTGTAGTGTGGCCTGAGAGATTAGGACTCACTTGAAAACATGTGCTTTTTAGGATGAAAACAACATACATTGCTAGACTGGCCTGTTGGAAATTTTCCCTTGAAGAAGAGGAGGATTCCCTGGAGCTTGTCTCATTGTGGAGGGTACCCATGTACGGAAACGGAACAAGTCTTCTCTGTTACTTTCTAATAAGATCCACATTGATTTTAAAGCTTGTGTCTCACCTGCCCCAGGGAGACTTTTTTTTTTTCTTCCTTATTCTGTCCAGAATTAGTTTCTAATTTCTTGGAGTTCTTTTTGCAAGTTTCTACGCTCCGGATGGAGTTACTGGAAAATAGTAAATATTCCCTTAAGTTTTGATTCATTAATAACCCCCCCTCAGCACTTCATAATGATTAGTGGTAGAGGCACATCTTCCATCGAGTTGTCTTCCTCACACCTGGGTTCCCAGGGCTAGGAGGGGCAGAGCAGGGATGGGGAAAGGCCCTTGATGAATTGTGGATGACAGACGATAGTTTTTTGTGCAGTTTTTCCTTTTTTTACAGAGAAGGGGGGGAGAGAGTGCGTGAGTTGTGTGGAGGCTGGCTCACCAAGTACAGGTTGCTGGAGCAGTGATGAATGATGCTGGCATGTTGTTCTTTCCTGCTTGCTTCACAACAAGTATTCCAACTGTATCCCTCCCTAGGGAATTGCTTCCTGTGGCTAATAAATCAGTAAATGACTTAAAACTCTTAATTGAAGATGATATTACCGTGGCTCCATATGGGTGCCATTATGCTGTGGTGTTCACACTTACAGTGAGGTCTGTTTGTTTTTTATGCCAACTGAGAAAAGCCACCATTCCTAGCCCTGAATGGAGACTCATATTTGCAGAGAACTTTTATGCCAGTGGCTGTGTTAAACACTGTGTATTTTCTTCATTTAATCTTGATAGAAGTTCTTTGATTTATTACTATTTTTGCTGCTTATATGACTTGAACTCAGGACCCTCTGCATGTTTTGCTTGCTTTCTCAGATGACCTCCTTGCAGTTTGAGCCCTGCTTTGTAGCCTTACCTTTTGCTTGTTATTCTGGCTGTGGAGTTCTTCAGACTTTTTTGCCTGGGCAGGGTTTGAATCATGATCTGCCAGCACTCAACCTCCTGAGTAGTAGGTCTGGTGGCAGATGTGAGCCACCAGTGCCCAGCCCGATAGGGATCTTTTTGAGGACGGTGGTATTGGTCGTGTTTTCCAAGAATGGTTCAAAGAGGTTCAGTAATTTGTCTGAGACCCACAGCTAATGAATGATGAAAGATGAAAACACAAACCCCTGGTGCTCAAATGTGTGCTGTTCTTAATTGTTTATGCCTCTGGGGTACAGCGAGACTGGGAATCTTCAAAAGAGGGTTTCATGAGGACTAGGTTAGTGACACGTATGGGAAAGAGCCTTTAAGTAACTCCTAAACACCCATGGTGTGCTGTGTGTCTGCCTCTCCTGTGAAGACAGGCCTACATACAGCCGGGAGGACCTAGCACTGGAGAACCCTGGCAGCTTCTCATTCAAGCTTTGTGCTAGTCTTAGGAGGACAATGTCTCTGAGCAAAGGCATATGGCATACTCAGGGACAGATTTGAAGTGGCAGGACTTGGATTCACTTTTGAGCTGACTATCAACAAATGATTCCAGTGAACGAGGGACGTGGCATGCTCTGCCGTGATAAAGGACAAGTGCATTTAAGTAATACTTACCTTTCTTACTTGTCCCAGGAGGCAAGCGGTGGGCACACAGGAGAGAGTAGCAGCCGAGAGCAGAGATGGACAGGAGGTTTAGGCTTATGTGATAATGGTTTGCTCCCTGGATGGTGCTGGTATTGGGATGTGATTTGATCATGAGAAGGCTAATCCATCATTGGGTTCATATTAAGAGGTGGGTCTTAGTTGGAGGATGGAGGCCTGCCTTTGAAGGGGACATACCTTGTGTCTGATTTCTTCTTTCCTGGTTGCTGCTTCCTGGCCGCCATGAGGTAAGCAGCTTTCCTCCTCCTTGTTCTTCCACCATGATGCTTCTGCATCTTCTCAGCCAAGGCAATGGAACTGGCTAATGTTGGACTAGAATTTCTGAAACCATGAGCCCAAACTCAGACCTTGCTGTTGATTCCCTAGAGATTTTACCATAGTGACAGAAGCTGACAGAAGGCGATGTGGGATGTGGCCTCCAGCAGGTGACTGGTGCAGAAGTGGTAGGTGACTGCAAAGCATGGAGGTCCACCAGGGGTGACCAGGAGGGGTCTGCAGAGGACGTTCATGGCACTGGCTCCCATTGTAGTCATTCTAGCAACTCTTGAGCTCTTCCTTTCTTGTCACCCACATTCTCTCCCTACAGGAGATGATCCTGCCCTTTGTGCCAGGATCATGGTGGGAGAGCCTTCTCTGGAAGGATCCGGAGTCGACTCTAAGAAGGAGAGGGACAGATGGCAGTGGAGGGGTGTCCTTCATTCCTGAAGACTGGTGTCTTTGGATGACTTTTCTTCCTGAATATAATGTTTTTTTTTGTTTTTTTTTTTTCCTGATTTGGTTGATGTAGATTCTTTTACAAAACAACAGAAAGACAAAGAAATTTAAAGGAAGTCTATAATCTCACCACCCTGAAATAAGAACAATCAAAATCACACGTATCTATAACAGCCATCTTTTTTTGTTAGTGGAAAAACATGCACAGTTCCTGTCTCTCTGTCTCAGGCTCTTGCTGATGCAACACTATATCTAGTCTTCCTACCCCCTTATCATAGCCCCCGGTTGTCTTTACAAGGACATGTATTCACATGTGTCATTGCTAATGGCTGCCTATTGCTCCATGGAATGGCTGTGTAAGTGTTATGTGGTGTGTGTCTGCTTTTCTGTGGAGGATGTATTGTCAGCATCTGTATTTTCAACAGGAAAAATTTAACACAGGGTCTTGGCTACACAAAGGAGGGCAAAGCAGAGAGCAGAGCTACAGGCTAGGCCAAGGTGTGTGGGAGGAGAGGCTAGAGGCTTGGAGCTGGAATCCGAGGAGGGCTTCTCAGCCAGAGTTGGGACTCCTGCTATAGCTGTTGTCCCTAGGAACAGGGGTGATGGAAGGATGCTGAGATGCTGCCGGACGCAGGCCTTGGTGGGGAGAGACCCCAGCCTCCGACTGCTGTAGCAGCAAGTCAAAGGAGAGTGGAAATGCCTTTCCTTTAGACTCACAGCTTAGGAAGTGCAAGGGAGTTTTCTGAGATCAATTTGACAAAGGCAGGAAGCAGGCAACTTGGCACAAAGGCTTTTTTATATGTCTGTAAGATCCTTCATCGCAGAAATCGTTTACTGTGCTGGCTTAAGTCCACCTGGGCCCAGGAAGCTGTTGTGCATCATGGTTCCTCATGGTATCAGCTGCTGTTCATTGAGTATTTACTAAGTGCCAGAGTGCCTTGCTGCACATTAAACACGTTCTGTGACGATCATGTTAGTCTTCTCATCCCGTCTCTTTTACCATTCTGTGTAGGATGTGTTCTGGACACCCATGTGCTTCCTCACTCCCCCACTGGTCAGTGCTCTGCAGACCCTGTGCCCTGCAGCTTGCTGTCCTGCACAGTCACCCTTCCAGCCTCACACCCCAAGGCCAGGCCAGGTGGAGACCTGTGTGGCTTCCGTGCTCTGCTTCTCACCGCTGGGCCCAGCCCACCCCAAGCGCAGGCCTATCTGGAGCCACCAGAGTGGCCCTGGGCCCTGGAAGGCCTGTAGGTTTCCACTGTCAGTGTCCTGCAGGTTTGTGTCTGGGCCACGTGAGCTAGCCCCCACTCCTTAATTTGTCTCATGCTTCTTGCAAATCATGGCAGGTGGGGCTCACAGCTTTTACATCTGTTGACCAGGCTGCAAACTAAATGATGAGAAAAGGGGCGACCAGGGAATCCCCACTCCTGAGAGGGCTGCAGAGTGTTCGCTGGCCAAAACAGTGTTTGTCCGCCCTGGGTGAGGTAGAAGTATTCTTGGAGAAAAGTACATGCATTTTAAAGGTGTACCATTGAGGCCTGGGTAGAGGCACATTTCAGGTTGTTAGGAAAAGATTATGGAGTCTGTGGTTAAGCGACAGCCCTCACTTCAGCTGAGGTCTGCTTCCTGGCCATTCTTGACACCCTGACAGCGAGGCCAGCCTCTCGTGACTATGTCTGCCTGTCATGATCTCTCTAGTTCCTAGCAAAGCACTTAGAAGTGGAATCGTGTTTATTTGGGACAAAGTATGTCATTACTTTTCTTTGCCATGTTAAGGAATTCGACCCAGAGCATTGTACATGATAGACAAGAGATCTACCATGGAGCTACATCCTTTTCTGAGATAGTGGCTGGGGAAACTGACCGCACCACCATAAGATGATACTCATGGGTCAGTGGACCAGTCTTGGCATCAGCACGCATCTGCCCGGGAGTTCTGTGTGTGCACAGGGTCTCCAAGACACTGGGTCTTCCAAAGAAGCCCGGAAACCCAGGGCTTCCTCACGGCTCAGGCACATGTGGATCCAGTGGCAGGGGTCCCAAGCGTGGAGTATGGAAGGGTCTTCTGCATGCAAACAAATGTTGAAAGTATTTGTTGTCTGGCTGAGCAAATAAATAATTGCACATTTACCAATTTCATAAAGCTTACTCTTGTTGCAAATATGATCCAGTCATGAAAAGCACAGATTGGTGGTGTGCGTTAGCTGCCCAACACAGCTCAGTAATGAATTTCCCTCTGCGCTTTGGGCTGTGTCGTCTTTGCTTGTCTCCTCGTGTGACATCAGTTCTATAATCTTCTCTACAGAGATTGCAGCAATGATTCAGTCTTTCCTCCCGCATGCTAAAGAAATCTGGTCTTTTGTTTTTGGTAGCTCTCCTCCCAAGCACACAGTCCCCGGCGCCATCTACAGCGGCACACTCCCCAGGCGCAGGGCTTCTGATGACCGCCCTGCCGCCTGACTCCCATCCAGACACA
This sequence comes from Megascapheus bottae, assembly GCF_031878675.1. Taxonomy (NCBI): domain Eukaryota; kingdom Metazoa; phylum Chordata; class Mammalia; order Rodentia; family Geomyidae; genus Megascapheus; species Megascapheus bottae. Next base: position 2,608,452 of record NC_143546.1, read on the forward strand.
CAGGGAGGCAGCCTGTGTATTCACTGTGTGCCACGGGGCACAGGATGATGTGCTGGGTGAGCTGGAATGTGCAGCGGTCCCCACCCCAGATCCTCCCTTCCATCTTGCGCGCGTGCGTGCGTGCGTGCGTGCGTGCGTGCGTGTGTGTGTGTGTGTGTGTGTGTGTGAACTCGGAAACAGTGTTACAGCGCGATGCGTGTGAGGAGCTTAGTCCCCTCCCTGCCTTGGTTCCTGGCTGGGCACTGCAGGGCATCCCTCCGTGCGGCCTTCACACGGTGTGAGAGTGGTCACGTTTCTGGGAGCCATTCCCACACCGTGATGACAAGCGGCGATTCCACCGATCCCAGAATGATCACAGGCTCCCCCGCTGCACTTGCCAAGCTCCCCTTGAGTGCAGCCCCACCTCCATCTTCTTCCTGGATCAGTGTCATCGAGTACACTAGCAGATGGCTATGGAGAGGCAGACATATCTTAACTGTGGCTAAAAATAATAACTGTAGCGAGGTGGACTAGTTCTTGCCTGTAATTGTAATGCCTTGGAAGGCTGAAATAGGGAGGATCATGATTCGAGGCTAGCCCAGGGAGGGAGTGGGTGAGACCCCATCTTAAAAAGTTAGATGTACTGGCACACACTTCACATCTGCTACACAGGCTACAAAGGCTCAAATTATGATTTCATAATTTGGTTATCACCAAGCGATGAGATAGAACAGAATGGCTGCCCCAAAGCTGTTTATGCATTGGTGGTAACGGTCAAGAGCTGCTGACTTTGTATCCAGGACTTCCGGTGCAGGTGCTGTGACAAGTGCTTTTCCAGCCCTCTGCTGGAGGCCACGGAACTATGGTCTCCACAACAGCGCATTCTCATCTGCTGTTCAGGAATGGGACCTTAGCTGGGAACAGGAGCCTTATAGATGTCATGAGTGAGGCTAGCAGCAGTGGGGCAGGCGCTGATCCAGTATGACAGGTGTGCTTGTGAGAGGAAGAGACGTGAGCTCAGGAGCGGGCTTTCCACAAAGGCAGAGATGAGAGTGATGCTATCTGTCCTGGAAGTGGTGTGGCAGGGGGAGACAAGAGTTCCCCTGCAGATGAGGAAACCGAGGTACAGAAGGGCAAGGCAGCTTGTTGAGGTCACACACACACGGTGGTATAGTCCCCACTGCCGATGAGGAGGGAGGAAACTGAGGTACAGGAGGGCAAAGCAACTCTTTGAGGGCATACACACACAACTGGAGCTGCTGTGTCTCTTCTCCTCTAGAGAGAGAGAGATGATCCGGAGGGTCCCCCAAAACAGATGGGGTGCCAAGGACCTGACTCCTTTCCCATATCCTCTGGGCCCCTGATGTGCTCTGAAGTTGAGGATTTAGGGCACCGAAGGGCGCCCTCAGGATTAATTAAAACACATGGCTGTCCTGAGTACACAGATGTCGGCTACAAGGTTGCAAGGTGGTGTTACCAGTGACATCACTTTAGTGGGGCTTCCTGGTGCCCGCGTGAGATTAGACTAATTTGTTGGACTCGGCAAATTCCCATGTAGGTAGCATTTTGTGTGCTTTAATAAAAGCTGTCAGGATATTATTTGTACTTTCAAACTATTACTGCAATAAATGATACTACTCTTGGTTGGTTTATTAGATTTATTTATAAAAAAGACAAGTACAATGCCCAATGGTCTATGACATATACATTGAAAAAAAATTCACGTTGACCACAGAATTGGATTAAACAACAGTGGTCATAGTGTTCTTAAAAGAGGAGTCCGCAGGGGCTCAAACCACAGGGGGGGTTACCAGACCAAGAAGATAAACAAGATTAAAATGGAATTATTTCTCATCCCAAATCAGGATTTTCCTGTCGTTTGAAGCAGCGACTCAGGGGGAAATTCAGCCTGCATAGAGTTACTGTCACAGAGCCGTGGTTTGTGTGTCCAGTGATAAATCAGAGGATTTATGGATTTAATTTCCTCTTATTGCCGACTCCTCTCCTATCTAAAGATATGAATTTAAAAGTTAGGGTGCGTTAGCTACAGGAAGTAAAATACCATTTGGCTCTTTCTTACTGCTGAATGCTCTGTGGAATTAAAATCACAGGAAAATCTTGTTACAGTTGAGTCAATTCATTATGTCAGGGAGATTCATGGGTGGAAGATGTGCCTTCCTGTGAGTTAACTCTCCCGTGGGTGGGGCTGTGTTCTGGCAGCTGTTTGTTCCAGAAGCTGATGGGATGGCTCAGTCCTGGGAGATCGCCCTGGGCACTGGTGGCAGCTGCCCTCACACTGGGCCAACTCTTTATCTTTTCTTTGATTTGTCAGTGCTAGGGATTGAACACAGGTCTGCAAAATTACTAGGCAAGTACTCTACTGCTTAAACTAGTGCTGAGATAAGGGCTTGAACTCAGGGCCTTGTGCTTTTGCTTAGCTTTTTCATGCAAGGCTGGTGCTTTACCACTTGAGCCATGCCTCTGCTTCTGGCTTTTTGATGGCTAATTAGAGCTGAGCCTCACAGACTGGTTTGGCTTTGACCTGAGATCCTCAGATCTCAGCCTTCTGAGTAAGGCTGCAGCCATAGACCACCAGCGCCTGGCTGAGTCCTTTTAAGTGCTGATTACCTGCAGCGGGCCAGCTCTCCAAGTTGAACTTGACAGGAGTTTCTCAGTTTTCTGGCTTGCAGCTTTATGTGCCTGTGGTTTCTCACCCCATGCTGGTACCGCCTAAAGCATCAACAGCTGGTTTTGGGGTAATTCTCCACATTGCCGGGTGCACATTTTGCAGTAGCAAAAGGCTCTGGGAATGAATGCCCCTGCCTGAACCAGCCACCGCAGAGAGAAACACAGTGACAGCGTCATGAGGGCTCTCTGGGGACATCAGAGCATAGGACTTGCAGAGAGCAGTTGGCTTTCTCTCTACTCTACTGTCTGGCTGGGGACAGTCATGGAAACTTTCAGGGGCATTGGGAGACGTTTCGCCTTTGGGGGTGGAGGTGAAACTTGGAGAGAAACTGTCGTTTCTTTTCTTTGCTAATTCATTCTTAAGCAGTTCGGATCTTCACTTGTTTCTGTGGTATTCAGGATATGGGGTTGCTGTCCTCAGGAGGGAGGGGTAAGGTGGGAGAGACACTCTCCAGGGGCTTAAGGACATTTGCCAGGCACTCATTCCATGGAAGTCACCCCCCCTTCTCACCCCCAGGTCTTGAGGCAGGAGCAAGGCTGTGTGTGGAGGGATTTGCAGCATCTGGCAAGCTAGGCCCTGACTGTTGGAGTCCCCAAGCATTGAGGATCAGCCCTTGCTGAGGCTGATCTTGCCTTCTGTCCTCCAGGAGCAAGGAGCAGGGTCACTGCAGACACAGCAGTGACTCCTTAGGGAGAAGTGGGAGGCGTGGGGCCCTCCAGGGCCGTGGAGCCGGGCCTCGTGTGCTTGGTTACCATACACGGTGCCGATGGAGTGGTAGCGCACTGGTTTCCTGCCCTGGCTGCCTGGGCAGTCAGTAACTGTAGCCCTGTAGACTGTCATGGGCAAAGGCCGGGGCTGGGGCAACACACCAGTGTTGAACCATCCTTACTTCCTGTTCCAGCCCCCACCCATGATAAATCACTTTCTACATTTAAGATGACCGTACAAAGTCATATGTTTATATTTTAGTTATTGTACTTGGCCTGTTTTGTGGGCCACATCCAGTACATTAGAATGATTATACATGTGTATATGTACATATATGCATATGTGTTTATAGATATACACATACATGCAAATATATGTGTGTACCAATACTGAGGCTTGAACTCAGGAACTTGTATTCTCTCACTCTCCAGGCGAGTGCTCTAACACTTGAGCTACACTTCCACTTTTGGCTTTTTGCTGGCTAGGTAAGAGTCTCTCAGGTTGTCTGCCTGGGCTGTATCAGAATCACGGTCCTCACATCCCAGCCCTCATAGAAGCTAGGAATATAGGTGTGAGCCACTGGTGCTTGGCTGAAGTTTATATTTTTTTAAGACATAAGGGTAGCAGGTCATAAAGGCAGGAAAAAGGTGTGACGCAGACTGTTTATGATCCACAAATCCCAACGTAGATCGTGAATGGCCCTTTATGGAAAAGGCTGGAAGGTTGCTCTTGGCTGGCCCAGAGGGACAGGCTGACATTGTCTTCTCACATTCTCCTTTCCCTGGCCTGGGCTTCCTCCTTGACTGAACGTCTGGGGCAAAAGGCTCAGAAGTCAGCCCAGAGTCCACCCAAGGAGACCCCAACATGCAAAGGGAAATCCAAGGACAGGCCAAGTCCTCTGTCATCCTCCTCTGACTTCCCTGCCCAGTGAGGGCCAGCTCAGCTTCCAGTTGCCACAGGCATGAACGGCCTTTGATAATGTTTTCGAAATGATTACACAGAAGCAAGATACCCAGGGAACATTCTTTTCTGGCAATCTGTAAGCCAGCTATTTATTTTCTTGGAGAAACAGAACCCCAAATGGCTTGGTAATGAAGTGGGCTGTGGTGATGGGACTGGCTCATGTGTTGAGGAAGATTTATGTTCTCAGGTAGATTTTAATGGGAAACGGTAGAGACTAATGTCTTCAAAAGAGCAGAACGATCGTTAACTGCGCGCGAGGTCTGTGCCGCTGCAGCTGAGCGAGTGTTTGTTGGCCGGGCAGGGCTCTGTTGTGCAGCATCCTGCTGGGTGGAAGGTGGAAGGAGATGCCAAGCCTTTGGAACGCAGTGGTAAGCCTAGACCGCCTTAGGCTTTTAGTTATGTGTAGAAAAGTTTTGGCAGTGTTGGGATTTGAACTGAGAGCTTTGAGCTTGTTAGGAAGGCCGAGTCCCCTTTTTACTTCGCCTTGGTCCTTTTAGAGAACCAGTCAGCTTCCCTTCCCATCTGGCGCATGCCTGGATTGTGATCCTCCTTTTTTTCCTTGCTCTCTACCGTAGCTGAGGTGACAGGCATACACTACCACACCCAGTCTCTTCAGATGAGGTGGGACCTGGATGGCTGGTTTTTGTCCCTGGAGGCTTGGATTTCTGGCCCTGGCATCATTCCTCTCCTCCTTGACTGGCCCTGAAGGAAGGCTCCAGAAGCATGTGAGAACATCAGGACACAGAGGCCCCACTGGAGAGGCACAGGAAGGGACAGAGTCAGAGGCCACGTCTGGCTGCAGTCACTACCACCTCTTTGTGGGCCTTGGTTGAGCTCTGAGAACTGATGAGCCTCCCATGCTGGACATCCCTAGCATTTCTAGAAGGTGCACGTTCATCCAGAGCAGGGATGCTCTAAGGACCATGAGGTTGAGAGGTCAAATAGCACTCCTGTGACTCAGGGACCATCCCCAGAGAGGGACCAGGTCGCAGGCTGGTGTCCTGCCTCTCCTTTGGTACTTGACTCGGCACTAGGCACTTCTGTGTAGTGGAGGGCAGGTAGCCCCTTGGTGAATGAAGCCCCACCCCTACCTATCTGCCCTGGCCCGACTGTCTTGAAGCTCCCAAGAGCCCAGGATGTGACCCCCTCATGGCATCCGGCACCACACTTCCAAACAGACATTTCTGTTGTCATTGCCACTTTCTTACGAAGGCGTCTCCTCCTTCCTGCCAGCACCTGGCTGGGCGGAGCACAGTAGTACCTGACAGACAGAGAAATCCATCATGCAGTTCTCTCTGGATCCTGTGCAGGAAGCTGTGGGCACACACAGCAGAGGCTGTTGTTTGTCCAAAGCAGTCAGTGCCCAGAGACTCCTGAGTGCCAGGTTGGTGGCCTAACAAATTCTCTAGTAAATGCATTCACAAGCAGTGGGTGCAGTGAGATCCATTGGTGAATTTCTCTTCTTGGGCCTGTGGTGGGCCTGTCCAATCCTTTAGGGGACTCCATGGAGTGGGTGCCACCTGGCATTTTACAGATGAGGAAACTTAGACAGGAAAAACCACCTGTTTGCATTTGCTTCACCGAGGCAGTAGAAACCTCAAGAAAAGTTACCAGAAAGAATGCTGCCCTTGATGTTGATATGCCTGGTATTTCACATCGAGAAGCAGTGCCATTGACTTTAGGTCCAGGCTGGGCTAAATGTGCTGAGGTCTGCGAAGAGAGGTGTGAGGGCAATGGGGGCTCCAAGGAGCTGTGGGAAAATAACCTGTGTGATATTGCTCCCGACCCACTCCTGCAGGCAGCCCTGACAGGGTGTGGAGATTCTCTCTGTAGATGGAGGCTAGGCCCCAACTCCTCTCCGGGGCAGCAACACTCTGTGATCCGTGTGTCCTGATGGTAGGTCTTCAGAGGTCACTGAACCCCCAATGCCGTATTAAATCGAACCGCAATTTGGGTTTGTTGTGCAGCTCTCAATGTATCCTGGATGAATGAGTGATTTCTGCCTGAATTCAGGCTCCTTGCCTGTTTCTGGAAGTGGCTCTCAGCCACATACACACTGTGTGTGTGTGTGTGTGTGTGTGTATGTATGTGTATGTTTGTATGTTATGTGTCAGTCCTGGGACTTGAACTCAGAGCCTGGGCACTGTCCCTGAGTTCTACCACTTGAGCCACAGCTCTACTTCATGCTTTTTGGTATGTAATTAGGGATGTCTCACAGACTTCCCTGCTCGATCTGGCTTTGAACTGTGATCCTTGGTTCTCAGCCTCTTGAATAACTAGGTTTACAGGTGTGAACTACTGGAATCTGGCTTAGATCATCCTTTTTTTTTTTTTGTTTTTGTTTTTAAATAAGAGCAGCAATGTTAAGACTGAAGAAATAAATGAATGGGTCATGCTACTGGCTGCCCCAGACATAGTTATAGGAGTTTGTGGTTCCATTGAGTTATGTGGAACTGTTCCTTGGACTTGGGCCTTAGTTAGGTTCTCTTCCCTCTGGCTTCCCTTGGCTGCTGTGGGCTCCATCCTCACAGTCTCAGCACATGGATCTTAGACAGCAGAGTTTAATATTCTGTGAATGCTTGTGAAAACAATTTTTCCTCTTTGGGCTACAGTTTCTCTGATTATCCTGTCAGTGTGAGGCTGTCTTCATTTAACCTACCCCACAAGGACTTTGAAGGAATGATTGAGTAGACAGTATATAAATTCATGAAGTCATCCATCTCCATTTTGTAAAAGTTGCCCAACAATTAGAAAAGATAGTAACAAGAAGAAAGCCCTGTGTTTTCTAATCTAGTGATCTTCATCCTTACCATTGACTTCAGTCATTTTGAGTCTTTTTCTGTAATGATGCTTTGCTTTTCCTCTTTCAGTGAGTCCTGGGAATAATTCAAGCATGGTAGAGAGCTTTGAAAAAAAAAATGAGGCCATGCAGTTGGGAAGATTAGTTTCAGCAGACAGGCCTGGCATAGCCCAGTGTAGCCCCCGTGTCCTGGCTTGCAAAGTGTTGTTGACACTGCTGCCATGCTTCTATTGTAGAGCCCCCTGGGGGAGGGCTGAGTCCTTGGAGAGGGTGTGCTTAGCTTACTGGGGTTGGGGGGGGGGTGAAGTCATCACTGGTGCATCATTAGTCTTCTTTTGCTTCTTGAATTTCCCGCTGTCTTGCTATCGTGGCCTTCCTCTAGGAATCCTCAACTTGCAGGAGAAGCTAATATAGCCGAGTGGTTTGGTTGTGGACAGTTGTTAAGGAGTTTACACCTCAGTAGTTCTGAGCCTTGCAAGCAAAACGCAACTGGATCCCTTCCTCCGTGTTTCCCAGTTGTTTAACAGGAAGGGAACCTGAGAGACTTGGAGCAGAATGACTGCTTGTGATCATATTTGGTTCCTTGCAAATGTGTTTGGTAAACATGAAAGCAAAAGCAGCTTCTCACTTTGGTCCACCTTGCATTCTTTCTGTTACGCTGGTTATAGCTAGTCAGTGAAGAATGCTTTTGCTTTATTTACGCAGAGCTTTTGGGCAGATTTGATTTATTATTTGACATATTTAGAGTCATAGAATTTTAGGACTGGAAAGAACTTGCATCGTGATTCCCCAAATAATAGATGGAAAGAAAATATAAAAATCAAAAGTATTACATGGCTTCTTCACAAGAAATAAATATGTTCTCACTGAAGCGCGTCTTGTTACCATATAAATGATCACCCCATCATTTTACCTGGGAGGATTTTGACTCAGCAGATGGGGACCAGAGACTTTGGCTGTTCTTCTTTCTGTACCTCTGTCCCCTAGGCACAAACTGGAGGAAACAATAGGACATTCGTTGCTGTCAATGTCTGAAGAGAAGGGGGGATGGAACCTCCATCCTGGTTCCCTTGACATGGCCCTAATGCTAACGCGGAGCTCAGCTTCAGAGGAGGTTTAATTATTCAATACAGGAAGGCGTAGCAGGATCAAACTGTGTCTCTCTGCAGGAGCAGGGGGGAGCAAGCAGCCAGCTAGTCATTTCCAGTTGTGTTTCAGAAGGACATAAGCTGGTGAACAGATGGTGTGGGGACATTCTCTGGGAGGAGAAGATCGAGTGCAGAGTGCCCACTTGCTGTGTACGTGTTGAGGGCCTGAGGTCCGAACTGCCTAGCCGTGACTTCCGTGGCCTGGCCCTGTCGTCGTGTGTGTGCCTTGACAGAATGTAGATCATACTGAGATGCTGAGCGGGTGGGGACAGCATAGGCTTCCCACGGGAGGTCGTGTGTGAGCTGGGGTCTTCTAGAGAGCCCAGCAGTGGAGAGAGAGGAGAAGGGGCGGCTCCATGAATGGGTGGGGAGTTGGCTGTTGCCTGAATGGCAGAAGGAAGGGAATGAAAAGAGCCCAGCTGGCAGCCTGGGATCTTGCTGGGCAATGGGCCAACGGAGGTGCTGGCCATCAAGCTGGGAATCTCTCAATGGCCAGACAATGTGTGGAAGGTAAGGGGGATGAACTGGGAGTTCTGTTCCCGGTGAGTGATCCATAGTGGGCCTGGCTTTCCCTTGGTCACCTCGGTCATCGTGAAGGGGCGTGCCTGGCTTTAAACCAATCCAAGATGAATCCCACATCCTGGCCTGCCGGACATCACCTCCAGTGTGGGGCTGGACTGCAGTCGTGGGAAACTCCTACCTCAGACGCAGCGGTTAGCCTGCCCACTGCGTGTCTCAGAGACGAGGGATGAGGGAGGAGAGAGGGCTGGCTTATTGCAGCTGTCCTCTAAAAGGCAGCATCTGCTTACTCAGGGAAGCCTATGTGTGGGAAGGGGTGTTCTCAGAAAAGTGGTGGGAACTCATTTGGAATTCATGATGGTCAGACAAGGCTGGGCCTTAGGCCAGTATGATTTGTACTTTCTGGGACATAAAGATTTCCATGTTAAACGACGGTGAGGGCCTCATTTGGTGTACCAGAGAGCCAGACACTTGCAGGCCTCCTCCATCTGCTGTGGACAGGATGGTGACACACAAACTTTGTGTGGCTATGGTGGCTCACTCCTGTGATCCTGACTACTCAGGTGGCTGAGACCTGCCCAGGCTGGCAGAAAAGTCTGTGATTTTCTTTTCTCCACTTAACCTGCAAAAAGCCAGAAGTAGAGATGTGGCTCAAATAGTACAGCTCCAGCCTTCAGTGAACGGGCAAGAGTATGGGACCTTGAATTCAAGTCCTAGCACTGGTGCATACACGTGTGCCTCCCCCCCCCCCCACATACATGCACACTCAGAGCCAGTTCAGGCCTATTTCCCTTAGGAGAATGCAGTTCATCATAATTGGAATGTTAATTTATTTACATTTATAGAATGAGTAAGTCTTTGCCTTACTTCAAGACATAAAACAAAATGGTACAGGTGTTAGCTTACTGTACTAGGTAGATGATATTTATTAGATGAGGATGGTCACATTTTTGGCAGAGAGACTCAGACTTGAAATACTAATATGCCTGTAACTTAGGTTTTCCAGTTTTGTTGATTTATTTTCCCCCTAAGGGTCTTTTCATTCATGAGACTAATAAAATTGTGTGTGCTTAAAATAGTCAATAATTACTGGGTGCCGGTTGCTCACATCTTAGCTACGCAGGAGGCTGAGAGCTGAAGAGCATGGGTCAAAGCCAGCCAGGGCAGGAAAGTCTGTGAGACTCTTATGTGTAGTGAACCACTAGAAAATGGGAAGTGGTGCTGTGTCTCGAGTGGTAGAATGCTAGCCTTGAGCACACAGAAGCTCAGGGATAGCGCCCAAGCCCTGATTTTAAGCTTCAGGACTGCCCTGGGGAAAAAAAAAATCTCCCAGATATAGTTGGTTTGCCTTCACTTGGGCTTCATGGGTAAAATTCAAGTACAGAAGAAGTCACATTATTTCTGCAAAGCCTGATGTTTACCTCTGTGTTTTGGGGACATCTCACTGTCACAAAGCTCTGGAGGTGGACATGAAAGCGTGTGGCCTTCCTGATTTATTCAGTGCTGTATGTCTGGCCAGGTCCTCTGCACAGCTGTCAGGAATCTCTGAGGTTGTGCTCCTCGGTGGGTGCACGTGGTCTTGGGCTGGGGGTTGGATAGAGCAGGAGTGTGAGCCCATATCTGCATCCACGCCTGCCCTGCCTGTAGTAGCCTGTCTTCCTTCCATGCACATTGCCCTCCCTCAGTATGGAACAGTCAGCTCCAGACAGTTTGGTGATTTGGGGTGAGGACGTCAAGGGCCTGGGTGAAGCTGACCTGGGACGATGCTCCTCCTGTCTTGGCAGGAGACAATGGAGAGGTTCTTCCTACAATTGCTGTCCCTGGAAGTAAAACTCAGAAGGAACCTTGGAGAAATGTGTTCAGATTGTGGGAAGCCCAAGCTCATGATTTGCTTTTCTCCCCTCAATTGACCAAAGAAAGGGACAGCTCTTTCCCGTGGAGGGCTGTGCCAAGCTGCCCATGCTTCCTATTTCTAAAAAGCACAAATCCACAAATGCATCTGTGGCTTGAAGCCCCACTATGTATTTTGGAGCTGCGAGACAACATAATCTGTTCTTTCTCAGAATGTGGAAGGTCTGTCACTCTTGGTCTTTGATGACATCCGGGGGTTCTCACTGATTAATGCCTCTGGATTGAAGGTCATGACAACTATTCACTTGAAATTCTCCCTGATGGTGGGGGGTTTGAGAGTGTGGTTCCCTTGGGATCTTGCCAGCTGTGTCATAGTTACCCTGGGTCCCTTCACGCATGAAAGATGGGACATTTTCATAACAACACTGGTGGGTGGCTCATGTGAAGACGTCTGGCTAGCTAATGTTGTGAGAACTTGAAATTGTGGTATAATTGTGAAAAATGTTTATATTCCTTCCTGCAGTTTAATATGATTCTTTTATTTTTTTCCATTTATAATGCTTGCGTATTCAGGAAGTTGAGGTAGGTTTTTGACTTTTCCACTCTTTGTAGATGTAGTATCAAAATAGTTAAGACATAAAATGTAAATGGTATCCTAAATCTCAGATATCAGTGATAAATATTTGTTTGCCTTTGGTGAACCAGTACCTCACACATTTGTTTTTCATTGGTGTATTCAGGGGATACAATTTATCAAGTGCATATCAACAGTCCATTTACCGCTTTATCTTTTCTCATTAGTTACAGTACAAGTATGATTGTCAGTTATTATCTCTGTTTTACTGGTGGGTTATTTATTGAAAGAGCAGAGCAACTGACATTGTTATTTTCTAAATCATTTTGTCTAAGGCCTGCAGGACTTTCCCCTAAATGTCAGACCAATTTATCAAAGAATCACTCTCCTCTGCGTGAAAGTGATTTCCAGCGTGTGTGGGCACATACGCCCACCTGTCCTTATGCTCAGGGGAACCAGTTAGGGGAATTTCACAGGGATGCTCACAAAAGTTGGAAGGACCTCCCTTGTATTTGAGGCAGTTCAGGGAGGATTGCTCCCACAGGTGAGCTTGGCTCCTCCCTGCTCTGCAGTAGCCCGGGCTGGGGTGTGGGTGGTGACATGCGCACATCACAGTGTATTTCTGCGCCCAGCTCCCCCTCCCTGATGGACAGAGCTCTCTCTGGAGTGGTGCCCAGGAGGCCCCGTCACTGCCCACCTGGGCCCGGTGTGGAGGCCATGCCATTCAGAGCGATTCTCAATCACTGGGGCTCGTCCAAGACGTGAGTGGACGCAGCTCAGAGCCGAGTGGCTGTGTGGGAAGCCAGCCCCTCCTCAAGAAAGGCAGTGCTTTCTTTGTGCCTTGTAAGAAGTCTGGTGAGCGGGGTGACCATTCTCAAGTTCATAGGACCCGAAAAATGGCACCTTAGACGGTGCATGCTCCTGCAAGCAGCCATGTCAGGTGTGCTTCAGTTCTAATTTTGGGGACACTTCCCTTACCCAGTTCTTGGCCCTTTCTTCTCAGTCACGTAGCATGAACATGGAACAAACTGGCTTATACAGAGTCCCCTGGACAGCAGCTTTAGTTTTGAGCTTGTCTCCGTTGAGGGCTGTCTCCCAGAAGTGCCACGTCCCTACAGAGCAGAGACGTGTGTCCCCTGACTGGACAGCCACAGTCAGTCACTGCCTGGCCCCGCCCGGCTGCACTTTTCTCCCTTCCAGTCACTGCTCTCTTATACATCTCTGCCTGGTCAAGATAATGAGGCTCCTCTTCCCCCACCTTTCCTGGTTTTTTCAGGCTGGTAATTTGTATTATCTCAGGTAATCATCAGATGGAATGGCAGGGTTCAAACAGTTTAGCTAAAATATGTATGAAAGAGAAATTATCTGTTTCACGTGAGCTAAATGCCTTTGATCGGTGGCATCTGAGGCTGTGGTATATAATAAATCACCCTTCTTCCTCACAGCCAGCAGCCTGCACTTGGCTTTACTGAGTGGCTTCTGGCTGGCTCTGCCCGCCAGCACTTGCTCTGAGTTTGGTTTGGCATTCTTTGGAGCTTCAGTAGGGATCTCTTAAAAGGCAAGTCCTAGGAGGAGGAAGAGTAGTAGAACTTAGCTACTCAGGATGCTGAGATCTGCGGATCACAGGAGGAAACCGGTCACAGGCAGAAGGTTTGTGAGACTCTTACCTGCAGTTAACTAGCAGAGAGCCTGAAGCAGAGATGTAGCTCAAGTGGTAGAGCACCGGCTTCGATGGAGAAAGCCAGGTAAGTGAAGCCTCTGAGCTCAAGTCCAGTATGGGCAGGAAAGAAAGAAGGAAGAAAGGATAAGGGAAAGGTTGAAGATGACTGTCACAATGAAACCTCAGAGATATATGCTGGCAAGTTAAAAAAAAAAAAAGATAACTTGAAAGGCAAATACCTGGGCAATATCTGAGCTAAATGGCAGCTGTCCTGAGGCTGTGGCACAGGAACGTAAGACTCTCATTTGGTCAGGAACCGTAGATTTTACTGTTCATCGTGTCCATCCATGCCGAAGGGACTTGTTCCACTCACATTATAGCAGAAATGGTGTTGCCATCATTGCCTGTTAGGAATGCATAATGATTCCACTGGGCGCTGCATTGTAGAGTAGACGGCCCTTGGCATACTCAGACTTCCTTAACATCTGTGGAGGGTCCCGAGACCGGGACTCCAGTCCCTCCTGCAGCATGACGCAGTACTTACATGCTCCCACCCACTCTGAACTGACCAGTCGATTGCACAGAACGTTCACGGCAGGGCGCCGGGTAAATAATACTGTATTGTGTCGGGAATAATTACAAGATAAAAAAGTCCATAATGTTCAGTATTTTAGCATTTCTGATGGTAAAAGTGGAGCTGTGGATATAGAGAACTGACTGTGGGTGTATATATATAGAGAGAGAGAGAAAGAGGGGAGGAATGTTAATATACACTATGAGATACATATGCATATAGTATATGTGGTGGATACATCTTTCCCATAAACACTCATGAGAACAGAATAACTTTCATGTAATTGAAAACGTTCAACTAGTATCTTTGTGCCAGCTTCTGAGAGACAATATTTTTGTGACCCAGTAATTAGTGAGGTAAACGGAGAACTAGGATGTTTATTTATCTTGATCAGTTATGCAGTTCGTTTATTTAGTCAGTGGTAGGGCACTGAGCAATTTCTCTCAAGACTAACACTGCCTCTACCGCTTTGAGCCAGGGGTGAGCCAGAGTTTATTTTTATTTTAATGTATCAGTGGTCATACCACTCTCTGTCCTTTTCTCTGCCACGAGCACCCACCACCTTCTTCTTCTCCTAGACACACAAGGATTCATCACTTTCTTATTATGCTCATTCCGCTGACCTTTCACAATAAACCTACTGCCCTGGGATTCTTCATGATTCCAGACATCCAGTCAGTGTGCGCAAGCCTGAGCCTCTCTCTACATTTTGGCAGCCCCTACCAAGAGTTGGATAAATGATACAGTACATTGGACTTAGCTTTTCCCCAGAAAGCATTTTAGAATTCAGAGCAGGAGGGCTGGGCGTTTGGCCTAGTGGTAGAGTGCTTGCCTAACATGCACAAAGACCCGAGTTCGATCCTTGGCAGCACATACATAGAAAAACTTGAAATGGTGCTGAGGCTCAAGTGGTAGAGCTCTAACCTTGAGAAAGCCCACGGACAGTGCCCAGGCCCTGAGTTTAAGCCCCAGGACTGGCAAAAAATAAATCAGAGCAGGAATGTTCTCTGCCCTGTCTAAGAGAGGCCTGATGTAAGGTCTGCCGTGAACACAGTCCTGTCAGCGTCCCACATCGTTCAGTGTGGGTGACATGTGAATTGCAGTTACTGAGTTTAACAAATGACCTCTCTCCAGTGAGGGTTATATTTTAAAACATGAACTGTTGCTTGGCTCTTTGAAGGCTTTTCTACAGTTTCCATCATTAGGTGATAAAAATGGCTAGTCAAGAGGCCAGGTGAGCCTGAGGCCTTTACCTGACAAGCTTCATGTATTGTGCATACCTCTAACTACAGTCTTGAGTTTTGCCAGGTCCGGCTTGTCAGAGGTGAGGGCTCTAAAAGTCCCGGACATGGTTGGCGTTTGCATGGGACACTTTCCATTCAGTGTAGCTATGGGCTGGGGGGAGCAGACATGTAGTCTTCCATGGTGGGAACCGACAGAACCGCCCACAGCACATATGTGCTGTGTGCTTTTACATAGCTAGAGAGGAAACGGAAAGCTTCGCAGGTGCCGCCAGGGCCTTTGCCTCTGGAGAAGACACCACCACGGGCGTTGGCTCAGTGTTGGCGCCTGCCCACAGGATGCTGTCTGCGAGCGTCCTGACCCTTGCGTAGGACTAAGGACTGAGGCAGAGAAGATCCTCGGGAGGCCTGCCTCTGCCATGGCCGTCTTTTAGCATTGGCTTTTGCCTATGGTGCTTGGATGCCAGCTCCTGGGAGTTTCTCGCAGAGGCAGAGGGCGTGGTCCTGGCGCACTGTGTGGCTGGCTGGTAAACATAGGTGATCTCCTGTTCCCTGGCAGTCCATCCTCTGACCCAGACTGCTGCAGTGGTTGAGAGCTCTTCTCAGGTCCTTGTGATGTAGGGAGGGAGTTTCTACTGGCCACTCCCAGAGCTCTAACACCCCAGGACTGGCCACCTCCCTCCAGGGCTCATTGTTTGTGCTCTGGTGTCCTCAGAAACAGGGAAGAGCTTCCTTTCTCGGCAAGGCCTTGTAGGGCTAGGGGCTGTTGAAAGGGCTTAATTTACATACTGAGTTTTTCTTTCAAGATACACTTGTACGTTTTGTAGTAATTAGGCAGCATTGTTCCATTTGCTGGGAATTTTAACTATTCTGATGCTTATGTGTGCATTTAGAGGTTTCCCCTTTAAAAGGGTGATCTCCCCACCCAGATTCCATCCATATTCCCCGTGGGTTGAAGTCTCTGGAGAAGATGCCATTCTCCAGACTTGCTCAAACCTTCCTTGACTTCAAAGAGAATGTGTGACATTAAAGCAGAGGGAGCTGTCTTTGCTCCAGAGTTTCCCTGTTGGACTCACTGCTTGAGCTTCCAGGGACTCCCACGTTTCAGAACAGCACACTCAAGTAGAAAACACTTCCCAAGCTTCTCCTGCGGCCCTGGCACTGGGCGCTGCAGGAGCGTGTTGGAGAACACATGGGAAACGCATGCTTGTCCGGTGGTAACAGTGAGTTTGCCTTGCGTTCTTCCTGTTCTCAGCTTTGGTGAAGAGCAGACTCTGGGGATAATCCAGCACTCTGAGGCAGCCATTAACACTGAGAACTCCGGTGCCACGTTTCCTGCCTTTCTCCAGCCTGTAGCTTACAATCACTTAGTATTTAACAAGTGTGATTGACTGTTTTACGTTTTCCAAATAGTAGTTGTACTAAGGGGCTTCAATTCAACCTGTCATTTTATGAATACAATTTGTCTTGATTAATGTCCTCCCCCCACACCCATGCCTTCCAGTCACCTGGCTCCATTTCCACATTGCACCTTGAATACCATGAGTGTATCTGCCCACCCTTTCTCTCTCCATTCACATGTCCTCACTCCCTGTGCCCTCCCTCAGGATGGCACATGGGCCGGTTTCTTGGTATTCATTTTGTGTATAAGTTAGTTGTTCAAAGGAGTTCCACCATCCCAGTCCTCCCCTGCAAACGACGTTACTTTATTTATATTGCAGGTTTATACATCTAGACAGAAAACCCTGTGTGTATTGTCACATACAACACAATTCTGAAAGACTCAGTTGGAATTTAAGTAAAAAATGGAGATTTTTCTCTTTCTCTTTTTTTTGTTTGCATTTGGACTCAGTCCTTTGTGCTCTTGCTTGGCTTTCTTGCTTATAGCTAATGCTTTACCACTTGAGCATGCCTACAGCCCTGCTTTTGGCTGGTAAATGGGATAAGAATCTCATCAGCTTTTCTGTACAGACTGGTTTTGAACTGTGATCCTCTAGTTCTCAGCCTCGTGAATAGCTAGGATGAGAGGTGTGAGCCATCAGCTCCCAGTTGGGAATGGGACATTTCATGGCCTGGATCTCAAGAAGTGTAGGCCAGGAAGAGGACCAGTTAAGCCATAAAATTAAAGCCAAGGAAAAGTGGGCCGATTCCTAAGAGTTAAAAATAGTTTAATGCAGACTCTCCAGGATCCAGAGAAACCTGTTCATGTTTATTCATGCTCTGGAAAAAACGGAATCACTGGCCAAGAAGCAATATGTTCTGCTTTTCCTCTAAACCCAGTTTCCTCAAATCTATTTAAGGGCTTAGGTGGACTCAACAAGGATCTAATAAAGCCAGGTAATTGAACGACACGGAGCCAGTGGGATTCACAGGAGATTGTGGGGGAGATAAACTGCAGCAGGAGACAGCATGGACAATATTTTAAACTAATTGTGCACTTTGATGTAAATTAACTTTGCCAGAAGAGAACCGGACAGCTTTTTGAGAGTGTGATAAGCATGCCTAGTGCCTGTAGCAAAGACACGAGATAATAATTGAAGGGAGGGAAATGCTGGGGGTGGTGCAGAGACCCTTTGCAGGCTGATGGCTCTCCAGCTCGTGGCTGTTGCGTGTCGCTGGCAGTGGTGTCCTGGGCAGCGGTGGGGTCAGCTCAGCACACAGTGGCTGTTTGCAATGGCAGGGTCGCCTGAAGTGAGGAGGAAGTCAGGTGCCAGGGGCTTCGGTCTGTCATCCTAGCTACTCAGGAGGCAGACTGAGATCTGAGGATCATGGTTCAAAGTCAGCCTGGATAGGAAAGTCTGTGAGACTCTTATCAACAGCTACCCACCAAAAAGCTAGAGGTGGTGGTGTGGCTCAAGGAGTAGAGTACCAGCCTTGAGTAAAAAGAGCTGTGTAGGGTCAGGAGTGTGGCTTCATGGTAGAGTGGCCTGACGTGCATGAAAGATTCTTCAGTACCACATACACAGAAGAAAACGGAGGTGGTGCTGTGGCTCAAGTGGTAGAGCTCTAGCCTCGAGAAAGCCCAAGGACAGTGCTCAGGCCCTGAGCAATACTTGCCACCAACCGTGCGTGCAAGAGAGACGTGTTTATACATGGACCAAATCGCTCAGCCTTTGCCTTTCCAGCCTTCCATGGCAGGAAGAGTGGGTGTTAAGCTAACTATGCATCGTGGGTCATTCCAGCATTTGAACGGTCTCTGCGTAGGTTTGGTCGAGTGCTGGAAAACTGAAACTGTGCATGAGGAGATGCCAGTCCCCATGTGACAGAAATGTTGACAGCAGAATTATCAGCTGTTACAGACACAGAGGATTAATCTTCAGGGAGAGTGGCCAGGCATCACCTGAGGTCTTAACTGAGAGCAGATTCCACTGGCATGGAGAAGGTGTCTGGGCGTACATACCAAACTACAAGAGCATTGCTGCTGCCATTCTGAGGCAAAATGGTTCCTCTCCTCAGTGTCTGGAAGATAGGAATTTGACAAATAAATTCGTCTTTGGACTTGCATGTGTATGCCTGCTTGGGGAAAGAATTCTAAACCATGAGTATTTGCCTTTGTGTATTTGGGAAATGGAGAGAAAGGCAAGCTGGCAGGCAGTCCTCTGAGAAGCTTTCTGAAACCTGACGTTTGTTTTTTTTTTGTTTTTGCTTTTGTAGGATGATTATTTCAGAAACTGGAATCCCAACAAGCCCTTTGACCAAGGTAGGAGATGCCTCATGTCTTGCTGTCTGGTGTGCGGAAAATGCTGTCTTGCATTTGTTTCCTGACATGTTGAGCTAAATCTCTCACAAAAGCAGCTAGCTCCTTATTTGCTTGACTATGGGGACTCAATTGAGTGGGATGGTAGAAATTATTTTCTCAAATTGGTTATTTGTATTTGTCTGTGGTTATATCTAGCACAGATTTAAATCATTTTTTTTGAAATCGAATTGACTGGTACAATTATTGATTGCTTTTTTTAAAATAGTGAAATGGTTATCAGATTTACCTAGAGAGTTGTGGGCTGTGTATAGGTTTTTATTCCTGGAACCTACTGTACCTAGGGTTGCCATAAAAACGAAGCTTCCTTTGTTTGAAAAATAAAAGTCCATTGCTGGGAGATTTTTTTTTTCAAGGTCATTGGGATTTCATGTGTCAAATGACTTATTCATGGTTTCTGAAGCCTGCTTGGATGTTGGCTCTCTGATTTGATCGCATGGGTTTATGTCTGGCTCTTCGAGGGCTCTGTCCACTGGTGTCAGGAAGCAGAGAACCACTTTCATGATGTAAATCACTCACCATGGTGTGTGTGTGTGTGTGTGTGTGTCTGTGTGTGTGTCCCACAGTGAATCTGTTCTCATTGTTCCCTGTGGCGCATACTGGGGCCCCAGGTCTATACCAAACAAAGCTGCTTCTTAAACCCAGAGGAAAACAATGCCCCAGCAGGTGCAGGAGGGTTTGGGTTTGGCTTCCAAGAAACCTCCGCTTGCATGGTGGATGTGATTATGGTGGTAGGACCCGAAAAGAGGCTCTAGAAATGGTGGAAGGTGCCCTTTCTTCCCTCTCTTGCCCGATGTCCTTACCTTGAGGTCCCAGAGACCTGTGCCACATGATCACACCAGGCCTCACAGCCACTTTAACAGACTAGGGCTTTGAACAGTCCCACCCACCACGCCGATAGTGAAATTTCCACCTACAAGTTTATCACATGCCTGGAAGTTGTGTAATGTTTTACTTATTCATGCATCCCTGCCACTATCTATTCATTCATGGATATTTATTGAGCTCTCACTGTTTGCACAGCCCCAAGCCAGTTACTAGGAGAGAGCAGAACTGTTGGAATGCCTGCCCTGGAGCAGGTCAGAGTGATAGGGAGAGAGACCTGTCCGTGCTTTCAGTGGGATGTGCTAATGGATCTGATGTAGGACTGTGCAGTCTCGATGGGATAGGTGGGGTCACTGTGGTGTGTGTATGAAAGAGTGGGGAGGGGTGGGAAGAGTGTACAAGAGAGCTTTCCTCTATTCAGGCTGTATATGTCAGCCTCTTAACACACACAAAACCATAGTTTGGGAATTTTCTATGAAACATTACCAGTTATTTATTTTTTGACAGTACTGTAATTTGAATTTAGAGACTTTGCTAGGCAGGTGGCCTACCTCGTGAGCCACACTCGTAACCCTTTTTGCTTCCTCTTCCCCACTTCCCAGTGGGCTCTTGCTTTTTCTGTCCAAGCTACCTGGTCCGTGTTGTCCTGTCTTAAACATTATCCACAATAGCTGAGGTAACACCCGTATGCCACTGTGTCCAGCTTTTTGTTGCTTGAAACAGAGGTCTCAAACTTTTCACCTGTGGTGGCCCTAAACCATGATTCTTCCCAATCTCATTTCCTGAGTAGGTAGAAATGGTGGCACAAGCTACCATACTGGCTTTTGAGATATAACCCTTCATGGATGAAGAAGGCTTGGCCACGCGGACAGCAAATTCCCTGTCTAGACCCAATGGATGAGGCTCTCAGCACACCTGCCAGCACTTGGGAGAGCAACTTGACCAGGAATTACCCAGAACTGATGTGTTGTTTTTTTTTAGGTAAGAGCCAGAAATGAGGTCAAGCCAGTAATAGCATCCCATTTCCTCTTTGTCCAGACTTTCAAACAAACTAGGAAACTCTTCATTTAAGCTAATGTCTGCAGGAGATGAGATGCCTGAAGGTGGTTGTCCATTCCTACTTGGGGTGTAACAGGTTACTCCCCTGGATTTGGCTAGACAGAAACGGGAGTGTCTAAGAGAACCTGTTATTTAATTCAGCTTAGGTTAAAGAAATCTAGGTAAGGATTTTTCTGTCCTGGGAGTGGCCGCTAGTATGCTGAGTAGAACTAGCACTGCTTTCTTTTGCCTAGTTCTGCAGGTGTGAAAAGTAGATCTGTTCAGAAATGATGGGGTATAATTGGGGGCCCCAACTGAAAAACATATTCAGAGTGTCAGTGGTGAGTACAGGCTAGTCTGGGGTTCAGGGGGCTTCTAGGTGGCTGTGAGCTTAAGCAGTAGGACAGAAGAGGGAAGGAAGGGCCAGCCTGGGCCATGCTGCTCTAGTGCTGTCACAGAGGCCATGTGAGGTGGGATTTAAAGGGTATTCCATGCCAGTGTCCCACTGTTTGCAGTCTGGAGCCACAGAAAGTTTCCAAGCAGGCAAGTGACACGATAATGGTGTTTAATTGGTGACTCAACAGGTGTGACCAGGTGTGTCAGACCCAGTCCTGTAGGATGCCGGGTGACTCTGAATCCTGCCATCCACGGCAGCAAGTCCTGCGCTGTGTCTGCAGCAGGCGGTTAGGGATGTAGGTTGGCCTCTGATGTGTCCTGAAGTTTTGCTCTTCTTGGGTGTGGGCATGGGCAGTTACTGAACTGCCCCTGCTCTCTGCTTGTTTGCCGAAGTTTGAACAACAGGCTTTCAAGGAGCTGGTGCTTAGTTAGCATCATGTCATCCACCGATTCCCCGGCAGAGAGGTTCTGTGTTCACCCCGGGCTCTAAAATGAGGCCCCGAGCGAATGGTCAATGCTCCTCAGGGGAATAAACTAGCTGTCAGCTCCAGGTTATCAGGGGTCCTTTCCATTTAGAGTCTAAGAGCACGTCCTTTTGTGTTGCACTGATTTAATGCTAGAGTTCACAGAAGAGATGGAGAGTTCAAAACTGAAGGGAGCAATGGTTCTCTCAGGTGCTGGACTTCCTTTGTGAGGTCCACGGGGAGAGGTAGTTCCCGCAGAGTGTGTGGCGGGCTTCTGGGTCGGGGTAGCCAGGTTTCCTCCTGCCGGGCTCCTGGACGGACCTCTGACGCTTGGCCCCGGAGGCAACCGCTCGCCTTTCTCTCTCCCCGCTGGAGCCAGCCAGGGGCTCAGTCAGGCCAGCACTTCTTGAGGAGAGCACTGGTCCTGCACGTGGATGGACCACGGCATGTGCTCCGCTCATCTGGCGATTCATCCTGCTGGTTACAGCTCCCAGGACATGTTTACCTGTGAAAGCACTTTCACTCTGTCCCTTTCCAGCTTTGCCTTCGAGCTCCTGTTTCTGGTTCTGGTTTTTGGTTTTTTTTTTATAGGACTAGGGTTTGAACTCGGGGCCTCACACTTGCTAGGCAGACACTCTGTCCTTAAGCCACATATTAGCTTTCTTTGAACTGGTTATTTTGAAATACAGGATCTATTTGTTTTTTTTGTTTTTTTTTTTTTTTTGTTCTTCTAGGCCAGTCTCAACTGTGATCCTGTTGAGGTTTCCCATAGCTAGGAAGCGGGCCTCTACCACCGTGCCTAGCTCTCTAGGTAGGGAGGGAGTCTCTTGAGCTTTCTTCCCGGGGTTGGCCTATCTCAGATTCCTACATTGCCAGGGTGACAGGCACAGCCAGCGTCACTCAGCTGTTGATTGAGGCGGGCCTCGCACACTTTTTGCCTGGGCTCAGTGAATGGTTATCCTTCCAGCTCTGCCTCTTAGGAGCTGGGGCAACAGGTGTGAGCCACCAGGGCCTAGCTGGAGCATCTGTTTGTGTACTGATTTTGCACCTTCTACGTGGCCTTGGGCCCAGGAATGCGATTTCCAAGATTTCAAACTTGATTATCAATTACCACCCCCCCTTGTGGATTTAGACAGTTATCTCAACTTTTCTGATTCTAAGCCTTCCCATGTGGAAAGCCTATGATGATAGTACTTCAACAAAAAACATGGAGGACATGCAAGGGATCAATACCTATGATTCTTTTCACGCCTTCCTCTGCCTCTTAGCTGTCTCTCCCCATGGCTTCCCTCCTTACCCACACAGGCTTTGTTCCTTTTTCCCATGTGTTGGCCTCCAGAGCTGAGGAACCCCAAGGCTTCGGGCTAAGTCCGTGCTGGCCTGGCCCCCAGTAGGTCCCATCAGGGCTGCAGACCAGGTCTCTTTGATTAGAGCAGAAGAGGTTTGGGTTTTTAGTGTCTCCATTCATCTCATAAGTAGCACCCAAGTGCTTGATGTTGGCAACAGACCACACTGAGGAAGACCCCCCTCCCCCGTGGCACATCCTAGTTGCTGTTGCTGGCAAATCCATTCATCACATAGGCGTGGAGTGTGGGAGCTGGGCTGTGGCGCCGTCACTTGCACAAGTGTGGGTAGGGGTGGGAGAGGGGTGGGAATGGGGCTGGTCTGGTCTGCATTTGAACAGGTCACTTTGCTCTAGTGCAGCTTTGGTCACAACTTGGCCTTAGATATTCAGTGCCTTTGATCTTCCAGTTTGCATGCTCAGAGCCTGCCTAGTGACAGTCACCCCCAGGCATTGACCGGGGTGTCCCATTTCCTCTCTTGCTCTGAGTGAGTTGGCCTGTTGAGGACTGTTACTACGAAGTGGGAAGAAAGGTACAACTGGTTGAACCACATTGCTGTTGTAAAAAAAAAATAAACAGCTTGCTTTGGAGATTTTCAGAATGGATATTGCCCAAGCTGCAAAGCGAGTTGTTTCAGGAAAAGAAATCTGAACCGTCCTCATAAATGTCTGTTGAGGAAGCAGAAGCAGGTGTTTGGCTGGTGGTTACACCTGGCGATTGGAAAGGTGGTTGGTGTGTGCCCATGCATGTAAACCCTACTTTATGTTAAGGTGGAATCGGGACCACATGAAGACGTCGGGGCGGGGGGGATACAATGCCAAGTTCCCAGGTTCTCCATTAGAAGCATGGTCCACTGTGGCAGCTCACTCAGGTCTTAGTGTATGAAACTTCCCTTGCTGAGACCACCCACGTTAGGGAGCAAGGGCGGGTGAGATTCAGGGTGACTCCTTTCAAGTCAAAATAAATGCACCTTGTAGGCAAAATGGGTGACCCTGGCTTTAATTAGGGTTCCCATTTCTCCTCCAAGGAGAACACTAGTCATTCAGCCACAGCCCCACCCTCGGCTTTTGCTAGTGATTCTCAGAGCAATGTAGGAGTACGCCCATTAGAATGGCTTTCCAGAGAGTCAGAGGCCCCATTCCTGCACCCTGTTTACTTGAATAGAAGAAGAACATCCTTGACCTTTCTGACTCCCAATCTATTACACTAACATTCTGGCAAGCTGCAGTCCTGACCGTGGCCTTGGACTGTGCGGAGGCTGCAATTCTGCAACTCAGAAGGGGAGAGTGCTTCCCACGTCCCGGCTGCCTCTGGACCCACAGCCCAGAGGATTCCTGCAGGGTTGACATTTTGCTGAGATTTTTAAGGAGCACAGGGAGAAGAAATTGCTTTTTTTTCAAAATTATTCCTTAGGAATGATTTTTTCCCCCCTCCAGATGAACATAAAATGTTACAGGATGGGTTTAATAGAAATCTCCCATCTCTGCCACCTTCCTCTTGAGGTGGACTTAAGCCTCATTTCTCAAGAAACCTCTGATTTGCATTCATAAGGCCTCGGACAATTTATTTCTTTGTTTTCAAAAGATCCTTCCCCAAGCCCTAGAGCTGTTGATTCGCAGAGGCAGCTGGCCTGGTGTGTGGGAAGCATGCTGATCGTCTTCTCCTGGTTCCTTCGTGTTGGATGCATGGGTCCCTCGCCCTGATCTACCTTTCCTCAGCGTTTCTGGAGATGCTTTTTCTACTACAGTGCTGCTTAGTTACATGAACCCCTCTCCAGGAGGCCATGACACATTCCCGGAACCAGCAGTGCTTCTGTGACTAGCTTCTGACAAGAAGTTTCTGTTTGGAAAAAAAACATGTGGAGTACGATTTTTTTTAAAGTTTAAACTCAATTCTGGCAGAGAAGACAGAAGATAGAATTCAAATACTGCTGTGTTCCTGCCCAACTCTGTCTCTCTGCTTTGAAGTCAGATTGAGTTCAAAGTTTCCTCTTTCTTCTTTGGCTAGCTTTCCCTGTTTGCTTATTTAAGAGAAATTAAGCAGATGTGTAGGAGTGAAATCCCATGGTTGATCCTTCTTGGTCTTCTTCCTCATTTATATAACGATCATGAATTTACTTTTCCATCCCAGGCCATGTCTAGAAATAGTTTCATCTTATATGCATTCACAAATTGTCTTAAATTTTAAATACCTGTATACATACATACCTAAGTGCATACACACACATGGTTCTGGAACTGTAACTCAGGCCTCACACCCATTCTGCTTGTTTGCTTGCTCAATTGGCACTCTCCCACCATGCCACTGCCTTATTTTGCTGATTCCTTGGAGATACTGTTTCATGGGCTTTGCTGTCCCCTGGGTGGCTTTGAACCTTAGTTAGGATTACATATGTCAGGACCAATGCTCAACTCTTAAGTTACATAGTTTTGTTGTTATTTTTGTTTTTGTGTTGGTCCTGGGCTTGAACTCAGGGCCTTGCACTCTCACTCAGGGCCTCGCGCTCTCACTCAGGCTCCTGGCTGATGCTTTGTTACTTAAGCCATGCCTCCATCTAGGTTTTTTGCTTGTTAATTGGAGGTCGAGTCTCAGAGACTGTCCTCCCTGGGCTGGTGTCTAACCTTAGTCACCCATGGTCACCCTGTATCTAAGATAAGAGGCCTGAGTCACCAGTGCTTGCCTTCAAGTGTCTTCTTGATTTCAGATTCCCTTTCTGTGAAATAAAGGGCTTTCCTTGGTGGTTCCTGACACGTTTGCCATCTTGAGAGTTAAGTTCAGGCAACATGGCTTTTGGTGTGTTTTCTCATAAAGGAAGGCAAAGCTAACAAATTGGGAGTCTAATGCTCTTATTTCCAAGGTTACAGTTTAACCAATGAGGTATGAACTTAACTTCAATAAAACCAGTGGAATTAAATGGACCTTTTAGCCACCAGTGGGGAGGGAGATTTAGCATCAGTAGGGGAAAAGCCAAAGAAAGACGTGCTTTCCCAGGATTAGAAGGTTCACGCTCAGACCCCGGTGATCCCTTTAACTCGCTGGATTCCTCGACTTACCTCATCTTGACTTTGTCATCTGCAGAGTTGGACCAACCATACAGGTCTTGTCAGGTGCTGTGAGGCATGTTCTTTTATTTTGTTTAGGGTTTAAAATTTGGGGGCTGGCACTGCCCATGAGCTTTTTTTTTTTTTTGTCCTCAAGTCTAGTGCTCTACCACTTGAGCCATAGCTCCACTTTTTTTTTGGGGGGGGGGAGGTGGCTAATTGGCTTAGCTGTTTCCTGCAGAGGCTGGCTTTGAACCACTATGCTTGTCAGATCTCAGCTTCCCTGGCTTGGCTTACAGATGGGAGCCTCTGGCACCTGGCAGTGAGGTGTGTGTCCCTTCCAGTCCAGTCAGTCCTGCCAGGCTCAGCTGCGTACGCTGTTTCCTCTGCATGCCAGGGGCCAGTGCAGGTATTCCATGTTCCGGCATTGCGCTAGCTTCCCAGTGGACTCTGGCTCTGTGGCCCCTTTCCCTAAACTCAAGAGCAGAAGCCATTCCAGGTGGTATCTCCCTTTGGGGGTTCAGGGGATCCCCAGAGTAGTCCGATTCACCATGCAGTTATGGGCCTGGGGCTTTTGGCATGGTCAATCCCCCTTTATTACCATTCCCCTAACTCATGGTTAGTTCTGTCAAAAGAGAAAAAAAAATACCTGCTATTCCACTTGCTAGGAAGAACAACAGCCCCTGAATTAATTATGGAGTATTTGTTGACTTTTAATGAACTAGCTTTGGTTTAGGTAAATTCTCAATAGGGTAACAAATATCAGCTGAATTTTCAAAGGGGTCGATAGTGCCGTGTAAATTTTTTCTTACTGGAGATTGTGGATCCGCATGTGTCACAGTAGGGAGAGAACTGCTTCCAGCACTTGCGGAATCCCCTTCATGTCCATGCCTGAGAAAGGAGGGCTTCGCTTACTGAAGTCATCGGGGGTACCACATGGAGGGTGATGGCTGGAAGGCTGTGTATGCTTGTCCAGTGTCCGATCATCA
Organism: Megascapheus bottae; assembly: GCF_031878675.1. NCBI lineage: Eukaryota > Metazoa > Chordata > Mammalia > Rodentia > Geomyidae > Megascapheus > Megascapheus bottae. The sequence goes on from NC_143546.1 coordinate 2,635,011, forward strand.
CGGGTGAACGGTGATGTGATCTGCTGGGAGACCAGTGAGCAGGATCGGGATTTGGACTCAGTCCCTCCTCGCCCCTTTGGTAGCCCTGCGTGCCAAGGCAGGTGCCTGTCTTCTCTGAGCCTGTTTCCTGACCTGTTAGACAGATACTTCCCCCCATTATCCTTTCTGGTCCGGCTCCCCCCTTGCTCCTTACTACCTCCATCTTCCCAAGTAGAGTGCCCTCATCTACTTTTACTCTCACCGCTCCCTCCTTCCCTCCCTCCTTCCCTCCCTTCTCACCAGGTCCTGGGGTTGGTTGAACTGTCCTTGGTCTTTCTCAAGGCTAGAGCTCTACCACTTGAGCCACAGCACCACTTCTGGCTTTTTTTTCCCCTATGTATGTGGTACTGAGGAATCAAACCTGGGTCTTTGCGCATGCTAGACAAGCACTCTGTCACTAGGCCAAACTCAACAGTCCCATCTGTTTTCTTTTTAAATCTTGATTCTGTACACAACAGAAACCATACAGTATTTCTCTTTCTGAATCTAGCTGAATTTGCTAAACATGATGATTTTCGGTTCTGTCCATTTTCCTACAAATGACACGATCTCGTTCCTCTGTATGAGTGGATAGTATCTTGTTGTGTATATATAATAGCATGCTGTCTGTATCCAGTCCTCTATCAGTGGACGCCTTGGTGGACTCCCTAACTGGGCGAATAGTGCCACACAAAACATGGCAGATAAACTAAACATGGCACGCAGGTATCTGTTGTGGTTCCTGTAGACATATGCCCTGGAATGGGATACCAGAATCTCAGCAGAGTGTTATTTTTTCCTATTCACGTATTTATTTATCTTTGTGCAGTACAGCACAAAGTACTCAAGGCTTCGAACTTGCTAGGCAAGGCTTTTGATCACCATGCCGTAGTTCCAGTCCTATTTGTGATATTTCTGAGTAGTCAGTCCCCCCCCCCCTCCCGCCATGTCCCTGGTAGCGGCACTAGTTTGGGTTTCCACCAAGTGTGTAGAACAGTTCCTTTTCTTCCACATCCTCACCGGCATTTGACTGTCTAGATGACGGGCATTCTAGTGTGGAACATTCCTTCATGTAGTTATTGGTCCTTTGTAGTTCTTTTAAGGAATGTGTCTTTATTATTATTTTTTTTACCCATTGATTATTGAGTATTTGGTCTTTTAGTTCTTTGTGTGTTCTAGATATTACTCTCCTGTCAGGTGATAGGTGGCAAAGATTGTCCTCCAGTTTTTAGAGTGTTTACTCTGGTAATTTATCCTTTGCTGTACAGAAGCTTCTTAATTTGATACAGTCCCACCGATCACTTCTTGCTCTTATTTCCGGAGATACCTACATTGTATTCAGAAAGGCATTCCCTAGACCTGTATCTTCAAGAGATTTCTGTGTTTTCATGTATAGTTTTAGGTTTTACATTAAGGCCTTTGATCCATTTTGGATTGATTTTTGTACCAGGTGAGAGGGGTCTAGTTTCATCTTCCTACACAAGGACATTCAGTAATATTATGAAATTTATTGCCCTGAGATAGGGTTTGCAAACCAGCTCAGACTTACCACCACCAACACAATATGGAACCAAGCTTTGGCCAAAGATTGAGACTGACTCTGCCTTATTACAAGCAGTGCAGCAAGGAATCAAGCTCTGGCTGAAGATGGAGGACTGAAGTTTTGTTTTGAAGTCTGAAGGATCTTAGCACTTTTTGATGTGTTTACTTATTCCATCAGAGTATAAGCTAATTGATGTATTAATGATTGGGTCAAGTACTTCCTGGGATTGGGTGCTGCTGTTTTTGTAGCTATGTAGCTGAGAGAAAACTCCAGGAAATAAAATCAGCCAGAGGCTGCCTTTGAGATGCCCTGAGAGCAACATCATCTTGGCATTGTCAGCACTTCCTAAGTAAAGGTCAAGACAAGGATCCTAGAGCTATCCAAGGATGGGTAGCTGTTTGGTGGTGGCTTGCAGGCTGCATTTGCAATAGAGGAAAAGGTCTCTTCTGATTTTAGGGTGATAGATATGAGATTAGATAAACCCATATTCACTTGAGGCTCTTATAGCAAAATACCAAAGGCTACAGTTTATAAATAACAAGCATGGTCTCGTGGTTTCCTCGATCTATGAACCAGCCCGGCTGGCCTCTGGTAAGGGCTCTGCTTTCTTATGGGTTGTATGAGGTAGCTACCTCCGCATGACTTCACATGGGAGAAGGAGAGTCAGAGAATTCTCTGGGGTTCCTTTTATAAAAGGTTCTCGTGCCTTTCGGAACCCACCTCCTGATAGGATTGGGGTTTCAACATCTGCATTTCCAGGCAGCACATCTCCACCCTTTGTAATCAGGGTGCCGGCAGAGATATGAAGAAGATGCAGTACGCTAAAACACAGGCGTGTGCACTTGGCGTGCATGTATGAAGAGTTCAGATGTGCACTCTGTGGGGCACACACAGCTAGGATCCAGGTTCATCTCATCCCGTGATGAGACGGGAGTGACAGCTCACACTGCTGCTCCCCTCGAGAGTAGACCTGCCCAGCGCAGTCAGTCCAGTCCTGAGGGTTGGGCTGGAGATGAAGATGCTTTTTTGTGTGCATCTTTACCTGGGCCTTGGGTTTCCTAACTCGTTCAGGTGGGCCTTCTGGGGAGGTGAAGGCAGGCAGCTGGTCCGGAGGAAGACAGACGTCCCTGGTCCTGAGAGAAGAACATCATCAGTCAGGCAAGGGTCTCAGAAGAGGGGGTTCTAGGAGGTCTCTTGGGATGCCAGTTTCTGATAGTGACAGATGTCTTCTTCCAACATATCTCAGCATATAACAGTGCCGGGGGCCAGGCGCAGTTCTTTCCGTTAATCCAATAATACCGAGTACACAATCTTCTAAAGATCTGGCTTGATACACAAATAAAATTGACAGCCTGGAGGAGATGGTTGGCCTGTACCTCCATCAGGGAATAGTCTGTGTTGCTTCCAGTAACTGTTCAGCAGTGGGAACAGAGAGTTCTAGGCTTTTCCTGGCAGGGACAAGGAACTGAGATGATCTGTGCTGACAGTTAATGGAGGCAACCGAGTTCACTTGCATTAGCCAAGTGGCTGGAAGTGCCAGGTCTTCCATCACAACCCAGGCAGGCACAGTCTCCCCTTCTGCGGTCACCTCCATGCTTAGAGCAGGAGGCAGTGCACACCCCCAGCAAGCTGGCCACGGAGAATCCCCACTCCCAATAGAGACCAGGGAACCCTGGTCCCTGCTGCAGGAGCTGTCCAGGGTCCTGCAGAGCTCATTTACATGCATGCACCTGTGCGCAAAGCTTTACAGTTTCAAATCTGTACAGATATTAATATCCAGATTTTGTTGAAAGACATTGCTGCATGTGTAGTACATGAAAATGGAAAGAAGACAAATAGGAGATTTATAAACTAGAAAATTTGTGAAATTCTCAGTCGCCAGCTGAAGTGGTGGCTCTTTGCGGAGGGGAAGGGGAGGTGCAGATTACTTGTTTCTTTGTACAATGAAAAGAGATCCTCCTGGAAGAAGAATGATACATGTTGCAAAAGTTCCAAGAGAAGAAATGCTATCTTAGAGCCTTTTTTCATGGAAATATTATGAAGTCATTTAAAAAAATCCCTCAGTAGACACACCCCGAATACTTAATTTTAAGCCACATCTCCGATCTAGTTAAGAGACATTATTTATTAAGAAAATGCTCCCCTTGGGGAACATATAATTTTTGGATATAAGCCATGTAAATGTTGGCAGCTATATGCTAATAATTAAGATTTTTTTAAATCTTAGCAAGGTTGATCCTCTGTTTTTTAAATTTATTTATTTTTATGTGTTTGGTCAGGAGGAGAAATTCCCAGCTTGTGATGGTAAAACTATGCTGTCAGATTAGGGGCACACTTTGCTGTTCTGCTTTCACGGCAGGTCCCACACCTCTTCCTCCTGAAGTGTGTTTGAGGGCAGGTGTTTCAGGAAGGGCTGGGGAGACAGTGCAGGGGCTGCCTGAGCCTCTGTACCAGCCACATCTGGTTTCCAGCTGCTGGCTTTTGGGTCTTCCCATGGTTCTCCCTGAGTGGCTCTGAGACCAGTGAGGCCCTGGTTCTACCCAGGGACAGCGTCTGAGACGTGGACATGGGGTGGGCTGTCCCTGGGGGGATTGGGTCACCCTTTGTGGGGTGCATCCCTGTCATAGGGGACAGCCTCCTGGGCAGTGAGCAGCGTTCAGCCCTGGGGACAGGGGCTGGTTTATTTTATGCCGGGATTCCTCATGGAATTCCCCCGGGTAACTCCGCCCAGGAAGTGTGTCTTTGCAGGAGAAAGAAGTGGATGTGCTGTGTGTTGGGGGCTCAGGCCCCTCATCCTAGTTACTCAGGTGGCTGAGACCCTGAGGGTCACAGTTCAAAGCAGCCCGGGCACTAAAGTCCTCAAGACTTACCTGCTGGTAACCACCAGAAAACCAGACGTTGTGCTGAGGCTCAAGGAGTAGGATGGTAGCCTTGGGCTGAAAAGCTCAGGAACAGTGCCCAGGTCCAGAGTTCAAGCCCCATGACCGACCACAAATAAACAAAAAAGTGTATGTGTATAAACATACAGTCAGAACTTTATGATCCAGCTACTGAGGAAAAGGAGTGCAGGAGCCACGAGTTCTAGGGAAAATTAGCAAGACCTTACCTTAAAAAAATAAAAAATAAAAACGGGAAAAACAGAAGAGCTAGGGCACAGATGTGATGTGAGGCCCTGAGTTAATCCCCAGTGCCACAAAGCAAAGCTCCCTCCATTGCGTCCAGGACAGAAAGATGGCTGCATGAATATCTGTGTAGTGAGTAAAGGTACCCTTCAGTCAGCTTGAAGCTTCAGGTGATGAATGCGGAGCTACCCAGTCACCTCGGCGAGAATGGCAGGGGAATAGCCAACCCTGGCGCCATTGTCTGTCCTCCTAGAGCCGCCGGTACCAAGGCCTTGTCCAAGAACTGTGTCGTTCCGTGGGCTTGGACTCCGGTGGAGACACTGGTGTCTTCCATGGAGTATGTTACAGTATGTTCCGGACCTTGAGGAAATGGGGAAAATGGGAAGGACCAGGAAGTCAGCGTCTTTACACAGCACCTGCAGAGGACCTGGAGGAAGAGATGAGCGTCGTCTGTGTCCACCGCAAAGGGTAGAGACCCCTGCATGGACCCACAGGGCACCTCTGGGCTGATGCACAACCACATCATGTGACTCACTGTTTGGAGAAACCTCACATGCCTAGCAGATTAAATGTGATATACCATCTCAGGCACCAAAGAAAAGACATCACACGTTTAGACCCCGACAGATAAAGGAGGGGTACAATACGTTTGGAAGTTAGGTGTCCAGTGTTTACTTCTGTCTGTCCTGGAAGAGAAATGAGGGGCTGTTCATGCTTCCAGGGGCCGGGAGGAGGCCAGTTAGAAGCCAGAATGCCCGTTGTCTGAACTTACCAATCACAACTTCATTGGTTGTGTGTACTTGTGATTGTATGATCTGCCTATTTCTTGTATCTCCTTCCTTCCCACCTCCCTCTCCCCTCATCCTCCCTCTTTCCTCTTCTCTCCCTCCCCCTCTTTTTATTGCTCTTTTCTCTCTGTCTATCTCTGTCTTTCTCTGTCACTCTGTGTCTGTCTTATCTCTGTCTCTGTCTGTCTGTCTTTTCTCTCTTCTTGCCAGTCCTGGGGCTTGAACTCAGGGCCTGGGCGCTGTCCCTTAGCTCAAGGCTAGTGCTCTACCACTTGAGCCACAGCAGCACTTCCAGCCTTTTCTGTGTATGTGGTACTGAGGAATGGAACCCAAGGCTTCATGTATGCTAGGCAAGCACTCTCCCACTGAGCCACCTTCCCAGCCCTGTTTCTTATATTTTTCTTAGAGCTTTACTTTCTTATGTGTATTTGATTTTTCAGGTGCACAAAATGGTTAATGTTAATGATTAAGGTATGCATGTAGCTTTGCAGATAATAAGGAAGGAAATTGGAGAATTGTAATTTAGAAAAATTGTAATTAAGCTACTTGTCTGTTTCTTAAAAAATCTCTATCGTGTGATGGTCCTTGCATGACCCAACTTCATGTCCACAGGCTTTGTTTCCCCAGCTTAATGGGTTGCTGGCCTCCTTCATGTGGCTTTCCAGTGCATCTTTGAGGTCTCAATTTTCAGGCTATTTATTTGCAGAAGTCTCTAGTTGACTCTGGACTTAATCAGGCCACTTTTTCCCAACAACATATGGTTGGCATTGTTACACTGTTGTGATTTTGTAATTTTTTGCTTATTATAAATACTGAACATCTTCTGTGTAACCATTTGTCAGGAGTCATTAACCATCTGCTGCCTTGACTGGACTCTGGCCCCCTGGGCAGAGCCTTCATCCGTCACCTGTAGAGTTGTCTTTCCAGGACCCAGCACAGTACTAGATATAGAATACTCAGTTAATAGTGATTGAATGAACCAGGTATGGGTGGCTCTCGCCTGTAATCCTAGCTACTGGAGAGGCCTAGACTGGGCAGGATTGAGGTTTGAGGCCAGCTCAGGTTGAAAAGTTCCTGTGACTCCATCTCCCTGGAAAGCTAGACAGGTTGGTACACACCTGCTATCCAAAGTACCACAGGAAGTCACACACAGGCATGTTCCAGGCAGGAAAGAAGACCTTACCTCTCAACAATGGTGGGCAGAAAGTGGGGCAACAGCTGCTCTTGAATATGTGTGCGCCGGTGCACAGAATCGTAGCTGGGATTGGCAGTAACTGAAAAGAAAACATCGTAGTGCTTTCACCACGCAACTAACCTGAAGGCAGGGTTTGAATTCTGAGAATGGAGCTGTCAGGGGGCTTTTCAAATCAAGGGCATTCATAGGTACTCATCCAGAAAACATCCACAGTATGAGTATGAAGAGCAAACTGGCATGTCTCATGGGAGAGAGCCTAGTGCTTCTGTCTGTGTGTCCGATGGATGATTTGGTATGCATAGAAGACATAACCAGTTGTCTCTGAGGAATGGGTTGAGAGTGTCGTAGGACCAGAGGAATTTCATCTTTTGCTTTGTATGGTTCTGTATGTTGTCATTATAAATTTGTTTTATTGTACGCCCCCGGTGACTTTTGAAATCTACTGTAAACAACAGTCCCTGAAGGGACTGAGCTAGAGAGTGACAGCTACATCCATCAGTGGAGGCTCTGACTCCCTGTCCAGAACCCAGCGAGCACTGCCCACCCGAGTCTCACATCGGTCATTGGTTTCATGATATCCAGTGCTGTCCTGGCCACAGCGGGTACAGAACACGCTAATATCATCACATCAGGGCCCAGTGGAAAAGCAAATATGGTGCCACTTAACACCTTAGTCCTGACCAGAGCTTTTGAAAAGAAAGAGGCAGAGGGACAGATGCTGACTGGAATTTTAGAGTTGATCAGGAGGGGAGAGAAGGGCCCTGACGGAGCCCAGGGAAATGCCGCTCTCTTTTAGGAGGGAACTTCCCAGCATCTTCTTCATTTGCTGTGAGATTCGGTGCAGACTGTGAATGATGGGTGGCCCCAAGTGCAGGTGAGAGCGCATTGTACTGCGCTGCCTCCCTCCCCGCCACTGTGGTTCTAGAGACTGACACGCCCCATCTTGGGTCTCGGGCTTCTTCTGTTCTCCTCCTTCCATCTCTTCCTGAATGTCACGCCCATGCCACATGTCCTCCCGAGGGCCTCTTCAGCTTCCCACGGCTCTGCACACAGGGCCAAGCAGCCTGTGTTGGCTGCAAGGAGGGAGGATGTAGCTGAGGGAGAGTGGGGTGGAGGGGGCAGCGAGGCTCACCTGCTTCGGTGCCAATCCTTCAGGTCACCCAGGAAGTCTGGGTCTGTATTGGAGGAGGTGGTCCTTCTAGGGCTCCCGGGGTATCTGAGCGGAATTAGTGTACGGGAGACCTTGATCTGTCATGGAAATGAGCATCATGGCTGTATTCCAAAGTGTTAAGCTGAGACGTGAAGATTGACTCCTCAACCAGCCAGCAAAAAGCTAGAAGAGGAGGTGTGGCTCAAATGGTAGAGGATCAGCCTTGAGCACAAAAGCCAAATGAGAGCCAGAGGTCCTAGTTCAAGCCCTGTGGCACAAAAATAATAAAAACTATTCATCAGTAGGGGGCGTCTAATCTCTGGCACTGTTGATGGGAAGGTCCAGGGCTATTCTTTGTCGGAGGGAAGGTCTGTCATGGACTCAAACTCCAGGCCTGTGTGCTCCCTGTGAGCTTTTCCACTCAAGGCTGGGCCTCTACCACTTGTCACCACAGTTCCTCTTCCAACTTTCTTACGGTTAATTGGAGATAACAGTCTCGTGGATTTTCCTGCCGTGGCTAGCTTTGGACTGGGATTCTCAGATCTCAGCCTCCTGTGCAGCTAGGCTAGGTGTGAGCCATCAGCGCCTGGCACCAGGCCTACTTTATCTTGCAAATGACTGCCATCCTGACTTCTAAAATATTAATATCAGTAAGCATTGATAAGTTTGGTCTTCTCAGCCGATCTCTGTGGAGTTGGGGTTAATACTGAGCTCATTGAACAGGTAAGAAACCTAGCCTCAAGTTGGTCGTATTGAGTCCACCGTCTTTCTTCCACAGAAGGTCAAATAGTAAATACCTTAGGCATCGGGTCCGTGCAGTCTTTCCTGCAGACATAGGGAACATGTAAATGAGTACAAGATCTGGCTGGAGTCTAATAAAATTGCATTTGTGGAAAATGAAATTTGAATCTCATTTAATTTTCATAGGTTATAAAATATTGTTTTAGCATTTCTAGCTGTTTAAAAATGTGAAAATTGTCTCAGCTCCTAAGTCATGCCAAGCCACTAGCAAAGCAAAGTTGACCTGGCTTTGGAACTGGCCTGTAGGTTGCTGACCCCTGGATAAGAGCCACATAGGGTCTTGGTTCAAATCCAGATGTGTTTCCATAACCATATAACATTGGTTGTAATAAAAGGAGTTGTCAGCTTGTTTATCTCCCAGAAAGACTAAAATATTACTTGCTTTAGTTGAGAAGTTTGTCAGATTTTTCAAGGGAGGACTCATTTTAATTTTTTCTGATGGTGTTTCATTTTTAGCTCAGCGTTAATTATAATGTGGTGATCCATTTTGGCTCCTGAACTGACAGCTTGGAAATGTAAAGTTTTCTTGGAGTGTAACAAACATTTACAAGGTATAGAAAAATTTCCAAAGTTATTAGATGAAAAGTCAAGATTGTCACTCGCTCATTCTCTTTATTCTGTAATTCAGCTTCTTGAAATAGAGATGTGGCTCAAATGGCAGAGTGCCCAACCTTGATTAACAACGCCAAGTGAGAGTGCCAGGCCCTGAGTTCAAGGCTCAATATGGCACAAAGTTACCTAGAATTCATCTTCTCATTGACAACACTGTCAGTAGCTTCTATGTCATTCTGAAGTGATAACAGTGTATGTGGATTCATATTTGCTTTTAACTTCATGTTTACTTCTACTTGTTCTTACTGTGATAATGTAAGATAGCTTAGAGCCTGCACCATGTGAGATTATACATCAGTCCATGGCTTCGTCCTCATTTGGCCTAACTGGGGTTTGCACTTGGGGTCTTGCACTTTCTATGCAGATACTCTGCCATTTAAGCCATGCCCCCAGATCCTTTTGCTTTAATTTTCAGATAGGCTCTCATGCTTTCGTCTCCTGGCTTTGGACTGTGATTCTTTCTCCCTCTTTGTTTTGATTTACTAGGATTCCAGGTGTGAATCCAGCCAGCAATGCTTGTTTTTCGTGATACTGTTTCACTAACTAGTGGAGGAATTGTTCCCCGCTAGTCTACAACCCCCCCCCCATCTCTGTGAGTAGTTGGCATTACAGGTGAGCTCCACTTCACCTGGCAGGAAGTTGTTTATACATATAGTATTCTACTGAGTGATCTACTCTTTTAAGTACAGCGATGTATTTAACATGGTTTTTGTTGTTGGATTTGAGCTGGTTCTTGATTTAAGTTAGGATTGTAATGGCTTTGACAATATATTGTAATTAAATCTATCATACTTTGAGCACAGTCGTGCATGGCATGTCTCTAGAAGTGAAACTGTTGCATTAAAGGGAATGGACATATTTATAACATGAGCATCTTCCTACATGAAAACCAGTTTTTTCCTTACAGCGAGCAGCATTGCTGGTGGGATGTGAGCCCTGTCTTGTCCCTTGTATGTTTCTCAAGACCTGTGTTTTGCTTGGTGGGAAAATGTGTCATTTTTCATCGTGGAAAGAGTTTGTAGAGAATTAATGCATGGTGACACTGAGGTCTGGGGTCTCAGATCTCATCATGACCTTTGGCATCTATTTAAAGAAAAGTCACCTTTTCTTTACAAACATAAGAAAAGTACATTCTGGATCTCCCTGACAGGAAGCAACATCTCTTTGTGAACATAGCGGTTAATGTCCCTACACATTCCACAAAGCCAACAGGAGGGCAGGTAACAGTGGCTCTTACAGCAGCTGGCATCCACTCACTTTGGGGACTGTGTCACGTCTATACTGAGCACTTTATGTGGATCATCTTTGAATTTGCACAATGACCTTATCGAATTTGGAACTATTCCCCTCCTGTGCTCAGAGAGGAAACAAAGAGAGTTCCGGAGCTTCTAACTGTAGGTCACAGAGCAGCGAGACTGGAGAGCCAGGCTTGGAATCCAGAGTGGACTTGGAAACTTTCCCTCTTGATCCGTTCTCTCATTAGTCCTCCCAACACGTTATAAGTATCATCTGCTTCATGTCCCACATTGCTTAGTCATTTTAATGAAAATGCCGACGTGCTGTTTCCAGCTTGTTTCTTAGGCATTTATGCAAAGGCCTTTCTACTAGTCACTCAGGCCTAGGACCGTCACACACAGAGGGACTCGGACAGTCTTGATCAACTTACTGAATCTGACGCAGTCACCTAATAAAGATTAGAAGATCAGCAGGACTGTGTCATCAGCAGCTAACTAGTGGGAAATAAAGGTTCAGACAGTGAAAGTAAGGTAGAAGAAGACTCAGAGGGTGTGTGTTCTGTAATCTGTTCACTTAGTCATAAGGCCAAAAGAACAGTAAGTGTTACTTTTAGTGTGTTAGAACTGTGGTTGGTAGCTTATCCTGAGTGTTTACATTTCTGTTAAAGAAACGTGTGTGTGTGTGATGATGATGATGATGATGATGGGTTGTGTATCTGAAGTCCAGTCCGTTTTCTGTGTTCTGGTTGGTAACTTAGTCTAAGGAAGATTACAGACGGAACTCATCACGTCCACATTCTCAAGCCATAGGATGAGGTAGGTCCTTCACTGGAGCAGAGCCACGATTTCTGAATGGATTGTGGCCTGTGAACTAAGGGAGAGTCTTAACCCTGTACACTTGCCACTGGTCTCAGTGGCCGCTGTAGGTCTGTTGAGAATTGAGCTCATTCTGCCCCGGGCCCCAGAGAGGCAGACACTTCCTTCTCAGCATGCCCTCTGCAGAGTTTTTCTCAGCACCTTCTTCATGGCTCTTCTCTACTGCCAGGATCCTTCTTCCTCTTGACTCTCTTCTTTTCACCTGACTAATACCTCTTAATTCTTACAGTTTGTCTGTTGAGTGAATTTAAACGTTAGATGTTCTTCAAACTGCAGGACAGTGGTCCTCCATCCTCAGCAGTGCGATTGAGATGATCTGTGGAGCCTGGTACAACGCCGACCCCGGGCTCTGCTCATGACGACTGGGTTCAGTGGGATTGTGGGGTGATCCAGGGACCCTCCTTGAGAATTAGGAACTCCACAAATGGGACCCAGTAATGGCTTCTCCCCTCAGCCATAGGTGCCTCCATTGCCCATGCCAAAGGTTGAGCAAAGCTGCACGGACCATTTCAGGCAGAACGTGTAGAATAGAGTAAAATCCAGTGTGGAAGGTGGAGAGATACTGATGACAGACTCCTCATCCAGGGCTGGCCAGGCCCATCAGAGGGCAGACTCCGCACAACCAAATGAAGACCAAAGCGAGAGACATAAAGCAGTGGTGGGTCTGGGGAGCTTGGAGGGACGTTGAAGGAACGATGAAACCACGGGGGAGTAAACTGGAATAAGGTAGAAGTAGTGCCAGTGTGTTTGAGTTATAGGAGGTCATCAATAGCTCAGCATGAAGGTGCTGTAATGTAGTCGTCTCGGCAGTCAACAGAGTGCGTGTTAGATTTGCTTTGCTGTAAGTAGTCCCTGTGACCTCACTTCATTGATGATGTGACTGTACCTGTGAGCTCAGGGGCAAGTAAGGAGCTTGGTGATTTGCTGATGTTTGAAAGGATGGTGAGATTCACAGGACAGATTCCTGAAGTGTCCAGCTCTGCTGCTTCCCCTCGGTGGTGTTGTCTGTATGTAGTAAGGGAATGAGACGCTGGTGGGGTGGTGGTGGAACCTGTCCCTAACCATTCATGTGGACCACAGGAGAAGGCCAGGGGAGCTAGAGAGAAACCTTCCCAGGGATTCTCCTCTGTGTCCATCCATATGAGTAGAGATTACCGCACGTGTGTGTGTGTGTGTGTGTGTGTGTGTGTAAAGCAAGTTGGGAAAACGCTAAGCAGTAGGCATTCTTATTAGTTGGGTTTTCATTGATATAACCAAATACTCCAGACTAGATCATTTATAAAGAAACAAGTTTTACTTTGGCTTATTATTCTTAAGGCTGGGAAATCCAAGATGGTGGATCTGGCAAGGGCCAGAGGGAGCGTGCAGAAGAGGAAAAGAAACAACTCCCCAGTATCTAAAACATTCCTCCTGAAATACCTGTAATTCTTGTACACGAACTCCATCCTCTTGACCCAAACACCTCATATGATTCCATTTTGGAGGACAGAGCTGACCTGTGATCCGAGGCCCTGGAGGCTATCGGTGCTATGGTGGTTATTCCATAACCACTGGGCGCTGCCAAGGGGAAGCTCTTGTTTCTAGGGCATTGTCCTCTGGAACTTGTTCGTTTCCCCCCCCCACCCTTTCACCATGGCTTCTGTGCCTGTAAAGCCTTCAACTTTTCTTTCATTTTTCATGGGCGATATTGAATGTTTAATTAATTCCCTCCTCTGCTTATGTTCTTAACTATTGATTAGAACAAACAATTGTTATAATAATCATTAGAAGTATAATTATTTCTTATAAATGTTATATGAGTCCGGGGAATGGCCTTGGAAAGCACTGGAAAGCAGTGGGAAGACACACTTACATCCATGTGTTTTTTTCCATTTCTGAAACCAATTATTTTCCTCAAATTGCTTTTCAGATTGGCTATTAAGTTGAAAAGATCATTGATTTTTTTTTTTAATACTGGCATCATGGAGAATTTCAGTGAAAGAGGATGTGTTTGCTGTTAATTATGTTAGCTCTCACCTGGAGGCTTAGTGCCAGTAATATTTATGTTTTATTTCTGGTAGGACAAGCAGTCGTGCTCACTGAAATATCCTTAATTTTGTAGGGGATCAGGAGGGGAGGGAAGACTGAGTATCTTTTTATTGAGATCTATGGAAGGTTATTTCGAATTACTAAGGCAAAAAGCATAATTTTCATATTACTTCCCCATTTCCATGAGCTATTTTCCCTCATTAGGTTGAGGTATACTATACCTTAGTCACTGGTAAGTAACCAAATGTGGGTTTCAAAGGCTATTTTTGTTGGAAAGAGTCTCGAGTCTCCATTCTGTAGGCTGGGATGGGCAGTGTGCATGCTGAGAACAGAAGCCCCAGGTGAGAGAAGGTGGGTGGCTGGTTGGGAAAACCTGCCCAGGTACCCAGCAGGTGCACAGGGCCTTGTCTGGAGGGGATTTGAAGTCACAGGCGGAGGCCCCTTTCCATGTCTTCAAACACCTTCCTTAAAAGGTAGAACAAAGCCCAAGTGGCTAAGGCAAGTGGGACCCCCATCCCCTGGCAGAATACCCCTCAGTCAGCAGCCGCAGACTTGACCTTCTCCTGACTGCTGACCCAGACCCTGCATTGCATTCTGGGCTCTCGGTCCCTCAGAAATCAGGGGAGAAAGGTTTTCATGTGGGGACTTTCTGACAGCATTTAGGATCTTTACCTGCAGTTTATGCACATTTTTTTTTCAGTTTTCCTCCTGGGGTCTTTATATTGAAAACCCTACAGTGGAAGCTTTATAGGTTTGTATTTATGTGAAGGCCAGTGAGTTTCCCAGACCAGTCTGTCCACGTGCCCCCCAGCACACGTGTAACTTTTGTGCACATTGAGCTTTGAGGGCGGCTTGTTTGTGGGCCCCCGTGCTGTTCACAGACTTTCCCAGCTCCCGGCTTGTTGCTGTGTGTACCTGCATCAAGCTCAATAGTTTCTTTATAGGCAACATGTTATTTTTATGTGGCTTACTTTATTACACATGGAATGAAACCATCTCTGGCATTTTCTATACTCACTGAATTTTTATTAGACTTCTATCTTTCATCAATAATAACATAAGCTGCAGCGCCCTTCTCCAGAATATTTACCGAGATGGCTGCTCTGCTGCTGTTGGACAGAGAGCGGTTGCTACCTTATTAGAAATACCACCATCCTTATTGCCTTTATCTCATTAGATAATCCTCTAATCCTCTTCATGGCCCATAGATTCTACCTCTCCTAGCCAGGGCTGCCAAGACCAGCCCACAGAACAGTGCAGAGTGAGGCTGGCCTGTGAGTTTATCAGTTTTGAGTCATTATGGGACCATTAGTTCTGGTGGCTGCAGTGATTAGAGCCAGAGGTCTCATACCTGAGGCCAGCCGTGCTCATTCATAATAAGGGATTTAGCAGATACTTATGCAAGCAGAAAATTGAATCAGCAGTGCCATCGGTGCATTAAATGATGGCACATTTCCCCCGTAGAATTCTTGTAGAAATAGAACTGTGGCTTTGGACAGAACTCTCGTTTCTTAGGTGAGTTCGTTGAGGGTAGCTTTGGTAACACAGGGAGTGAAGAACTCTACATAAGTAGGTTTTTATTCCCCGAGGCCATGTACCAGCTTGTTCTGGTGCTCATATGAAGGGGGCCGTTCACATTTAGGTACTAACCCTTTTCACTACCTATTGTGGAAAATCACCTTCTTCCTGATCTCTTTAGTCACAGAAAAATGAGGTTGAAAACACAAGAAAGCAGATAGGCCCTCGCGTGGAATTTAGATTATAAAATAGTTGCACAGTGCTGGTAGCTCCACACGTAACCCCAGCTACTCAGGAAGCTGGGATCTGAGGATCTTGGTTTGAAGCTATCCAGAACAGGAAAAGTCCATGAGATTCTTACTCCCAGTTAACCAACAAAATGCTCAGGTGGTTAAGCACCAACCTGGAGCAACAAAAATAATCCAAGCAAGAAACTGTTAAAAATGTGCTCACTACCTGATCTATGTAACTATAAAATTTCTAAAAAATCCAAGCAAGAGAAGCCACAAGTTCAAGTCCCAGATGCTGTACAAACACGCACATGTAGAAAGAATCTATCAGACTGCCTTTGACATGGGCATGTTTTATTGTAATTTTAAAAGATTTAAAATGCTGCTGACTTTGTGACATCTTCAGTTCAATGTTATTTATTTCCCCTGGGTAGAAGCTGTTATGGAGAAGAAAACCTGGGGCTTAAGAGAAGACCGTGGCAGAGGCGTTTCCCAGGAAACCTTGCAGTGGCTGTTTATAATCATCACAACAAACAAGCATAGTACTTCTCCGTGTTTTAAGCACCGTTTTAAGGCAGGGTCCACATCTGGTGAGTAGAGAGGTGGACACGAGTAGGAAGTCTGCTCACTCTTTAGGCATTGTTACTCATTTATTTATTTTCTTTTTCTGTTGGCTGTGGGACTTGAACTCTGAGCCTCGGTGCTGAGCTCTTCAGCTCAAGGCTACCACCCTGAGCCACAGCCCCACTTCCAGTTTTCTGGTAGTTAGAGGTAAGAGTCTCATGGACTTGAGTGCCCAGGTTGGCTTTGAACTTCGATGCCCAGATCTCGGCCTCCTGAGTAGCTAGGATGACAGGCGTGAGCCACCGAGGCTGGCTAAATGCTAAATGTGTTGTTGTTTTTCCATCACATTCACCACTTCTTCCAGTCCTGGGTCTTGAACTCAGGGCCTGGGCACTGTCCTTGGACACATTTTGCTCAAGGCTAGCACTCTGCTACTTGAGCCACAGCGCCACTTTGGGCTTTCTCTGTGTATGTGGTTCTGGGGAATCAAACCTAGGCTTTGGGCATGCTAGGTAAGCACTCTACCGTTGGTCATGCCCCCGGCCTGTTACTCATTTCTTTTATATCCTTCTAGATATATTTACAGCCAGTAAATACCTGCCTGTGCCCTTCCCTTATGTGAAGACATAAAAGATAGCATGGACTACCTAACATTCCCATCCTCCTTTTTGCAAGAAATGATCTTGGAGTTGCGCCCGTGTTTACTCCTGGAGAGCATCAGTTCTTCCTGCTTGCATGCCTGGATGCATGAGGCATTTCAGTGGGCAGACATCCTGTTCCCCGCTGATGGCCACTGAGGCTGTCTCCAGTTTCGTGGTGTCAGAAACAGTCCTGCAACGAAAACCCTGTGAATGTGCTTCACACATTCTGTGCTGATCCTCCTATTTGCTCAGTTATCAGAAGAGGTGTTATGGGGTTAGAAGATGCATTTGTGAGGTTTTTTTTTT
This sequence comes from Megascapheus bottae, assembly GCF_031878675.1. Taxonomy (NCBI): domain Eukaryota; kingdom Metazoa; phylum Chordata; class Mammalia; order Rodentia; family Geomyidae; genus Megascapheus; species Megascapheus bottae. The sequence continues at coordinate 2,651,638 of NC_143546.1, forward strand.
CTTTTTTGGTGGGTCATAGGGCTTGAACTTGGCCTGGGCGCTGTCCCTGAGCTCGTCAGCTCTAGGTGACCACTGTACCCTTGAGCCACAGCCCCACTTCCCATTTTCTTGGGGTTAAATGGTGATAAGGGTCTCAGGTTCTTTTGTGCCCAGGCTGGCTTTGAATCTTGATCCTCAGATCTCAGCCTCCCGAGTAGCCAGGATGACAGGCGTGAGCCACGCGCCCGGCTTGCATTTGTGACTTTTGATCATTGCTGACAGATTCCGACCCCCACCTCTTCCCATGAAGTCAGCCTTTAAAAACCGCTGGTTCCTACGAGTCTTGGTAATAGATGGCTGTACACACCCTTTATGCATTTTCCTGATTGGTCCTTGGTCTACTTGTTACACTCTAGAAGCTCATGATATATTTACAGAGAATTTACCTATTGTCTATTATATGAAGGTATACATTTAGGGTTGGTGTTTGTCTTTTGAATCTATCTAAGGTACCTTTCCAGATTAAAGTCCAGTTTTATGGGTTCATATGTATTCTCTTTGTAGCCTCTGGATATTGACACATGAATTAAAAGGCTATACAGAACTTCCCTATGCTTTTCCTCTCTTACCATCTTTTAATACACTTGAGATTTAATTTGGTATATGATCCAAAGTAGAAAACCAAATTTTTTTTGTTGATCTGGTACTCAACCACTTTTATTTCTGATTTGATATGCTGTGCCATTTTTTTTTTACCTATCTGTCCAAGAAGTATCTTGGACTTTGTGTCCTAATCTATGTGTCTCTTCTATACCCCATCCAGCCCAAGATGACCTGTTCTCTGCTGTACACCAAATGGCAGTACCTACTATGAAACTTTTCCCAGAAAGTTTCCTTTTTCTTCCTGGTTTGGTTTGTTGTTTTGAAATATGCTTAAGGTCTAACTTGTGTAACAACTCCTCCTCCTCCTCCTCCTCCTCCTCCTCCTCCTCCTCCTCCTCCTTCTCCTCCTTTTCTTTTCTTCTTTTCTTCTTCTTCTTCTTCTGCCATTGCCAGTAATAGTCTTTGAACTCAGGGCCTGAGCACTGTCCTTGGATTTTCTCAAGGCTAGAGGTCTACCACTTGAGCCTCAGCACCACTTCTGGCTTTTTTTCCCCCCTATCTATGTGGTACTGAGGAATCATACCCAGGTCTTCGTGCATGCTAGGCAAGCACTCTATCACTAGGCCAAACTCCCAGCCCTGAGAACATTACTTTTGACACCTCTGAGTTTGTCTTCCTATCTAAGAACATGGTATAGCCTCCTGTCTGTGCAACACTTTGCTTCTCCCTAAGGTCTTGAATGTGTTCTGCTAACAGGCCTTACACATGTCTTATAATTCCTTGGTATTTTATGTGTTCTCCAGAATTTTCTTTCTTTCCTGAGGCTACTGATGGTTTGGTGGTTTGGTATATAAGGAAACTGTTTGCAGATTAATTTTGTATTTTATTACTTTTCTGAATTACCTTTTGGCTTATGATTTATTTAGTTGACTATAGGCATATAATCAACTTGATCTTTGATAGTGTTCATTTTATCTGTTTCTAATGTTTATGCTTCTTGAGGCTTTCCCTAGCTTGCTTTCTGCAATGTGAAGTCACGGTGGTTATGATGAATTCCCTTGATTTAGTCTTGATTCTCACTGACAAGAGGAAAAACCTTTTTCTCTACACCCAGAACTCTTCAGATAGCCAATCTATGAGTTTGTTCCACACCAAGCAATTCTCTGCAATCTCTAACTGGGTGTCCTCCAATTCAATTAAGTTCTGACACTACCTGGAGGCAGTGTCAGTTCCCGCAGTTAATGGATTCAGTCTCACAAGGCTGCGCCCATGCCAGATGCCAGTAACAACCTCTCATTGCCACCTTCCAGCGGCCAACAGCAGGCTCAGAGACACACCGTGTGCCCTGCCGCTGTTCTGGTGCTCAGTAACTTGGTCTGATGTGAGCCCAGTGCTCAGAGGAAGACATCCCTTGCTATGAAGGATATTGAAGAGGATAGAAACGGACAGACGGCAAATGGAGTCGAGCAGAGAAGCCGTTAGCCCTGTGGAGATGGTGTGCACCATGCTTCTGATATGCGCATGCATTCACCAACCGGAAACTCATTCAGCTCCATCTTCTAAGGTTATTCTCTAGCCATGGTTAAATCAGTCTCCAGGCCCTTTCCTTCCCTGGAACCTAGGGGTCTTTTGAAACTTCCCATCTTGTAACCTCATATTACACAGCTATGGCCTCCAGAGAGCTCATTAGCATAAGCTCAGGCATGGTTGAAGACCAAAAAGATGCTCCTGTTCACTCACCTCAAGACATTCCAAGGGACTAAGACCATAGACAAATATGGATTTATCATGACAGCCTACAATCAGTGTACATATATTTCAGTGTTGGCCTATTGAATGTGGTTCTTACTTGGGTTTGAGATGAATATATAGACAATTTATCATGTCAAAGAAGTACACATCTATTTCTGTAAAAGTAACATATGTTCCTGTTATCAAGATGGGGATTGAATTTAGTTCACTGCTTTTTTAATATCTTTGGGATGGTTATGCAATATCACTTCTAAATATGAAGTAGCTTCTTGGAGTTTATTAGAATAGGGCAGTTTTGCATTTTTTTATGTACTATGTGGTCAGCATATTGTTTTTTGTTGTTGTTGTTGTTGTTGTTTTTTTGCCAGTTCTTAGCATGAGCTCTGGGCCTGAGCACTGTCCTTGGACTTTCTCAAGGCTAGAGCACTGTCCTTGGACTTTCTCAAGGCTGAGGCTTGAGCCTCAGCACCACTTCCAGCTTTATCTATGTATGTGGTACTGAGGAATAGAACCCACAGCTTCCGGCATGCCAGGCAAGCACTCTACCACTAGGCCAAACTCCCGGCCCCAACACATTGTTCTTTTTTTTGTACTGCTTTTTTTTTTTTAATGCGACATAGTTATGAGGTTTTGGACTTACTTTAAGTAACCTCATCTATTGGAAAATGATGAAGGGACTCCAAGAAAGAAGTGTTTTTCATGGACTGCAATGGTTTCATGTATGTGACTGCAAGTTCAAATTGTCAGTGAAGATAGATACTATGTTTTTAGGGAGATAAAGTATGGAAAAAATGTCTTAACAATTAGAATGAAGAAAATAAGGTACCAGTTAAGCTTGTTTGATAGGAAGTAGGTTAGTTTCCATGTATCAGGTCATTTTTATCCTCAGTCCAGCCTTGAAAAATTGTTTTCAGCTTAAATAGCATTTTGCAGAAGTGTTTGGATGTGGACAATTTCGGGTGTAGGAAAGGTTAGAATCACACTTCAAGTTTGGATCTCGTTGATCTTAGGAAGGTTATGAACATCCTCCCTCCCTCCTTCCCTATTTTTCTCTTTACCTTTCCTTCTCCTCCCTTCTACCTCCCCTTCCCCCTCTCCCTCTACCCCCTCCACGTTTTTCTCCCCCTCCCCTCTTCCTCTCCTCCTCTCCCTGGCTGGTTATTTGGAGAAAAGAGTCTAACAGTCTTTCTGGATTTCTTTATCCAGGGCAGGTTTTGAAGTGCAATCCCCAGATCTCTTAGCCTTCTGAATAGTTAGGATTATGAGTGTGAATCCCCAGATCTCCACCTTCTGAATAGTGAGGATTATGAGTGTGAATCCCCAGGTCTCCACCTTCTGAACAGTGAGGATTATGAGTGTGAATCCCCAGATCTCCACCTTCTGAACAGTGAGGATTATGAGTGTGAATCCCCAGATCTCCACCTTCTGAACAGTGAGGATTATGAGTGTGAATCCCCAGAGCTCCACCTTCTGAATAGTTTGGATTATGAGTGTGAATCCCCAGATCTCCACCTTCTGAATAGTTAGGATTATGAGTGTGAATCCCCAGATCTCCACCTTCTGAATAGTTAGGATTATGAGTGTGAATCCCCAGGTCTCCACCTTCTGAATAGTGAGGATTATGAGTGTGAATCCCCAGATCTCCACCTTCTGAATAGTTTGGATTATGAGTGTGAATCCCCAGGTCTCCACCTTCTGAACAGTGAGGATTATGAGTGTGAATCCCCAGATCTCCACCTTCTGAACAGTGAGGATTATGAGTGTGAATCCCCAGATCTCCACCTTCTGAATAGTTAGGATTATGAGTGTGAATCCCCAGATCTCCACCTTCTGAATAGTTAGGATTATGAGTGTGAATCCCCAGATCTCCACCTTCTGAATAGTTAGGATTATGAGTGTGAATCCCCAGATCTCCACCTTCTGAATAGTTAGGATTATGAGTGTGAATCCCCAGATCTCCATCTTCTGAATAGTTTGGATTATGATTGTGAATCCCCAGGTCTCCGCCTTCTGAATAGTTAGGATTATGAGTGTGAATCCCAGATCTCCACCTTCTGAATAGTGAGGATTATGAGTGTGAATCCCCAGATCTCCACCTTCTGAACAGTGAGGATTATGAGTGTGAATCCCCAGATCTCCACCTTCTGAATAGTTTGGATTATGAGTGTGAATCCCCAGATCTCCACCTTCTGAATAGTGAGGATTATGAGTGTGAATCCCCAGATCTCCACCTTCTGAACAGTGAGGATTATGAGTGTGAATCCCCAGATCTCCACCTTCTGAATAGTTTGGATTATGAGTGTGAATCCCCAGGTCTCCACCTTCTGAATAGTTAGGATTATGAGTGTGAATCCCCAGATCTCCACCTTCTGAATAGTTTGGATTATGAGTGTGAATCCCCAGATCTCCACCTTCTGAACAGTGAGGATTATGAGTGTGAATTCCCAGTTCTGCGCCTTCTGAATAGTGAGGATTATGAGTGTGAATCCCCAGATCTCCACCTTCTGAATAGTTAGGATTATGAGTGTGAATCCCCAGGTCTCCACCTTCTGAATAGTGAGGATTATGAGTGTGAATCCCCAGATCTCCCCCTTCTGAACAGTGAGGATTATGAGTGTGAATCCCCAGGTTTCCATCTTCTGAATAGTTAGGATTATGAGTGTGAATCCCCAGGTCTCCACCTTCTGAACAGTGAGGATTGTGAGTGTGAATCCCCAGGTCTCCACCTTCTGAATAGTTTGGATTATGAGTGTGAATCCCCAGATCTCCCCCTTCTGAACAGTGAGGATTATGAGTGTGAATCCCCAGGTGTCCACCTTCGGAATAGTTAGGATTATGAGTGTGAATCCCCAGGTTTCCATCTTCTGAATAGTGAGGATTATGAGTGTGAATCCCCAGATCTCCACCTTCTGAACAGTGAGGATTATGAGTGTGAATCCCCAGATCTGCACCTTCTGAATAGTTAGGATTATGAGTGTGAATCCCCAGGTCTCCACCTTCTGAACAGTGAGGATTATGAGTGTGAATCCCCAGATCTGCACCTTCTGAATAGTTAGGATTATGAGTGTGAATCCCCAGGTCTCCACCTTCTGAACAGTGAGGATTATGAGTGTGAATCCCCAGGTCTCTACCTTCTGAATAGTGAGGATTATGAGTGTGAATCCCCAGATCTCCACCTTCTGAATAGTTAGGATTATGAGTGTGAATCCCCAGGTCTCCACCTTCTGAATAGTGAGGATTATGAGTGTGAATCCCCAGATCTCCACCTTCTGAACAGTGAGGATTATGAGTGTGAATCCCCAGATCTCCACCTTCTGAACAGTGAGGATTATGAGTGTGAATCCCCAGGTCTCTACCTTCTGAATAGTGAGGATTATGAGTGTGAATCCCCAGGTCTCCACCTTCTGAATAGTTTGGATTATGAGTGTGAATCCCCAGATCTCCACCTTCTGAATAGTTAGGATTAAGAGTGTGAGCCACCAGTGCCCAGCTCATTTTCCAGTTTTTCTCCCAACGCATTGCATTGTTAAAAATAATTGAAGGTAAGGAAACTGTTTCTTGAAATGGTGGCTTCCACGTGTAGCCCTTAGACCAGCATCTGCTGGAATCTGTGTTATGTGATAGAAGTTAGTTGACAGCACTTGCAGATGGAACCGGAGGGTTTGTGAGAATTGCACATGCTCAAGACCAGCCTAGATCAGAGGATGGGGCCCAGTCTTTGTTTTTGCCCCCCGGGTGTTTAAAGTTTGTGAACCACTGCCTTTAGATGGCAGAGTCTTCCCCCTTCCTGCAAGTGAAGTTTAGGAGCAGTTACCTTGTTGGCTCTATGAAGGAGAGCAACACATTGATTATTTTCCCTACTGCTCTCCTGAAAGGAAGGCTAATTGTTTGTTTGACACCATATGGCTTGTTCTCTAAAGGGAGTGTTCATTGAGCATTGCCTCCTCCAGAAACTCACCAGAATTAAACACTTGTGAAATGTCACTAGAGCATAGCTCCACCTGGGCAGAGGTCTTAAAGCACACTGATGTGTGAAAGCAGCTTGCACAGGCACGCATGCCCCATGACTGGCCTCCACACATGATGTGCAGGGGCTTCTGGATGAGGTGGCCTGGGAAGGCTCCCTCACCCCCGCACCCCCCCTCAGGCCGGCCTGTCTGGCTGCCTTCCTGCCTGGAATGAGAGAATGCTGGGGGGAGGGAGGTGACATCAGTGTCACAGTACCCTCCAGGGGAACACATTACGATGAGATGAGTCATTTAACCTAAAAGGCTCAACCAATTAATGATTTGCATGCATTTGCCAGGTGCCTGCCCTTCTCCTCTGGGTTCAGAATTCTTTTCTGCTGGCATCCCAGATTGACAAAAGGCGTGCCGCTCCCACACTAATTGGGAGAAGTCGTCAGAGAGGGCAGTGTGGCTGTGGGCTGGAGCCCTGCTAAAGTGGTTTTCCATAATGTCCCTCTTGTCCCCATATTAATGTTGCCCCCAGAGTAAATAGACCTGAAACGATTGGCATTGGTTGAGGGCGAGGAGGGTGCTGTGAGCTTGTCAGTGGGCATGCATATACTCTGTTGAAACTTGCCTCTTAATTGTATTACTCAGCATACCTTGGCTTCGATGTTTGGTGCAGTTAGCCCTGGATGTGAGCATATGTGTGTGTGGGGGGGGGGGTGGGTAAATGATGGATGATGAGGATAAACGAGCTACTCGTGGGGACTGCAGGCTGGGAACCATTGCCAGGAGACCCCACACCCCCAGTCCAGGTCACACATTGCTGTACTCTAGTCTGTATCTCTGTGCCTAAGGGCTGTAGGTGAGGCTGGCAAGAGCTCACAGGAAGTCCAGGGGAGCCTGTAGGTCTGCCTGTTCCTGCACAGCCTGTGTCTTCACATAGTTGAGACCTGGAGCAAGAATGTAGCCAAAGTTCACATACCTGAATACTTAGGACTGAATTAGAGAATATTCTTACCCACTGTTGTTCAGCAGTAATACAAATACTAAACTATGTGCATAAATAAACATTGTGACAACCTGGAGATGGTTGCAGGGACGTAGCTCCCTGTCCTCTCACACTTGGGTGCAGCCTGTTCATGAAGGGCCTAGTGTGTGAACATGAGTGTGCACAGGGCGTGACACAGGCTGCCTGATTGTAGCCAAATCTTCACGGCTCACCATTGCTCTGTGGCTTTAGAGAAGCTCAGTCAGCCATGGTCAGCCAGTTGGTTCAGGGCCATTTAGACCAAAATTTGGGTATCTTGAGCCTAAGGATGTATCAGAAAAACATGGGTATAAGTATTGCTTACTTAAAAGCCATGTAGAGGCTTAAGCAAAATGTAACCTTAACTTGTAAGAAAATATAACAAGGTTATCCTTTGGTCTCACTTACCTTTTCTCTAACCTTGACTTTTGAGACAATATAAAGATAAATCTTCTGGTGTGAATGGCTTCACCTGCTGTTAAGGCTTACAATATATAGCTATAGTAATGAAGACAGTGTGGTATTGGCAGAAGGAAGACCCATGAATCAGTAGGGTAGAATAGTGAACCCAGAAATAGAACTAGACAAATATGCTCAACTGAACTTCTGACAAAAGCACAAAAGCAATTCAGTGGAAGAAAGATGGCCTTGTTGGCAGAGTTGACAACAGAAGCAGTTGGACATGTGCAGGGGAAAGCATCCCTCAACCTCCTCTCCTCATATCTTACTCTGAAACTCACTCGGAATGTATAAAGAATTCTCAGAACTTACGAGGAAAAAGTCCAGTTAGAAATGAGCGAAAGACCTAATGCATTTCACCGATAAGTATGTGAGTTGATGTCCTACATGATTTAGCTTTCCAGGCTACAACTTTAGCTATGAGATAGCATGACACACCTTCCAGCATAGCTGACATCAAATAAAGGGCCAGTCCTGGCACTAGCAAGGTCTCACAGAGAGCCCATCCCTTCCCTTCCCTCACCTGAGAATATAAAGCAGAATGGCTTCTCTAAAATCACTGCCGTACAACTCAGCAATTGCCCACATTGGGGATTCATCCCAGATGAACAGGAATTTACCGCAGCTTTCTTTTGTTTATTTCTTTGTTTATTGCAGGTCCTAGGGCTCTAACTCAAGGCCTGGGCACTGTCCATGTGCTTCTTTTTGCTCAAGTCTAGCACATTAGCACAGTGCCAATTTTAAAAGCTTTTTGCTGGTTGATTAGAGATGAGTCTCATGGATTTTCTTACCCAGGATGACGTGAACCATGAATCTATCTATCTATGAATGACTATGTACGTATGTAGATGATGTAATGATGCTACAAATTGAAATGAACTGTTTTATTTTTCTTCACATAGAAGTAGTAAAGGTGTATTTAAAAATTCCCAGCACACCCAAAGAATATGTCTCTGTGAACTCTGAGCTAGGCATCTCAGACTGTTGTGCTCTACTGCTTTTCCTGGCTCTTCCTGTCATTCTTTCTGCAGTGGGCTGGTGGGGGTGACCTCTCCTTTCTTGGGGAGAACCCCAAAGTTCCTGGATGTGAAGATCTTTCTGTAACAGAATGGACCTTGTCTTTCTTCATTGATGCTTTTGGTTTGAAACAAGCTTCGTGCACAAAACTGAAGGAACTAGCTGCTCAAGAGAGGCCACCATGCTTCCCATCTGGTCTCAGCAGCTCTGACTCGGTATTGGGTGGAAACCTGAGGGGTTGCCAGTGGTGAGCGAAATAGCCAGTCATGTCTTGATTAACCTCTTGTGCTATGTGTGGATGCTAGCTAGTCGAGTTGCCTTTCTGCAGGGGTGAACGTGGATTATCACTCCTCTTAGCCGCAGTGACAAGGCTACCCACTGCTCTGTCTTTCCAGAAGAGTGGCAGTCCGTCTTTCTCAGAGATGTGCCTCTTTTCTCTAACCTTGTAATTGAAGGGAGTGGAACTGGGATCCTGGGAGCTCCTAGTGTTTTACCAGGCCCCGGTAGTGCCCAGCCCCTGGTACAGTTTCTCCCTAACCCTGTCTGCCCTTTAGCTACTTGATTATAGGAATGACTGAGATGTATTCCTTCCTCTGCCAGTTCATGCTGAGTTTTCTTCACATGTATTCCTGTCCTGGTTCATCCTGTCTCCAAGAGCATATACATTCTTTTCTCTCTTCCTTTCCCTGCTGTGTCTTACTGTTCATAGCTATAGAGAAGAGAGCCCCATGTTTTCATTCTGTTTTTAAGTTTCCTACCGAGTCCCAGACAGGCTCAGCGGCCGAGTGCCTTTGTGTGTCTGGAGAAGATCACACGCTTTTCCCGTCTGGCTCCCATCAGACCAAATTAGGACCCAAAGACCCAGGGGCTCCTTGTCTATGAAATCACAGTGCGTGAGCTCATCTTGGTGCTTGACTCTGATGTAAGCATCCAGGCCAAGCCCAAGCCAACTCCGATGCAAGGCCAGTTATTGATGGCAGATGTCTGTTTACATCGTTCCTTATTTTTTGACGTTGCTTCAAGGTAAATCCATTATCTGGCAAAGAGCTGCCATGTTGTAATTACACTGGAAATATTATGTTTGTACATGCTTTCTCCCCCTCAGCAGAACATATTTGAAATGTTCTCGGAGGTCATTTTTAAAATATCGGCATTTTGTGCTATAATTCTGCCTAACATCAAGCAACTTTTTTTCAAAGATAATTGTTTCCTGGGTCTTGTGGTGATGGGATTCTGCAAAGAGGTTCCTTTGCGACAGATTCTGTCTGAAGCGTCACTTACCTGGTGCGGCTTTGTCTGTCTGTGGCTGGATCCACACACAGCCTGCAGCCACAACCTCCTTGGCCACTGATTTGGGCCAGTGCTCTCCCGGTGATTATGCCAGCAATGTGACCTTTGTGTGAGTCTCTCAGGGACGCTCAGGTCAAGTGGAATTGATGAGAACGCCAGGCATCCCTCCTGTTTGCGGAGAGAGTAGAGTGAGAAGACCAGAACAGGATTCGATTGCACAGCCTCTCATTTTTGGTCTTAACTGACTTTGTCAAGGAGATGGGATTTATAAGTTCTCTGCATTTGCTGTGGCTGGGGAAATGCCTGGATCACAGAGCTTTGTGGTTCTTTTCATCCCAGTCACCGGCATGCCCACCTCACAAGAGGCCTTGAGAAAGTCTGCACGGAGGAAAAAGTCTGAGGAACTTCTGACCTAAGGGTGCTGTGGTGGCTCAAGGGATTGTGAGTGCTGGCTGTTGCTCTGCTTCTGTAAGTCTGGGAATAACGTGTCCTCACTCAATTTGTCAAGTCTGATGGTCTCCTGAGTCTCTGGTTTCAGGGTACTGCCACGTTTCTGCAGACACTGCTGTGTGGCCTGGCGCACGGCCTTTTGCAGACTGGAGGGTGGTTAAGCTCCATCTGCACTCTTGAGCAGATGCCTTTCAAAGACAGTGATTTTGTTCTGATGACACTAGGGCCGGAGCATCTGGAGTACTGACCTGATTTGCATCAGCACTCGCAGATAATTCATTTTCTCTGTCTGGAAAGTCTTTAGAAAATAGCCATGAGGGACAAGAGAATGGTTGAGTGGTAGAGTGCCTACTAGCATGTCCTGGGTTCCATTCCTCGGTACCACATGCACAGAAAAGGCTGGAAGTGGTGCTGTGGCTCCAGTGGTAGAGCTCTACCCTTGAGAAAGCCCAAGGACAGTGCTCAGGCCCTGAGTTGACGCCCCTGCACTGGCAAAAGAAAACAGCTATGACTTTGACATTTTTTTTGTTTAGTGTGTGTGTGTGTGTGTGTGTGTGGTCCGGGAGTTTGAATTCAGGGCCTCATGCGTGGTAAGCAAGTGCTGTATCCTTAGGGCCACTCCACCGTCCCCTGCTTGTGTGCTTATCCTCCACATAGGAGTCCTCTCTGCTTTGGCCTGGACTGTAACCCCCCTCCTTGAGCCCCTTTGTCACTGGGACGGCAGGCATGAGCCACTGCATACAACCTCACATCACCATCGCTGCCTCTGTATCTAGAATTACACACTTGAGCTGCTGTGGTTTTCTGGCGACAAAATGCTTAGAAATCCTGAGTCAGAAGCCCTCCGTTTGCAGATGGATACACAGGCAGGCTGTGGAAAGATAGAGTGTTGCATCTATTCATCTACAGCTATGCGTGCAACACCTATTCCGTCAGTTGCTTCACTGGACACTTCCCTAGATGAGGGCTTGGGCCCCAGGAAGCTTGCAGTTTGGATATAAGTAATGACCGTCCATTTGACGGCATGGGTGAGGGCCGGGGTGTTCCCTGAGTCACCCAGTCCTGACCCTCGCAGGACTGGCAGGAGATTGAAAGCTTGAGTAGTGGGGGAGGGCAGCCTTCCAGAGAGAGGGACTGACCTGTGCGGAGATGCAGAGGCAGGGAAGCTGGGAACCCTGGGAAAGGTGCGGAGGATGAGACTGGAGGGGACCAGACGTTGAAACTGGCGAGAGTGATCATCCAGGGCTAGTAGGATATCACTCCACAGTGGCTCCGGGGCTGTAGAGCCCAGGGTCTGGGGGCGGCCTGCCGCGTTGTTCATGCAGCCCCAAGGCCCTGGCAGGGGTGGGGCACATTGCAGTCCAGCATCCCTCATTGAAAATAAGTGCTCTACTCTGTAGTGTGGCATGCCAGCCCTCGGGCCATGTAGATCACGCCACAGTGTGTGCATGGTAAACAGATGAATTTGGTCAATAGTTTAATTCTGGCAGGAGTCGGGTGACATTATGAAGAATGCAGTGGCATTTCCACTGGAAATGCCTGCCATCATTTTCTTTTTGACATGAGGAAGATAAAGACTTCTCAACTCCAGAAAGAATTAGCATGAAATATGCCCATCAGTCTCCCTGCAAAGAAGCATTACGCTGCAGTACTGTGCCCACTGATAGCTTTGTTAGAGAAGCCCACGTCTTTGCAGGGTCTGGCTGTGTCTGGTGGTTCCTGGTGGTGGGCTGGGTTTTGGGTTAGTCAACAGTTCAGGTTCCAGGAGCCTGCAGAGGCTCACCTTTGGATTCCATAGGGCTGGCTGTCCTTGCTTCTGAGCTTTGTCTTCCATATACCTTTTTTTTTTTTTTTTTTTTTTTTGCCAGTCCTGGGCTTGAGCTCAGGGCCTGAGCACTGTCCTTGGACTTTCTCAAGGCTAGAGCTCCACCACTTGAGCCTCAGCACCACTTCTGGCTTTTTTCTATGTATGTGGTACCGAGGAATCGAATCTGGGTCTTCGCGCATGCTAGGCAAGCACTTTAACCACTAGGCCAAACTCCCGGCCCCTTCCATATACCTTTCTTGGTTCTGGAACTTGGCTTCTCTCTCTCCTTCCATTTGGCACCAGACTTGGCATCTCTGAACTTGGGACCCAGAAACGTATATTTTCATAACCCTTCTGGGTGCTTCTGAGCACCTTGGGTCCAGCAGGCTTCCTGCCTTACCATTAAGAGCATTGATGATTCAGGCTGTGAGTGAGTATGGGAGGAGACGGAGGAAGCTGGAACGTTCTCCAGCACTTGATGATGTAAATGGCAGTAGCTAACACATTGAAAGACGAGTCATGAGTCCACTGTGCCGAGCATTGCGGACATCGTTTCATTGTGCTTCCACATAGCCAAACACAGGTAGTGGCATTTCTCGTTTGAATTTTATGATGTCTAAAAGTGAGGTCAAGGAAGATAATTAAGTTGATTAGTTTTATCCAACCAGCAGTGGAAGATGGAAGCTGAGCACTGGTCCGATGTGGGCCCTGCAGTTAAGCCCTGGTCCTGCTTTGCCCATGTCAGTTGTAAGCACACTGAGGCCTCCTGTGTGCAGTCCTGGGACAGCCTTGATGAAGTCAGCGCTAAGTCCCACCAAGAGATCAGCTGTGCGGGGCTCTCATGTTCCTGGAGTTCACTGAATCTCATCTCCAAGAGTAACTTGGGATGCATAAACAGGAAGCAAATTGAGACAAGCTGTATTTTACCCTCCACAGGCATCATGGGTGATCTGGTTGGTATCTACTAGGTTGGGCTGGACCTGGGATCCCAGCCCCCTGGATGGAGAGAATTGCAGTGAGATGCTAAGCCGCAGGGTTATGCTGGTCAGTGGTCTCTCTAGGTCATTGCAGACGCTTGTAAGGGGGAGGAAGGTTTCATGATGCCAACACTGTGTGTGGAGATAATCTCCTTGTGATCCAACAGGCGGCAGTATTTCCCTTTAGGAGGCTAGGGAACCTGGGATGAGATTGAGAAGCAGTGGACAGCATCTGAATCTCCACTCGGTGCTTTCCTGTAAGTTCTGAAATCTGGGTGAATACTTTGGGACACAGGTAGGTACTGGGTCTTGAACTCAGAGCCTCACATTCTTGTTGCTTGGCTTCTTTTGCTCAAGGCTGGTACTCTCCCATTTGAGCCATAGCAACCTTGTTGCTTTTTGATGGTAAATTGGAGATAAGTCTCATGAACTTTCCTACCCTGGCTGGCTTTGAACCTTGATCTTCAGATCTCAGCCTCCTGAGTAACTAGGATTGCAGGTGTGAGCCACTGGCATCCAGTGAAACTTTGACAGGCCTTTTGAATTTATGCCAGCTTCCTATCCCAGCTAGACTTCTTTAAGGAATTCTATTTTACATCTTTCTTTTTTTCCTTCTAGATTCCGCCTTTGCAGTCTGTACTAGAAAACATGCCATTCCATGGGCCAGGGTTCCTAAATGTGCAGTGAGTTGTAGGGACGGGTCTGCCTGCCTAGGCAGGCATCTTACTTTTTTCCAGCTTTGAATTGGAGTCTCCCAGAAATGTATTGCATTTCCCCCATGATTCCTTTCTCCCAATTAGCTTGTAGCCAGGCTCCAATAATATATTAAGCCAAGAGCTTTTCTTGTTAATTTCCCCATAGAAAAGACTGGGGGAAGCTGCAGGGAGACCGAACTCAGGCTACAAGCACTGCTGAGCTCTGCTGTTCTTCCTTTCAAATCATAGCTGGTCCCCCTGGAGAATAGCTTTGTTTAGCATCTGTAACAAAGCCTGAGCATTTCATGGAGTTGGAAACTTTGTGGCATTATTAGTTAGGGGAAAGCCACCTCTGGAGAAACTTCTTGAAGCAACTTGTGCAACTTGTCCTATTATTGAGTAGAGGCGAACCCAAAGGGAGTCCTGACATTTCCACATTCAGCTTCCACTTAAGCCTCATGCTGTGAATGAATGCCCGTCACCAGCCTCTCCATCCCTTGCTCTATTGCTTTGTTTATTTAGATGATCCCTGGAAGACTGGCATGATGAGCTGTGGTCTGCCAGCTAAAATGGGCATGGAGGGCAAGATTTTGCTGGCTACTTCGTTTATTTATCCTTTTACATATATGAGCAATGCCTTGATTGTCTGGTATACTTTGTGTATTATTTTACACCCATGTGTAATAGGATAAGAGTAATGATATTTAGCTGTTCAGGAGGCTTAGAACTCAGGATTACAGTTCAAAGCCAGCCTGGGCTGTAAGAAACTTATCTCTAGCTAACTAACCAGACTAAAATGCAGCTGGAAAAGGAGGGGGTAGAGTACTAACCTTAGCAAAAATGTCAAACAAGAGCATGCAACTCTGAGTTCAAGCTTCTTACACACACACACACACACACACACACTCTCTCTCTCTCTCTCTCTCTCTCTCACGTCATCTCATCAGTAACAGAGTTAGGGGGAATGAACAGATTAGAGGTAGAATATAGAAATAGAGATGATATTTGATCCAGCATCCATGCCCTCTTTCCCAGCTATCTGCTTATATTTTTCTGCTTTGTTTTTTTCCATGACACTTACACTTAACAGACCAGATATCTTCCTGTTTATCATCCAGTGTTGCCAGTAGAATATTAGCTCTATAAGCATTGGAAATTTTTGTCTGTTTTATTCATTATTCTAGGCCAAAGCTTCTCAATTGTTTTCATTATCACTTCCCTAAGGAGATTTTAAAAAATATTTTCTCCCTAATATATCCTCCCTCCATGAAAGTTTAATATCACAAATAGGCTGTAATCTGTTGATGTGATGTGCCTATGTGCATGTGTGCTTTCTGCATGAAATGAGTAAGCCTTTATTCAAGCCTGTTGGCCACCTCTTGAGGGACATCAGTGTCCCCCTGAGAAAGGCCCACTAGGTCTGTCTTCAACCAGTGAGTTTGAGTTGGTGTTGAATTAATTTGGCTTATCAGGATGCCTGCCTTCAGGAAACCTGCTCAGCCTACATGAGCCAGGCTCGTGCCTTCTACAGGTCTGTTCTACAGCTGAGCACAAATGCATGCTGGGTAGGTTTGGGGAAGTCTGTGAAGGGAGGCCTTTTCCCGTAGTGGCATTAAACCCTTCTTCTACTTTTAAGAAGGTTTGCTCACTGAGAGAGGGGATGTTTTGTATTACATAAATCCTTAGACAGTTCTTTGATGATCAAAACACACCCAGATGGCCAACCACAAATCTAGTACATCTTCTTAGTATTTACTGGCCTGGGTCCCACATCACTGATGCACTCACACTGCACTGTTGGGGGACAGAACTCCCAACAGCTCTGGGACCCGAAAGTGACCTTCTCCTTTACGTACTTCAGAGCGAACCCAAGAACAAAGTGGAGATGCTTCATCGGCTTGTAGCGTGCTCTGGACTGGGCCAGGTCCTCTGTCTGCCACTGCAGTCACATGGCACTCTGGGGCCACTCTCTCATCTGCCTGTCAGCCTACGTGTACGGTATGAGAACAACACATGGTTTCTACTGCATTGAACAAGGCAAGAGATGTGGTGCTGGTGGCTTACTCATGCAGTCCTAGATACCCAGAAGGATGAAATCTGAGGATCAAGGTTCAAAGCTTCATTTTTCCAATTTGGCAGGGGGAAAAGAGCCAGAAGTAGAGATGTGGCTAAAGTGATAGAGTGCCCGTATTGAGCACAAATGCCAAGCTGGAGAGTGAAGCCCTGAGTTCAAGCTTCAGTACAGCGCAGAGAAAATAAAACAACAAAGACAAACCAAGACAACTGGAGGTTTTGTGCTGTCCTTTGTGGCAGGCCGAGAAGCAGGGCAGTTGGTGGGTGTCAGTCATTTCAGATACTTGTGCAACCCGTGGGGGCCGGAGGGCAGCCCAGCCGGGGAGAAGGGTGGATGGGAGGAGGGACTGGCAGGAAGGGAAATACTCATTCATCATTTTAGGTTGTCTTGTTTCTCCATAGAAATTTGCTAATTTCCTTGGTAGAGAAGATTGACATTCACATTTAATTTTATAGCAACAATTAAAATGAAAGCATGAATATTCATACCCAGAAAATGAATTGACAGTCCTAGCAAACATCATAATGAATGGTTCTCAGCGTTCTACCCTTGTGAGGCTGTATGGAAGTTGACTTCCATGAATTGGAATCTGTCGTCCATTTTTGTTGCTGACTGGAAGAGGCAGGGGTTTTTTTTTCCCCCATATAATTTTTATTGTAATAAATAGAAGGGTCACATTATATTCACCAGATAGAAGGTGCATTACTTCACACACATTGATACCCTTTCTCATGTTTTGGTCCCCATATCCCTCCCCCCACCCCCCTCCCTCATCTTGTTTTCCCCCCTTCCCTAACGGATTTCAAATAACCAGATAAACATATATACAATATATCAGATTAACAAGTTAAAATGCTGTACCAATGTGAGATAACCAAGGGACAGCAAAAGAGATGAGAGATAACATAGTACATTAAGGACAACATTATACATTATAAGGCTGTTGTTTCTACATCCTGGAGGTCCTTTCATTTTGCTTCATCCTGTATGTTCTTATGTATCTAGGTTTTGTTCTATTGTAAATCTCTGCTAGGAGAGCCCAAGGTTTCTATTGATTATGACAAATGAGGGAAACCTTTGAGTCTGGCTTACTTCATTCATGTAATATGATTTTTTTCTAAGTCTTTCCATTTCCTTACAAATGGGGCAATGTCATTCTTTCTGACAGCGGCATAGAACTCCATTGTGCATAAATACCACATCTTGTTGATCCACCCATCAACTGAGAGGCATCTGGGTTGGTTCCATATCTTCGCTATGGTAAATAGTGCTGCAATGAACATCGTTGTGCTTGCGGATTTAGTCCTTGTTTCTGGACGATTGGGTAAATGCCAAGTAGTGGAATTGCTGGGTCATAGGGGAGTTCTATGTGTAGAGGCAGGGTTTTGAATTTGTGTTTTGCTTTGTCGGCACAGATTCCTTGAGATGAGACCTGAGTGTCTCCCCCATGCTCTACCTGCATGCTTCTTAGGTGAGGGCTGGTAGAGCCAGGCTTTGCCACAGCCTGGAGAACCTGCTTAGTGCTGACAGTGGTCGGAAGTTTTACAACACCAGCTCTCGTTTTCTTCTTGGTGTGCTTCTGACTGGTCTTTTGCCTCAGGATGGACAAAGTTTACAAGCTGGGTTGTCAGAAGATGCCGAAACCAGACCTCATAAAGTGAAATTTCCAAGGCAATGGGCTTTTTAGAGGAAACATAATGAGTCTTTTTAAAACTTGAGTGCCTCTGTCATTTATGTCTCCACATAGCTTTTTAGATTTTCATTCCTGTCTTCTCAAAGTGGTCCACATCGTCCCACACAGATGTATCTCTGCTGGCCTTGAGTCTGAGGTTCTTGCTTGTTTCTGGTGGAGTGCTAAGTAAGAATTCTGAGAATACTTGTAGAAGTGCCTTGAAAACATGACCAGTAAGTCAGATCCCACTGTAATAGAGTTGAGTGACTTTTCCATTTGAATCTCTTTTGACAGTTACTATTTTTGACTATTTTAGGTGTTTGAGTGAGGCTGTGGCATCAGTATGGAAACCAGTGACTGCTTTCTTGTGTTGCTTGTGCTAGCATTCAGTCACACAACTGCTTCACCTTGTCTCAGTGCCAGCAAGGCCCCGTCCCTCTACACAGTGCTGGGGAGACAGGCAGGGGTCAGTCCACGCTGACCTCTAGGGTCCATCCACAGGGTCTACCCCAACAGGTGCACTAAGGGGAGGTGCTGAGGGGTGCACCATGATTAGAACACTAGACCCTAGGGCCAGTCTCGTGTGGCACTGGCCATGTGCCTTCTGTCCCCTTTGGCTGGCTGCATCAATAAAGAGGAATTGACGTGGTGGCAGTCTCACAAGATTCTTTGAGCATAATCAAAGTCCACTCCAGCCAGAGTGTCTTCTGCTGGGTGTGACTTCTGCTCAGGGGATGCTCAGACAGGCTCCAAACACCTGCAGGGGAGCACCAGGCAGGGCCACTCACTAAGGGCACACATCAGATGACCCAAAGGACATGAAGTTGGGAGAGGAGGAATTGCCAGTGAGCAATGGAGGGAGATGATTTGGGGCATTGTTTGCTTTTGTTCTGGAGTGTTCCATCTCTGCACCTCCCACTTCTGCTTCCTTCCTGCCAAACCTTGGTTCTTGTGGGTTTGCCTAGAAACAGTAGATGGGAGAATCAAGAAATGCGGTCACCTCCTCCCCTCCCCCCAAGGCCCAGGAAGGTGTGACCTTGAGCTGCCCTGGGATCTCCGTTCAGGACCTGCGAGCCAGGGCTGTTGCCCAGGGGTACAGTCTGAGCCAGTGCAGGCTCTACCAGCCTTCATGTTTTAGGTGTCCTTTTGGGGACAACCATAAACACCAGGAGAAGGAGCTTGTAAAACCCTCCCCTCCAGGACACCAAACAGTGAGAGATTGCATTCAGTAAACTAAGCTTCAGGTTGTCAGTGCTGTGTACCAGGATAGACAGATGGATTTTGAATGAATGAATGAATGAATGAATAGGTGAGCCATGAAACACTGGGTAAAAGCATTATACCGATTGTTTCTTCTCATCTGTTTTTTTTTTTAATTTCTAGCAATAAGGCATAATTTCTCAAGGAATTCAACCTGAGATTTTGTTTGGCAGTATTTTGAGCTTCTCATTTGGAGAAGAAAAAGGCATGGTTCTTAATTGGTGTAATTTTACCTTCGTGAATTTAGAAATGTGGCCCTGGGAATAATGAATTCCCCTTTTAGAAAGAAACATATTTACAGAAATGCCAACTGTTGGCT
Source organism: Megascapheus bottae (assembly GCF_031878675.1). NCBI lineage: Eukaryota > Metazoa > Chordata > Mammalia > Rodentia > Geomyidae > Megascapheus > Megascapheus bottae. The sequence goes on from NC_143546.1 coordinate 2,670,972, forward strand.
CATTAGCCCCTTCCTAGCAGGGAGATGTATGGCTTTTCCCCGAGGCAGGCCCTGCACGGCCCAGGATGCTTCTTCCAAGCTCTACTGCCTCCAGTGGGTTGAATCACATCTACAGGCTGACATGCAATGGAAGGGCCTCTGAGACGCCCGTTGCTCAGATCCTGCGTACTTGTCGCTTGTCACATATTCTCAAGGACTCTTACCATCTTTCCATCATTATTTCCACTCATGTATTTGATGCATTCCGATTTGACCGCCGTCATCTGTGAGCAGGGAGAGGTTCCAGGTATCTCTTAGGGGAAAGGGCTTGTGTCAACGCACTTCTGATGTGGTCTCTTAGGCTTCCCCCACCCCAGACTTGCAAAAAGGAGTGTCTCAAAGAGAATCTCACACTGTCTCATGGCTCCACTTCTGCTCCCCAGGTCCAGGTGGGCATGCGTCCTTGTGTGTATATTGCTTTAGCAAAATGCATGGCCCTGGGTAACTTAGGAAGGAGAGAGATGGTGTTGCTTATGGTTCTGGCAGCTGGGAAGTTAGAGTATGGTATTAGCCTCTGGTGAGGGTCGTCTTCTTGCATTGAAACATGGCAGAGGATGTCATGGGGTTGATTGAGCAAGTGTTCTAAGTCATGCCATCCCGTGGCCTGTCCCTCACCCCCCACCCCTCACGTGATTCCAGCTGCCTCCCAAACGCCCCACCTCCCAAGCCACTGGCATCAGTTTAGAGATGCATCTTTTATGATGATCTCTCCTTTCTGCATGCCTACTTCTCTTCCTGTGCCTGGTGGCGGTGTACGTGTTTCTGCCCTTTGATGGTATTCTCTGGGCTGTTGTCTTCCAGTTGATGGGGTGGTGTGATGAGAAGGCTCCCAGCCCTGGAGACCCTGTGGTATTTGCTTCAAGGGGATGGGAAGAGTTTGGCTGGTTCCTAGAGGGTTCTGTTCTGGGAGCTTGCTTCTGTGTCTCAGGAATGGGATTTATGGTTTATCCTTTGGCAGCAGAGTCACAGGACTTGTCACTTTTCCCTGCAAAGCTGGAAGAAAATCTGGTCCCTGCAGAAAGAATGAAATGAGTCGAGTGTTGTTTATTTCATGGATTTTCTAGGATTCTAGCTGGGGGTGGGGGCGAGATAATTCCTCTCAACTTTACAAGTTATTCATTGCATTCAGCACAAATCAGGAGAGTGATTTTAAGTAATCAGATCTCTTGTAATATTTGAACAGTCTCACCCATGATGTGGTCACCTTTGACCTCTTTTCCCTACCGTTCATTCTGAATCAGATAGAGAAGGTACTGACTTTGCATGGGGAGATTTTTACCATCAACCTTCTAGCTGGACAAGAGTCTGAACAAGTGTCAGGCTGTGTCACTGTAAACAAACCACATTCCTCTTACAGGATCAGGCCTCATCTTGAGTTCAGTTAGGAATGAATCCGTGGTAACCACGTAGAAGAACTGTTTGATTAGTCATATCTGCCATAGGTATGGAGAGGGTAAGTGGTGGGAGGCTGAGCAAGGTAATGGCAGAGCTCTTTCTGACACATGCCTGATTAGTGCATCGTGGATGCGAAACTGAAGTCGTCTGTAGCCCAGGGGAAAGCAGTAGAATTGGAGCCATATAACTTGGGTGTCAAGTGTGTTGATGACTCTCTGGCTATGTTCTCATCAGTAAAATGAGAATGCTGTGATCCTCACAGGATGGTTACAATAATGGAGTCAGGCATTTTAAGTACTCTGCAATAGTAGACAATTAATAAACATACAGTCAATGTATTATTATTATTACTATTATTTTTGGACTGGTACTGAGGCTTGAATTCAGGTCCCAGATGTGCTGGGGCCTTTTTACCCAGGGTTGGCACCCCACTTGCAGCTTTTTGCTGGTTAATGGGAAATAAGAGTCTTGTGGACTTTCCTGGCCTGGCTGGTTTCAAGCCTCATTCATCAGGTCTCGCTGTGTTAAGCAGCTAGGATTGCAGGTAGGAGCTGCCGATACCAGGCTCAAGGCATTATTATTCATCTAAGAAGTTCCGTTGGTTTCCTCTTCAGAGCACCCGCTTTCAGACCGCCTTGTGGTTTGCTGATGTTGTGGGTGTTCATGGCAGCCTCAGAAGAGTGCTCGAAGCATTAACAGCCCGTCTCTGGCAAGGACCCCCCCCCACCCACCCCCCCACACTAGAATCATAGAGAACCTGTGTTTTACCGGTGAGGCAGTGGAGCCCTGTTAACCAGGTGAGAGGAAGGCAGAGCGATTCGTGTGCACGGCTGCCCTGCCCAGGGACCTCTGCCCAGGGGTCCACACCAGCAGCATGCAGCTCTGTTCCATAGTTCCACACTCACTGGGGCCAGAGAGGGATTTATGTAGAAGCCAAGTGCTGCTTTGCGGTCCCTGGAAGTTCATTCACTCATTCATTCATTCATTGTTTGCAAAGAGCCCCCAGTGCCTGAAAGAAATGCTCTGTCATCGAGTTTTGTTTTCTTTGTTGGTTTATTGGAGTCCTCGATGCTTCCCAGGGGCATCCCTGACTTTGCTCAGTGTCAGGTCTGAGCTCTCCATTGCCTTCTCCCCATCGGCCTCTGGGTTCACCTCCATGCCCTCCTGCCCTGAAGCGTGTTCTGATCCCTGTTTTAAAACCACGTTCCTGCCCTGTCATTCCTCTGCCTCACGGTAGACACCGCTGGCTTCCAGGGTGAAGTCCCTTCTGTCCTGGCCACCCTGCCACCCTGAGCGGCCTTCTCCAGGCTACTCCTGGGCGCTGTGTTTCTGTTTCCTCTACTTTGATACTTGTTTACTGACACACACTGCATGATCCCGGGAGGAGAGGATGTGGTATTATAAAGTCTTTGTCCTGGAGCACATGTTCAATAGATGTTGGAATGTCTCACTGAATGAGCCCCAGCGTTCCTGCTCATTGTTTATTTGTTCTGTACTCGATACTGTGCTGGCTAATGCTGATCGTACGGTAGTGTCATTTAGGATCACCATTTGAGAGCGAGAGGATAAACAGTGTCCAGGCATTAGCTGGTAAGTGGGAAGGTCCGCATTTGAATGCAGGTTGGGAGGTGCGAACTACCCTCAGCTCCTGGCGCTGTGACAAATTAAAGTCACAAGCAGTGCTGGGTGTTTGCTCGAGGTGATGGCCGCCATCTGAACGTAGTGCCTGTGGTCCCCGCCGTGGTCCTCCCTCCCTGCGCTCAGGACCTGCCCCAGCTTTGCCCCTCTATCATCTGCCAGGTTTTAAACTTGAATCTGGAAAACCAGCCGTTCCCAAAACCCAGCAGGGAAAGCAGTGCATCTCACGACTCTGTGTTTGGCCTCTGGGACACACGGTGACATGATGAAGCCTTCTAATGGTGCGGCTGAGGCCACCGCCCCCACGGCCTCTCCTGGGCTGGCTCTGCTCCTGTGCTGCCCTGTGCCCTCTTGGCATCTCCGGCATTCTGGTCTGCATTGCCGCCTAGGCATTACCCCCGCAGCTTGCATGTGTTGCCATCTCGGGGACTCCACCCTTGTCCTGTACTACTGGGCCTCCAGGCCTCCCTGACCTTCTAAACTTGCCTTCGTGACTAGAGGCCCCGCCGCCCTTGGTGGATGTGGAGGTCTGTTGCCAGCTCGGGGTAGTTAGGCTTCGTTGGACCACGGCAACAGGAGCTTCCTTGTGCCTGGGGGGGGGGAGCACGCATGGCGGAACTTACTTCAGTGGCTCCCAAGGAGCAAGGCACCCCAGAAGTGAGCTCTCCTCAGGGAAAGTCCTTCAAGAGAGTGCCGTGTCTGCCCTGACCCATTCCCAAGATGCCCCGAGACCTCTTTCGTGCTGTCTGGACTTGGTTTCTTTTCCATAATAGTCATCTCTTCAGAAACCAGGCCTTCCCCAGCCCCAACGTTATGCTTCCTTTTTACGACCCAACTTCAAGTTTTTCCGATTTCTGCTCTGCCTTTCCTGGTCCCCGCTGTACACTTGATTAAAATCAGCTAGCAACATCTACTCCCAGCCTGAAGGCCGGGCTGCCTTGAAATTTCTTCCACCACATTAATCAGTTCATCACATTTAAACTCAGTCTCCCATAAAGTCTGAGGACATGGGCAAAATTATAGCAAAGTTCTTTGCTAGCTCTAATACGAATTTCTTCTAATCCTGCATGCAGTAGACTCATTTCCATCTGCAACCTCATGAGCGCAGAGTTATTCTCTGTATTCTGTCAGCATTCTGACTAGAATCATGCGTTTAGCTATGATTACAGGGGCAGGAAGGCTTTTTTTTGGGGGGGGGGGTTGGCTTGGCTTGGATATTTATAACATCATTTGTACACTTTATAAAATTACTGACCCGAGCAGCCACGCTCTCAGCCAGTGGAAGCATATGACCTGCCACAGACTGCGGTGGCCCGTGACCTCCTTCTCCCCATCCCCAGCCTTAGCTCCAGAGGGCTTTTCTAGTCTTCTTTCCATATTCTTTCCACTAGTCCAGTTCAGTCTTTGGAACCACAGATGCAGGTTTGTCCACACCTTCTTGGGACTAGTTTTCTCTTTGACTTCATTGCTGTGATAACGTCCAATAGAATGGCCCAGTAAGAGGGAAGTTTTATTTTGCCCCTTGGTTTCAGAGAGCTCAGAGCTTCGTTGGATTGTGAAGGAGAGCATGTTGGCAGCAGGAGCTCGAGGTCCAGGCTGCCCCCTTCCACTTCCTGTCCATTTCCTGTCGAGAGTGTACAGGATGCAGAGAGCCTGCAGGGAGGAGCCCCTGAGGTCGCCCTTCCAGTGACTGCCTCCTCCATCCAGGCCCTACCTCCTAAAGCTTCCAGAACCTCCAGATACTGGCCTCCCGGGGCCAGGGAGCCACGCCTCCTGCCACGGACCTGTGGAAGACAAACCATATTCCATGTCGTGCCACGGGCTGGCTTTCCCTAGTATATCTGTGTTGACGTTGCCGTGCAAACGTGCAGATTTTCTATTCCAAGTGGGCGTTCTCATCACAGCCGTTGCAGTTGTCAGTGCAAACAAGGAGAGCTGTGCTCTGGGGCCTTCAGAGCAGGGTGCTTCCTCTTTGCCCTCCTGGAAGCCAGACATTGGAGTGGGGCAGGTTCACTGAGGAAACAAAGCTGTTAGAACACAGTTTACCTCACTGTCTGGGCAGGAGGATACCTGTTTTCTGTAGATGTCAGAACCGCCTCCATGGAGGAGAAGCACATTTAATGCTCAGATGAGGAGGCCTGTGGAAACTCTAGGAATGTCCAGAGGTGCTTGACACCACTGAAGTTAGGCTTTATCACAAGTTCCACGCCAGGCAGTTTTTATCTGAGAACTATCCTGGGTAATGTTTTATCTTTTGTTGCAAGGGTCACAGTGTGCATCTGTGAATAGGACCCGCTGTTCTTTAGGTCTCTACCCAATTAACAAATAAATATTAAATTATCCCTTGACACAGATACAATTGAGCTTTTTTTTTGTTTACAAGCATTACAGTGGAAGTGGCTAAGCTCCATATTTGTGGAGAAGCATCATGATTTTACTATGCTGTGAATTCTCCCTCACATGCAGTATAGTTTCATGATGACCTTGGGCTCTATCTCTCATAATTTGTATCCTCACACTGGAACCTGGCATAGGAGGTATTCCCTTCTTTCTGTTTATATGTTTATGCCTCTGTCTTATTCTAATTGTATTGAGGATAAAGACCATAGCTGTCAATAAATACTTATTCAATCAGTCACCCAAAGGGTTTTGTTTTGTTGTTGTGGTTGAGAAATGGTAATGCTGTAAAGTGTGCTGGGCTGTAGGGAAAGAATGGTGAGACAGATAAACAGAGCTGCTGCTTTCTGAATGAGCAATGAGGCCACAGGCTAATGCGTGGGCACGGGCAGCCCTGTGGCAGAGCAGGACTCCGTGTGTCTGGATGGCTTAGTGTGAGAGCTGCCCATCTGATTCGCACTGCCCTGGGGGCGTTTATACTGGGGATTCAGTTCTGTCTCTCCTGCCTACCAGCTCTGGGACCTGGGCTGACTCCTGGCTGACTGGCTGCTTTCTCCCCACTAAGCTTCAGTTTTCTGTTTTGTTGTTGTCTTTTAATCTGTAAAATAAGAATATTCGTATTTCCCTTTCATAAGTTGCAGAGATAAATTGAGATAACGGTGCCAAATTCATAGCAACACACGCCAGTAATTTTTTTAAAAGTATTTTCTAGTGTCCTGGTGTGCGAGAGACCATGGGGAATGCGATGGTGCCAGGCTGTCGCAGAGGGTTCTAGTAGTGACTCTCAGACTAAAGGCTCTGAATGCTGATGTGACCGTATACGGACGGCTAGGTGCTAGGTGCGCCTTTAACACGCACTGGTTCTCTTACCACTGTCCTGGCTGTCAGCAGAGAACGAAATGATACTTTCAGGGCAGCAGTTGGGCCTTGTTGTGTCCAACAGTAACCAGAACACAGCGCAGGATTCTTGGGCCAGCCAGTCACTTTCAGCACGTTACCCATATTCAAGAAGGCTGAGCTTCTGACCCCAACCCTGCCAGGAAGACCCACTGCTGGGAGAAATAAATGTGGCAGCTTACAAAACACACGTTCAGGAAGTTGGAAGTTTAGTAGAAAGGCCTAAGGCTCTTGATTTAGCCTAGAAATTCTAAATTAGATTTATTTATTCATGGACTACACATGGAATCTTCACTGAGCCAACATGAATTTGTTTACCAGGCACCATGCAAGCAATTCTGGCCAAGTTTGGTGATACATAGTACCAACTTGAAGCTTCCCATGGATATATGAATGCATAGAATCAACCTGGAAGGGTCTCTGGTTGCAAGGGATGCTAAAGAATTCTACCACCATCTACTATGCCAGTTGCAGTATAAAACATGCATGCTTATATGCCAGACACTGAGTGAAACGTTCTTCATCTGAACACACTCAATACAGAGTGTTTTACCCTACTCATCAAACTCTATACATTTCTACCTGCTGGCATCTAGCAGATACTAACCCAGTGTCTATGAAGTCACAGTTGTTACACTACCAACCCAGAGTTATAGTGACATCCCGCAGATCAAAGCTTTGACCTGTGCTTCTGATCAACCAGATATAAATGGATGTCCTCCAGTATTCTCCCCTTATATTTCCTGAATTGCCTAGAGTGCTTCACAGATCTCAAGACACCATCTCCTTCTCACTTTCTCATTTAGTACAAAGGATTCAGAACAGTTTACAGATGGAAAATGATACAGAAGAGATACGCAACCAAACTTTCGTGCCAGCTCCTGGATATGCTCCCTCCAGGATCCTCTGTGTACAATCATTTCAAAGTCCTCCAAACTATGTCCCTTGGGTTTTATGAGGTTGCTCTACACAGGCAGTGTCAGTGCCATCCTTGGCTATGAGTGAGGCTGTAGCTTGAGCATGGGAACTAAGAGTCAACTCTGTAATCATACCTTCATCTTTGTGGTGATCAGGTCACCCTGAAACTCTCTGGGGGTCCCAGCTAAACTTACTCGGTCACCCTGTGAAAGATACTCTGCTCTGGAGAGCCTGACAATCTCAGGACCGATGCCAGGACCCAGAACCTCAGTTCTCCTAGCACCCCTTCCACCACTTCTCTAAGAGCGTTAAGGTCTCTGTTTCAGAAATCATTAGGAGAAAGCTAATCATGTTTCTTCTTGTATCATAATATCCCACAGCAGTAACTCTCTGCAGATGGAAGCTGTCATTCCCTTCTTTCTGTAATTTCGAGAGGTTTAATGAGAAGTCCTGGGCCACAGGACCAAGAGGAAGCTGAGGTCAGAATATGAGATGTGTTTGAAGATAATTGGCCTTAACCAAAGGCATCCAGGGTGAACGGGGCTCGAGTAGGTTGTGTTCCCTTGACCACTCTGGCCCTCATCCATTTCCTTGTCTGCAAGGAGATAGTAGAGCAGGGACTTGGGACCGCTCTCCTGCGTGTTCGCTCGCTCTCTCTCTCTGTGTCTGTGTGTCTGTCCTGGGTCCTCACCTGAGCCCCTCCCTGGCGTCTGCTGATCTGTTGGCTTGTTGAGGATGACAAGGACTGTGCTCCTGTATTGTTTTGGCTCATTAGGAAGATTCGCAGTTAACTGGGTTTGGGTGGAATGCTGGGGGAGTGACAGCCTTAGAATTGAGCCCATAAACTCCAGTCACATTATGCAGGCCAAGTTTATTAGCAGTTTCAGGTCTAGATATGTCTCTTCTATAACTAGCACAAAACAAGGCTAAAGAGAGACAAATGATAAAATTAGAAGATGGAAAATTTGTGCTATATATATATATATATATATATTATATCTCAAATTCCCCCTTCCCTGAGCTGCTCCTGCCCACTTCCCGCCTGGTGGTGGAAAGCCTCAGGTGCAGTGATGAGTCTCAGGATGCCTCTCCAGGTGGCCCCCACACACTCCCTGTCCTGCCCAGGGTGCCTCGCCTGTGTTAGAAATGTGCCTTTCGTCCTGTGTTCTCTCCAGTACCTTCTTGAGCAAACAAAGGGGTGTTGGGTGGCTCGCAAAACTGGAAAGAAATGACTCTGAAACAGAGTGATCTTTCCACGGCATTTCAGAAGCCATGCACACGCATTTAATCTTAATTTTCCAGCTACTGAGACGTGGCTTTGCTTTGGGAGTCCCCTGGCTGTGGAATTTACCCAGCAGTAGCCTGAGCCGTGTTAGGAAAGCAAGGGCACCCTCTGCTCTCTCCTTCAGATCCTCCTGTGTTGAGTGATGAATTCACAAAAGATGTGACCACTTGGCCGCTTGTTGTGTGGGAGAAGGACGGGATGTAGAGAAGGGAAGCCGACAGGATGGAATGCAAGTGGAAGTCAGCTGGGAGTGTGCAGGTCCCTGTCCCTTTTCCGTGTCGTGCCGTGTGTAAAGGGGCGGAAGTGCCGCCCTCAGAGCCTCTAGAATTAGAAATGAACAGAGATCACAGTGACTGCTCTGGATCATACACTTGGTCCCAAGATCTCTCTGTTCCTAGCTTCAGATCCACAACAAAAAACATCAATATCAAGTCTAGTTGTGCTGGCAAGCACACAGATTTGAAAGGACTCAATGGATGTTGAGAGCGTGGAAAAAGCTGGACTCTTTAATGACCAAGAATATATAAATAGGGAACTGATTATCTTTAGCATTTGAGAAAGTTTGTCTTTCCCTGACTTTCCCGGGGTTTTGTAGTTGTCTCTAAGGTGTTTTGTGCACATCTTCTAAAACGTGACTCCAGTAATTGTATGTTAATTGAGTGGATGAATCAATGTCTTACCCTAATACCAGATAACGTGCCTCGCCATTCTCAAGCTGCAGGGTTGGGTTCATGGTTTGTATCTTATCTGACTGACGCTGAGATGAAATTCTCAGGAGTCCGATAATGGAAGCAAAATGCAGTCAAGCAATATTGCGGGTAGTCTGATTCAATCAAGCCCAGGGCTTTCTCATCTGTCACACAAGCCACTCTCGAGGTTCTTGACTCAAGGAATTATTATGAAAATGGTTTCACATTTGGAGCCAATGGTAATAATGCTGGATTCCAACTTTGGGTAGGATATTTACCATGTTTCTATCAGTTTGAGTCATATCACAGCTCCTCCACATCTAACTTAACATTTAGAAGCACCCCATTTATAGCAGGTCATTCAGTGCTGATTGTGATGTGGCCTGGTTATTGAGGGCCTTGCCAGAATTAATAGCTTTAAATTGTTTAATGGAAGATATATTTTGGAAATAGAAAATAGTAAACACTCTGCAAGTAATTCCTCCTGTGGAGTGGGATTTTCTTTTGGGAGGTAAAAAGTACTGTGCCTGCCACATGCAGGAGAAACCATCCAGGCATTTATTTTTTTAGGATGCTTCATCAGGCTGAGGGAAAGAAATAACATTTATTGAGAGAGCTCACCGAATTCTCACAGCAGTGTAATGAAACAAGCATTGCTCTCCTGGTTTTGCAAATGAGGATATGGAGATCAGAAGGAGATATACCAACTGATTGCTTTAGGAATGAATGAAACTGGGTTTCACACTCGGCAGACTAATTCCATATACTGGGTTCTTGCCTCCAGTCCACAAAGCTAGATTTCTGTTTAGTCATAGTGCAGATACAAAAATTAAATAATAGAAATAACGCGTTTGGGATGGCATAGTCTAAGAGCAGCAGAGTAGATGTTGGTAGCTTTCTTTAAACCTTCGTAGGTATCACCTTATGTAACAACTGGGGATAGTACCTTCGTATATGATCAAAGTTAGGAACACCAGAACGCTCTCCTCGCTGTCCATCAGGGAAAATCTTGTAATTGTGGGCCCAGTGATTATTTCTTGTCTCTCCTTGTGGACGAGGGGAACATACTCTATTTGGAAGAGAAGTCAAGCCGATTTTGAGTCAGCTGGGAACCAGTAGGTCATGCCTGTAATCCTAGGCTAAGATCTGAGGGTCAGCAGGCTGAGAGTGGAGACTCTGATCCAGAGCCACCCTAGACAGACAAATCCAAGAGAGTGTTACCTCCAACTGACTAGCAAAAGGCTGGAACTGGTGGCATGGTTCAAGTAGTAGAGCACCAGCTATGAGTAAAGAGGCAAAATAAAGCGTGCAAGGCCCTGAGTTCAAGCCCAGTTCTGGCACAAAAATAAAAGTTACAGACAAAGAATTTGTGGAAAATGTGTTGACCAGTTCTGTGCCAAGCCCTGTGCATTTAACATACAAGAGGCTGTGGTCCAGATTCAGCTTATCTCCCATGCTCCATAACTGCTAGGCCCTGAGCTCTGCCCCTCCCCTGAGCTCTGCCCCTCCCCTGAGCTCTGCCCCTCCCCTGAGCTCTGCCCCTCCCCTGAGCACTGCCCCTCCCCTGAGCACTGCCCCTCCCCTGAGCACTGCTCCTTCCCTGAGCTCTGCCCCTTCCCTGAACACTGCCCTTTCCCTGAGCACTGCCCCTTCCCTGAGCTCTGCCCCTCCCCTGAGCACTGCCCTTTCCCTGAGCACTGCCCCTTCCCTGAGCTCTGCCCCTCCCCTGAGCACTGCCCTTTCCCTGAGCACTGCCCCTCCCCTGAGCTCTGCCCCTCCCCTGAGCACTGCCCTTTCCCTGAGCACTGCCCTTTCCCTGAGCACTGCCCTTTCCCTGAGCACTGCCCCTTCCTCCCCTGAGCTCTGCCCCTTCCTCCCCTGAGCTCTGCCCCTTCCTCCCCTGAGCTCTGCCCCTTCCTCCCCTGAGCTCTGCCCCTCCCCTGAGCTGTCTCTTGGTCTCTGTGCCTGCTGTAGAGAGGCAGGTCCTGTGGAGACTCCAGTGACCTCTGGTTGTCTGCAGGTAACACCAATGCAAATCCAGGGCTGGGCCAGAGTAAAGTGCTGCTACTGAAGATTCAGGCCAGCAGCCTTGACAAGGACAGTACCTCGTGAAGAGGAGGGCAAAGGGCGTTCCTTCCTGAGCCTTGTGTCGTAGCTCCCGGGTGGGGGGTGAGGATGTTTTGTGTAGTTTCCAATTTGCTTGGATGTTCCTTCTGCCGTTGCCACTTGTAGTGAGCTTGACCTTGAGCATTATGCACCGACCCTGTCAGCGTGTCATGTTCTCATTATCCCATGACAGACTCTACCACAGCGTTCCCATAGAGCTGGGGCGGGCACTGGTTGCAATAATGGAGACACTATACATACAACGTGTCCACGGGCTGTGTAACTCAGAATTGTGAATTTCTTCTTTCACCTAATGGTTTCTGTCTCCAGTGACTCCCCCTGACCAGCCTGGCACTGCGATCTGGGATTCAGGCTGTGTTTGTAACATGTAGGGGGTCTTGTTCTGCCTTCTCTAAAACCGAGGCCAGGGAGCTTTGTTTGGGGATCGGAGGACACAAGGACACTTGCTGTCAGCGGAGGCCAGGGAGCAGGTGCACTCCCAGTGTGTCCTCCTCCTGTCACATCCACACTGGGACGAGTCATCAGAGCCCAGAGCAGAGCTGGGGCCGTGAAAGACACCTGTCGGCCTGTGTCATCCAATCAGTCATTTCCTCTGAACGGAACACATTCCTCTGAGAAACACACTCAGACGCTGTCATCAGATGTGCTGAGGGGCAATCCTGGAACTTGAACTCAGAATCTTGTGCTCTCAGTTGGCTCACATGCGCTGGCCCTCTACCACTTGAGCTACCTCACCAGTCTTATGTTTTGCTGGTTAATTAGAGGTGAAGTCTTAAAGACTTTTCTGCACCAGGTTGCCTTTGAAATATGATCCTCTGGACCTCGGCCTGCTGAGATCCAGAAACCCACATCTGATGACAGCATTTGAGTCATTCCTTCTTACCAAGTACTGGGCCACTCATTTGTGCCATATGCAGATGAGTTAGTTGGCAGTGGGCAGCAGGAGATGGCCCTGCCTGCTTTTGGGCAAAAGCATTATGGAACTTGAGATGGTTGTGCAGAGGCAAATGATGAGAGCTAAACCATCGCATCACTGTCTTTGGAGGCATTGGCTCCTTCTTAGGGGCGCCCACTTCATTTGCGTCTCCATGAGACAGTTGCTAACCAAGCAGGTGGGGCCAGGTGGGTGGCTTCAGACCACGTCAGCCATTGGTAAGTGGCCGGGAGGGCACAGTTGAGGAGCCGGGGCCGGCTCTGCAGGAGTCTTGGGCAAAGGGCAGGGTGGAGGGTGCAGGGGTCCCAAGTCCTCTTGGGATTTGGACTCCATCCTTAAGCCATGAAGGCCTCATCTGGTCTTCAGCAGGAGGGCGGCCACTGGTAGAGCTTTTCTTTGGTGGGTGGACCAAGTGGTTGTTGTGTCCATCCTAGCATCCGGCCAGTGGCAGCCCCTCAGGTAAGCAGGGGCCAGCTTGGCAGTGTAAGAGAGGACCAGAGTGTGGACATGGGTTTCAAAGGCAGAGCTGGTGACATGGAGTGCGGGTTGACGAGGGGTGCAGGGCCTGTTGGTGCCCTGCCTTGCTGACCCTTCAGAGCTGTCACTCCTGGGGCACCTTTCTCTCCCAGCCAGCAGTAGGATACCCAGGGGAGACAAAGCCTTTTGGCATGTTCAGTCACATTTACAAGAGGCTCAGCTCGTTTGTAAACTATGCTGGACATGACCAATAACGATAAGAATACAATTTTAAAACGTGCTAACATTTAGCAAGCCAATGCGTAAGACTTGATGTTGGTATGATCTTAATGCATCAGAACGAGCCAAGCATCGGGAGACATGGTTTTCATTCTCTGCAAGAGAAAAGCCAGGGCTTGCGTAGGTCAGGTAACCGGCCCAGTACCCAGCCGTCAGTGCCTGGCCTAGGATTTAAATCTGAGTCTGGCAGAATCCTGAGGTTAATTAAGCTGTTTCCCATCACCTGCCTAATTCTTGTGTGACTGCTGGCCTCCCACGATTCTGGATTGGACTCCCCCCACCCCCCCTTGGAAGTGGGAGATATCATTAATCCACATTATTTAGAAGGGATTTTCCATATTGTCCCTCCAGTCAGCCTGATGAATTTATGAAAGAGACACAACAGTTATGCAAGAATGACAATGCTCTAAGTAGCTTTTGGTTTACAGATGCAGTGTTCAAAAGCACCCTATAAATCAAAAAGTTGTACGCCAAGAGAATAAATAATTTTCATCGCTGACTTTCTGAGACACTTTAAATTCATTTCTGTCGCCTCACGTGTGAAGATCTCAAGGATCAGAATGAGGAAATGGCTTCCCCCCGCAGCTGAAGTGTACACTACCTTCAGATAAACAGTCATGCTACCCTAAGGAGCCAGCCAAGCGTAGACGGCAGTAATAAGAAGGAAATCACAAACCCTACATTAGCAGGAGGCACAGCTCCCCAGGCTGCCTTCAAGGAGTGGAGCGCAGGACGGGTCCTGAGCCCGAGGCGCTCACCTGGCCTTCCACTTGAAGAGAGTCAGGCCTCTCGCCTTGGGGAACTGTTCTCGTGAGCCTAGAGCGCTGTCGTGAAGATCACTCGTGCCGCGTCCCTTGCCGCCGCCCTCTGAGGAAGTTGAGCATCTCTGTGGGGACGGGGGTGGGGGGGCAGATCATGCTGTGCCTGCAGAGGATCAAGCTGAGGAAGGCCATCCAAGAAACCCGTGACTGGCCTGGCTCGAGCCGCATCTGGGCTTTCGAAGGCAGACTCTCCTCAGTTACTTGTGAGAGCCAGGCAGTCGTTGCCCTCAGTGACGTGTCATTAACAGTCATGGACTCATTACACATAAAATGGCTGGGAAAAAAAAAGCCCCACGACCATCATTTCTTAGACTAACTCAAACCTTGGCTAGGAAGGTTGACTTTCACCTTTGTGCAACAAGCAATCAACATTTAATTAGTCGAGCACTTTGATTTGTTGATTAGCGTCAGCACATCAAGGGTGTGAATATGCATGAGATTCTTAAAGCCACAAACCCAGATCTCCTCAGCCTTTCGGAGGCTGCTTGTCCAGCGAGTTTAAAAGACTCACAGTGAATATGGAACGAGTCTCCTGTTTCCATCTTTAGCCTTTACAAAGTTATTTCCGAGTGTACTGTGACCTGGTTTTTAATTCCAAGAAAAGAATACTTCACTGCTGTTTCCTTGTGTGCTGTCTGAGTTTCTCCAGTGAAAGAGCTATGATCACTTAACTCACTCATTTACAAACTGAGGACGCGAATTTGAACTCAAGGCCTCTGAGGGCTGTGTCGTCCTGTGTGTGTGTGTGTGTGTGTGTGTGTGTGTGTGTGTGTGTGTGTGTATTTGCCCATTGGTTCTCCCATAGAGACCTACACATGCAGGGAATACAAAGGAACTGGCATGTCATGTGAATTTGTGTCTATGTCTTCTAGCTCACTTCTAACAGCATACATAGAATCCAGTCTCATGTGGAGTAGGGTTCTGGCTTTTCTTTTTTTTAGTAAAGAATTTATTAACATTGATTTTTATATTATATTTCAAATGACGTGTTTAACAAACAAGTATTCAAGAAGGGAATCTATATACAATCACTGGCACTTAGATTTTAGAACATAATCAAAATTCGGCTGAGGGTTTGTATGTCATAGATACATATTAATCTACGTAATAAAACATTGTCTATAGAGTCATAAATTTTCATGTCTATGTAGTTGTGTTTATATTTCCAGTACCATGTCCATAGCATTGGGTATGCAACTATTGAGTCCTCGCTCTTACACTGTTTGGATCCAATAGCCACATTTTAAGGATACCATGTGCCTTTTGTTCCTTTGGTCTTGACTTGATTTGCTCTAGATTCATCCACTTCCCTGCGAATGCCATTATTTTATCTTGTCTGTTGGCTATGTAGAATTCCATTGTGTATATAGACCACATTTTCTGTATCCATTCATCTGCAGTAGGGCATCTGGGTTGTTTCCATCACTTGGCTATTGTGAATAGTGCAGAGATGAACATAGCTGAGCAGGTGTTCTTATCATATCTTGGGTTATGATGTTCAGGATAGATGCCCAGAAGTGGTATGGCGGGATCGTCGGGAAGGTCTATTTTCAGTTCTTTAAGAAACCTCCACACTGCTTTCCAGAGTGGCTGAACTAGTTCACACTCCCACCAGCAGTGTAGTAGGGTTCCTTTTTCTCCACAACCAGCATCTGTTATTGTCTGAGTTCAAAATCTTGGCCATTCTTGTTGGGGTAAGGTGGTATCTCAGGGTTGTTTTTATTTGCATTTCCTTTATGACCATAGATGATGAACATTCTCTCATATGCTTTTCTCCCATTTTAATCTCTTCTTTTGATAGGTCTCTTTTTAGTTCCCTTGCTCATTTAGTGAATGGTTTATTGGGCTGGGGGGTGGAGTGGGATTAGTTTCTTGAGTTCCCTGTAGATACTGGATATTAAGCATTTGTCACATGTATTGTTGGTGAATATCTTTTCCCAGTTGGTTGGCTGTCTCTCTACTTTGGCGACTATGTTTTTATCTGTACAGAAACTTTATTTTTAGGTAGTCCCATTTATCGAGTCTCTCTCCAATCTGTTGTGACCCTGGGATTCTGTTCAGGAATCAGTTGCCTGTGCCTACGAGTTCCAGTGTCTCTCCTACTCTATCATGTAGCAGTTTCACAGTTTCTGGTCTAACGTTGAGGTCTTTGATCCACTTTGAGTTAATGCTTGTGCATGGCGAAAGGCTAGGGTTAATTTTTAGTTTTCTGCATGTGGCTGCCCAGTTTTGCCAGCGCCAATAATTGAATAGGCTATGTTTGTTCCACTGTATATCTTTGGTTCCTTTATAAAATACAAGTTGACTATAGGTATGTGGTTCTATTTCTAGATCTTCTATTCTGTTTCCTTGATCTTCTGGTCTATTTTTGTGCCAACACCATGCTGTTTTTGTTATTATGGCTCTATAGTAGAGTTTGAAGTCTGGTATTGTACTACCACCTGCATTACTTTTTTTGCTTAGAATTGTTTTGGCTATTCTAGGTCTTTTCTTATTCCATATGAACCTTTGGATTGTATCTTCTATTTCAGTAAAGAATGTCTTTGGGATTTTGATGGGGATTGCATTGAATTTGTATATCAATTTTGGCAGTATGGCCATTTTCATTATATTGGTTCTCCTTACCCATGAGCATGGGATGTCTTTCCATTTCCTGATGTTCTCTTTAATTTCTTTTGTTAGGCTTTTATAGTTTTCATTAAATAGTTCCTTTATATCTTTGATTAAGTTAATTCCTAAGTATTTTATTCTTTTGGGGGCTATTGCAAATGTGATCCCTTTCTTGATTTGGCCTTCTGTTTGTGTATTGTTTTTGTACAAGAAGGTTACTGACTTTTGAAGGTTAATTTTGTATCCTGCCACTTTGCTAAAGTGGTTTATTAATTCTAGTAGTTTGGGAGTGGAGTTTGTTGGGTCACTCAAGTAGAGGATCATGTCGTCTGCGAATAGGGATAATTTCATTTCTTCTTTCCCTATGTGGATCCCTTTGATGTCCTTCTCTTGTCTTATTGCTCTGGCTAAGGGTTCCAGCACTATATTGAAGAGAAGTGGAGAGAGTGGGCATCCCTGTCTAGTTCCTGATTTTAAGGTGAATGGTTCTAGTCTTTCACCATTTAGTATAATACTGGATGTAGGTTTGTCATAAGTGGCTTTAATTATTTTGAGGAATGTACCTCTTATTCCTATTTTTTCTAGTGCTTTCAACATGAATGGATGTTGTATTTTGTCAAATGCCTTTTCCACGTCCAGAGAAATTATCATATGATTCTTATCCTTAGCTCTGTTGATGTGATGTATTACATTGATTGATTTGCGAATGTTAAACCAGCCTTGCATCTGTGGGATGAAGCCTACTTGATCATAGTATATAATTTTTTAAATTTGTTTCTGGATTCTGTTGGCTAGTATTATATTGAGGAGTTTGGCGTCTGGGTCCTGGCTTTTCTGAGCATTACTTTGGTTTCTCTGGTGTGCATATTGCACCAAGCCTTCTGGGATACCTTTGCATTTCCAACATAAGAATGTTTTAGTTGAGTGCTGGTGGCTCACACCTAAAATCCTAGCCCTCCCGGAGGCTGAGATCTGGGGATCACAATTCAAAGCCAAGGTTGGTAGAAAAGTCTATGAGACACCTCATCTCCATTTCACCAGCAAAATGTTAGAAGTGGAAGCATGGCTCAAGTGGTAGAACGCCAGACATGAGTGGAAAGGCCAAGAGAGTCATGAGGCCCCAAGTTCAAGACTCCATACCCAGCACAAAAAATTAAAAGAACTTTAAAAAATACTAAACTTGTTTTAGCTGTATATTCACTGACAAATGTTCCATCTCATTTATAAAAAGTAGAAAGAGGAGCTGGGAGTTTGGCCTAGTGGTGGAGTGCTTGCCTGGCATGCATGAAGACCTGGGTTCAATTCCTCGGTACCACATACATAGGCCGAAAAAAAAGCCAGAAGTGGTGCTGAGGCTCAAGTGGTAGAGCTCTAGCCTTGAGAAAGTCCAAGGACAGTGCTCAGGCCCTGAGCTCAAGCCCAGGACTGGCAAAAAAAAAAAAAAAAAAAAAAAAAGGCATTAAGAGCGCTCCATGTCTTTCTGTCCTACTGTCCTCCTTTCAGATGACGGACATGCTGTCCTCTGGCCTCGGGGGTCTTTGTGCCGTGGAGAGCGCTGTGCAGACTGTGAAGACAGTGGGTAGAGAGCCTGGCACCCGCCCCCCCCCCCGGCCTCCCCCAGGCAGAGGGTGGAGTGGCCTGCAGTGATACTCTTGCTCTCCACTCCCCCCCCCCCGTGTGAAATGGAGCTGTGGTACATTCAGGAAGGCACAGAGAACGGATGTCATGACAATGGTGGTGATACCAGGCCATGTACCAGCAGTGACGATCTTATCAACATCTCGATTACATGGCCTGTCTCAGTGGGGTACAGATAACTGTTTGGCTCTCCTTTCTGTTTTTCTAGAGAAAAGTTTGCTCTGCCTTGCTTGTTCAAATGAAGTATGCCCGTGAGATACTTTTTCAAAGTTGACATTGCAATTGGCACCAGAGCCGGGATTACATCCCAAATGTGGTATCTCTGGGACTTTGTTAATAAGGCTCTGTTTATATTAGCAGGGAGAATATTAAAACTTCCCACAAACAGCTTGAATTGTTACAGTGGCTTTGTTTCCAAGGCATAGCAGGAATGCAGCACATTATTAATTTTGAAATGGCGAGGCAGAGCCATCCTCCCTACTCCCCCCTTTAGAATTTAATGATGAAAGCGGGCGTTTGTGAAATTGACTGAGTGCTCTTTGGGGGATGCCTATTAAAATCCAAACATCATTGCAGAGTTTTGTAGTGGATTCATTATGAGCTGTAATCTTATTAGGATTGTTTTGTTTTGTAACTACCATTCCATTGGGCCAGCCCCTGGGTACATGATGTTTCTCTACTGGTCCGGCCCTTTTGTTCTGACAAAACCATTCCTTTTCTTTTCTGTCAATCATATATTTCCCCACTGTGTCTTCCTCGTCTTTTTCTCTTCCTCAGCCAGTCCAACAGGGCAGTTACTTTCCTGTTTACACTTCCCAGTTCCTAACTACAAGCTGAAGATGCCAATGGAAGACTCCCTGTTTAGACTTTCTGAGGAGACCCAATGTCTCTCACCCTGTCACATACTTAATGCCTTAATTCATAGTCACAATAGTGTAAACACAGGCCTGAATTAGAGCAAGTGGGAGATGGGTGGCTGGATACTGCCTTTTCTTGGTGGTCGATTCCCTCAGGACCGATGGCTCACGGTTGGTTCTGTCTTCCCCATTCTCATGTTAGAGGTAGAGGAGACTGAATGGAAATAAGGAGACAGGGTGGCTGCTTCCATTGTGTCTAGCCCGTCAGAAGAGACCAAAGGCTCCTTGTGGTGCTCTCTCTGCACAGCGGCGGCATTCTTTATCTGCTGGTTCTGACCAGCCGTGGGGAGGGCAGCTGTTGAAATGATGCTGTTTGTGGAAGGGTCAGATGGGATCCTTCCACAAAGATAGGCCCTACTACAGAATCCTGGTTCTCCTCTGGGCCAGGATGGAGCGTGGAGAAGAGCCATGAGGTAAGAGTTGCTTTCCAGTAGTGAGTTCTAGGGCTTGGGGTGGGGAGAAAGAATCTTGTGTTGGGACAAGTAGAAGGTAGGAAGACCTGGCTGTGCTCAGTCACCTCCTAGAAGTCCGCACTGTCCACGCATCTCTTTCTTGTGCAGCCCAGGGGAAGTACATACAGGCTGAGCCAGAAGAAGCAATGTCCTTGCCTGCCCTTCCACCCTCAGTGCTCCGCTCTCCCCTCCCCACCGGCCTTCTGCCGAATTGCTCTGGACCACTCTCGGGCAACTCGTTCTCTTTCCTGGCCCTGTGCAAGCTGTTGCTTCTGCCCTTTGCCTGCCTGGCCCAGTCGGTCCACAGATGATGCCTCCTTTAAGAAGGTGAAGGCCTTGGCTGCTGCTCTCCTTTCTCTGAGTAAAGAAGGCTGTTGGCTTGGGAAGCAGCAAAGAAAGGAAGCCACCTCTGCACCCCTCCTCTTCTCACCAGTGGCAGTGCTGTGTGGAGAGGCTTCCCTGCCTTCTGAAACAGACAACCACACCCTGGGGAGCCCGTGAATGGAAAGAGCAATTGCGTACCTGTTCTGCTCAACGGAGTGAGCTGTGTAGTTGATCATGGGGAAAGAGCCTGTTCCAGGGGCCTCCGTGCTCGTCTCCTGGGAAGGAGAGCAGACCTAGGGCGCTTTGGGGTTGGAGTAGCCTGATAGGTTATCTGCACAATTGCAATATCATCCCTCACCTGTCCTCATTTCCACACTATTAAATCTGCCTTTTCTAACATATCCTTAAAGGGGGGAAATAAATTATCAGTGCCCTTGTACCTGCAGCCCGGCGTTATTACCACTAATGTAACTTCTCAGGGGGTCGCCAGGCACTGTTCATATTTCATAGTCATTTACACCCCAAAGCTATATTGAGCTATCAAGTATTCATGCACGCCATCCAGACCTCCTATTTTTCTCTGCTGGTTGTAACTAAAGGTTCAGACAGAACTGGGCATGGGTTGCAGGACTGCGTGGGCCCTCAGCTCCAGCCTTCCCGCCCTCCTCTAATTGGGTTAGTTCATCAAAGCCACACACCACGCGTGGCTCAGGAAGAATTCTTGTGGGTCTGGCGAGAGGTTTGCGTCTCACTTCCCTTGCTGGGGTGTGGCACGGGGTGGCTGGTTGTGAACCTGTTTCTGGAGCAGCTGGACGTTTCTTCTCCATTGCGCTGTGCCCACTCCAGGGTGTCCACTACCCAGTTCTGGAAGACTGGATGTCCCAGGGCCTCCTCCTTTTCCATGAACTTGTACTTGCTGTTGACAACCGTCACTGTCCAAGGCCTCTCCTGAGTCTGCTCACCTGTCCTTCTCCTCATCGGCCTCCTGTCTGGATGGTTGACAGCACCTCCTAACACGCCCATCCGTTCACTGTCCTATCCTGCTCTAGCTCCTACCCATTTGCCAAATAAGCATAAGTAACTCTCGGTTCTTTGGAACCCAGCTCTCTGCAGTGTCTCTGTGCTCCCCTATCAGCTTTCACACAGCCATATTAGCCTTTGAGCTTTCATATTAACCAAACATCACAGATTTATCACTGAAGACCCCACCCTGTGCTTCTCAGGTCTCATTCTCTTCCTTTTTCCCCATTGGTAACTCCATTAGTGAATTTGGTATTTGCCATGACCATGTGTATTTTTATTACTTTGCATAGACTAAACCTTTTATGAATGATGTCACGTCATGCCCCATGATGCATTTTGAAGTTGGTCCAGGTTGATTCCTGTGTGCATAGCTGTCTACCCTTACACTAACGGCTATTGTTTTTCTTTTGGTGATCTTGAAGATTGAGCTTTCCACATGTTCGGCTCTACCACTGAGCTATATCCTCAGCCTCTCAGATAGCTATTGAGGGCAGGGGAAGGAAGAGGAGGGGAGAGGAGAAGATGAAAAGGTGGGAATAGAAAATGATGAGGAGAGGCAGCTGGAGCATGCCATAATAACAGTGCCCCTTCATCTAGCCTGTCTGTGAAAAGAAAGGGAGAGGGGGGAAGAACTGGGTGAGGAAGGAAGGAAGGAGTGGGGCCCAGAGTTACCCTGTGAAGAGGGGGGATTCAACCCACCCACCTGCCTCGCATGCCTGACCTGCTTCTGAAGACAGGACCACCGTGGCATGCCGTGGCCCCCTGGGTTCTGCAGCCTAGAGGAATTCCTCAGAGGGAATTGGCTTCCACGCTGCCCCTTTAGAGGTCTTCACAGGGTGGAGCTCGGCGTTTCGTCCCCACCTGTCTTGTAGGCATGCCTCATTCCTTCTGTTTTCAGTTACTGAGGTGTTTGGGGAGAGGCCGTGTCTAGGAGAGACCCAGCTTGCATCTCTAGCGTATGGTATTGCTCAGCCTTCGTCCCCCGGCGTGGTACGGCTCTGTGGTGTGCCAGGGTCTCTCGGTGTTGGCCTTGTTCACGTCTGCTTTGTGTCCCTCGGCACGGTAGCCTCTATGGAGGCTGGGACCACCGTAGCCCATGATCCACTCACACCAACTCCAGCTCGGGTTATTTCATTCATTGGGGAAGATATTTTTTCCCCTTTATTTTACTAGGACTTAGCCTCAGATGGCTTAGATGGAAAAAGCAATTGCTGTAAAACTTTCAGGTCTTAAACCATTACAACTGTAGCTGATTTATCTGCTTCTGTTTCCCAACTTAAAAAGAGAAAGCCAATTAGAGTAATTGCTGAGACTCCAGGGGTGGGGATTCCAGGGTCCTGCCTTATCCCACAACTGGCAGGTGTCCCCTTGCTGACAGTCTGGCAACAATAAACGTTGTAGCCATTGTCCAGGTTACCTCAGCCCTACAGCAAGTAAGTGGACAGAGTGATGTCGCCATAGACTTCCACACCAGAGAGAACGAGAAAGGAAAACCCCAGATCTCCCGGGACACATGCAGGACACTGGCTCTGTGTGCCACTCTGTCCTTTTCCTCTCTTCCTCTCAGGGCAGAATGCTCGCATGGACATCCCTGTTGCCATTCCCTCTGCTCCATTTTCTGTGATGGGTCAAAGCCTGGGTGCTCACTGGAGATGGCTCACCTTATTTAATAATTAAAGCAAAACTGTGCTTAAGATTTCTGTCCTTATTCTGGGGAATTCTCCTGCTGGCTGGCTGGCACCGAGGCTGCACTGCCAGCCAGGACATGGCTGTGGCTTGTAAAAGTAGATGAGCACTGGGGGGAGGAGGGGTCATCTGTCAGCTGCTCGCTGAGTGCCTTAGAAGGTAGGCAGTGCTCAGGTAAGTAACTCTGGGAATGAGGAAAGCCAGGGTGGGGTGAATGATTTAGTCTAAATCACCCTGTTGGGAAAGAGTAGAGCTGGGTGGTGAGTCCAGAGTGTCTGGCTCTCCTCAGAGCCTCCCTGTCTGTTGCCCTGGGACATCCAGGAACTTGCTGGGTGTCTGAACATCTCCCCAGGGTTGCTCTCTTGCAAGCCTTGCTGACTTAACTCTGAGGCTCTCCTAGCTTTTCCTTAGCCGCCTCCTTGTTCTGACTGCAACCCCTAGACCAGCGCAACACAGACTGCAAAGCAATCACGGGAATTGGAAGTGCAGCATCTCGGCGACCACCCCAGTTCTGAGGCTGCGCAGGATGGTTGGCAGGCCCTGTGCCCCGGGTGGACTTGCCCCTGACTTCCATGTTAGTGAAGCAGGTTATCCCCTCCTTCGATGACACCACACAGGCCCTCACCACGGGTGAGCTTTTTGCCTGCTCACCCCCTGGCCGTTTTAGTCGCATAGTATACTGGGGTGATTCATGAGTGAATGGATGTTTGAAATACAGCAAAAGGTGCTGTGCTTTCACACAGTGTCCCCTGTGTTTTCCTGGTGGAGAAGGGTAGTAGGGTCTCATGCGTGAACACAGTGCAGATGCCTCGAGACTAAAACACGTGCTGAATGTTGTTCCTCATATCGCATTGGTTCCCCCTTAGCTCCCCAGAGGGGAGGACTGAGTTGGGGATCTCATCCTGACATTGCCATGGCCAGTTGTGCTGTCCAGGTTCGGTAGGGCCTCTTGACCTGTGGCGGGTCAGCATCCCTGTCCTGGTCAGAGCGCTGGGGCCAAGGGTCCAACCCTCCCTGCCTTCCAGACATTATTTACAGGCTAACAGAGACAGATGTGTTGGTGCCGAGGCTAGCTGTGAGGAAGGAGGTTATTCAGACTGGGCGGTGGGATGAGTCCAGGCTATGACTGTGTTGCTCTAGAAAACAAAGCTGTCCAGTTTCCCTCATCCTGAAGTGGGGGTGGTGATATGGAGCATGGCGTGCACACACCAGTCCCGAGCTGCTGTTGTTGAACAGCTGAGATGGAGACACTTCCCAGAAAAAAGGCTCACCAGAGAGAGCGACATCTGAAGGGAAGGTGTGCTTTTTTTTAAAGTCTCATTCCAGGAGTGATGGATCCTTTGAAGGGGGTTCAGCTAGGAAGCAGCGCCACCGAGCCCGTGCCTGTGTATGTTCCGTGCACACACAGAGACTCTGATCTCTTTAGCGATGCATTGATGAAGCCGGGGTCTGTTTGCTTGAACCCACTGCTACAGAATTATTTGTACGGTATTGTCCTCACATTCTTCTCAGCACCAATGGAGGCTTAGCAGATGAGTGCTGTGCCAGCTCCGTGGCCAGGTCCTGTCTGCCGTGCCCTGCGGTCTACCGGGGGATGAAAGGGAATCATCACACAAATCCTAATCAGATTTCCCAGGCAGGCATCTGCCCAGCCCGATGTAGATTATCATACATTATCCTCAGCTCAGAGAACTTGTGATGGTGGCAAGATTAGCTCAGGCTTTGCATTTGCCAGGGGAGTTTACACAGCAGCAAGCCTGTTTGTCAGCTAATGCTCTAACGTTCTGAGCACCCACGGGGGCCATGCTTCCAACCCTGCTTCATGATTTATTCAAATGTAGCAAATGGAAAGTGCAAAGCCCAGGGCAGGCTAGATGCTTCTAGAAACTTCTAGAGTTGGGAGGTTGCCATGGGGGCCCCTCTCAGTCTTACTTTGTGCTTGGTTTTCCCAGTCCCCGAACCCCAATTGTTGATTTTCAAGGCAGGAATTTCCGTAGGCCCGGTGGTGTGAGCAGGAGCACAGTCCCTGGTGGTTGAGTTAGGGCCCTCCCTAAGCAGTGTCCTCCTCAGAGGCTGGCAGTGGCTCTTCCTGGTAATGTAACGACCCCCGGATCACCAGTCAGGGTTCATGGTCTTCCATTTCTAGATCCAGACTCTACCGGCCTCGCTTGCCCTCCCCCCCACCCCACAGCCAGACTGGAATGTTCCACACAACAGCCTCAACTTCTTCCCTTTCCTGAATTTGTTCAGGCTGTTGTTTTTTACCCAGAATGCCTCACATCCACTCGGCAGAAAGTCCCGGGTTGTTTCCAGTGGCTTGTGCTCAAGATGCTTGCCCTCCTTCTCTGAGCCTTCCTGTCTCTGTTCCTTGGTTCCCACTCATGTGAAGTTTGTTAGAGGTATAAGAAACAGATGACACACCAAGCTGCAGCCTCCTGAATCCTGGGATCCTCTAGTCACCTCCATGCCCCGCCTCTCCTCAAACGCCCCCAGCCCGCACGGTGCTCATGGTAGGTAACCAGGTCGTACTCGACACAGCTCCAAGCCACAGCTCCACGCCATCCCTTGGTTCCACTTATTTCAGGTTTTCCCCGAGAGGGAAGGAAATGAATGGTTCATTCAGGTGTTTTGTGTTTTCCCCTCATCTCTCAGAGCCTGGACCCTGAGGGTTTCCATTTTGAGGCTGTGCTTGATAGAATATGAGGAGGGGAGCTAAGGAAGGGAAATGAAGCTTCCTCCCGGCTCTGACCTGAATGTTCTGGAACAAATGGTTCACCTGGTTTTCTTTCAGCTAAATCAGGACAGGGTGAGTCGGCTGTAGCTGGAGATGTTTGTGGTAGCAAGGAGAATTGTGTCAGGGAGAAATGGTGATTGTAGCCGTGTTTTAGGGAAACAAAGGTCTGATATTAGGTGTCTGAAGCTAAATTTGTCCTTAAGTTGGGCATTGAGATATAAAATAATTCAGATAATTTGCATACCCTTTCAGAGGATTAAAAACAACCCTCTTCTTTCCCTTGTGTGGTTATCACTCCTTATGTAAACGAACTCAGGGCTGATTTACACATATGACTGTTAAGAAAATAGTAATAATTAGTATTGCCATTCTATAATTGCATTGTTTACTTGCAAGCTGAATATATTTTAGATAGTCTTAGCATGCCCTGTGTGTGTGGTGGGCCTTGCCAGCCAAGGAGAGTGAGCTGGCAGAGACGGTGTGAGAGGGGAGTGGGGTTGTGGGCTCTCGCCTCTGAGGACACCTCCCGAGCCTCATTCTTCACTATAAAATCGAGACAGTCCCTGCAGGACTCCTACTGGCATTCAGTAAGGTCACAGAAAATGTCATCTAAGCGGCAGGGTCAGAGGGAGGTTGGGAAAAGGGGCAACGTCTGTAAGGATGCAGGGCCCAAGGGGAGGTGGACACACTTAGGTTTTATCACAAAGTCTTAGGTCCTCTGAATCCTTCCTCTTTAACAAAGTTAGGGACCAGCTGGCAACAAGTGACCAAAGGCTTAGGGAATGTCTTCTGCCTTACACACTTTCACTGTGACCTTGGGGACGAATTTCCATCAGTCTCTGCTGGGAATGAAGGAAGGTAGACAATCTGCCATGATACTGTGCCAGACTTAGGCTACTACTCTGCAGAATTTGGGGCTGTAGTTATGGAGAAAGAGATGTCAGTGCAGGGTGATAGGCTAGGGTTCCAGCATGGTATGAAGAAGCCTGAAGATACCAGATAACCCTGCAGCCTGGCCAGCTCCCCAAGCTTGCAGTTCACCCTGTGTGACAACTCAGATATGTAAGTTAACTAATCGGTGCCATTATGCCCTATTAAAGGAGAGCAAATGCCTGTGCCTTTTCTGCAGAGAAATCAGAGCTTAAATCAGATGCTCTCCGAGGAATTCAGAGCTGGTGTCTTTATTTTTAGATCAAATGGGGAAAGGGACCAGCTTTTTTTTTTTTTTTAATTCACTGAATGTGGTTAGAAACAGGTCCCTGTAAACCACTGTGGATGTGGTTCTTGGCAGATTGAGGATGGAGTCTGCCTTTTTTACATAGTCCCATTTTTGTATTAAACACCCACTTTTAACACGGAGGGAAAATGATCCTGCTGCTCATACAGTGTGAATGGCCTTCAACATTCTCCAAGGCCCCTCACTGGACACAGAGGAGTCCCTAACCACTGCTCCCCGCTCACATCCGAGCCAGGTGTGGGGCCAGTCCCTGCGGACAGAGGAGCGTGGTGCCTTCACCGACCCAGGCCAGGCTCAGGGAAGAGAGTGGTTTACTCAGCAGAAGAACCACGGTGCTTCTAAACATACATGTCCCTGGGAGGCGGTGCGGGTAGAGCTGGCCAGTCAGGCAGAGGCCAGTGGTGGAGGGCATCCGTGTGATGTGCTTGTTCCTGCCTCCTCCCACCCCAGGCTTGCAGGACTGGCACCCCTCTGCATAAGGTCAACTGTTGGGACTGGAAGTAAATTGTCTTCCCACTGTCTCCACTCAGGACTCCATAGAAAAAAGGATTTGGCCTTTAGCGTTGGATTTTTGTGTCCTTCAGTTACGCAAAACATCAGGTGGATGTCATTTGTCTCCTCAGTGTAGGATGTCATTTGACGCTTTGTCCTGGAAAGGTCTAGAGCCCTGTGCACAGGTGACATCACATGCCCAAGGCTCGGCGTTCTGTCCTGAGGAGATGGGCAAATGGCACTGAACCTGCAAACACAAGTTGTTGGAAGTTATGCTTGTTGAGAATTTCGTTAAGGTGTTTTTCAAGACAAATAGCCAAACCCTTATGTGTCATGGATCTCACGGTCCGTGGGTTGTGTCAGCAGTAGGTAGCTAAGCACACAGGTTCTCCATTTCACAGCCCATTCACATTTCAGGGCCATTTCACAGGGAAGCAGTTGGGTGGTAAGGTAGGCTCCCTGGAGGAGGAGGAGGAGGAGGAGGAGCAGCAGCCATCACGCTGGCCAGGAGGTGGGAAGCACTGGATTTCCTGTCTCCCCACACCCCAGGCTTGTGAGTTCCTTTGTGAAGGGACTAGGGTTTAAAGGGGTTTTATTTCACTCTGTAGTCCCTGGGCTTCCCTGGGGTGTGGCCGCCCTGTCTCTCACATGCCCCGTTGCTGTTTGGTCTCTAGGGTCTCAGGTCTGGCCTGCTCTTCCTTCTCTCTTAGCATGTTCAAGTACAGTTCCAGAGTAAGTCACTTCCAGATGAGTGCTGAGAGCAGCTCCCCCGCCTCTAGCCCCGACTCTGATGCCATTGCTGTGTGAGGCTTTGGTTAATATTGAAGGGGGGTTAAACGTAATTTCCCTATTCTCTGAGTTCTTTCTTGTCCTTTCTCAACACAAGCATCTTCCCCTCTCTGTCACTCTTCACTCTGTTTCTCAAAGTCTGTTCCTTTTTGGCCTGTTTTCTCCCCTCCTCATCTCCACTCCCTGCCCACTGGCAGCCCACTTAGTCTTTCCTTCTTCTCTGTCCAGCACTCCCTCTTTCTCCATCAGTGCTGCTCCTTAGCCCAGCCGTCGCCAAGGGCTGTGGTCTAAGTGAAGGAGCCTCTGGTTTCCTTCCACCCCCAGACCTCTTTGGAGCTGCCTTTGACAGCCTAGCATGGCCCCTGGCTGGCCTGGACCACACTGCCTGCTAACCTGGTACCCACTGGCTAACACTGTCCTGGTTTCAAAGGAAGCAAATGCTGTCTTTAACATCACATGCTGGGTTTTCTCTGGGAAGAATTTCTTCAGGTGCCAAAGAACAGCCAGAACTCAATTACTGAGAGCAGATACTGCTCTGTGAAGCCATTTCTTTGCCCCTGAGCACTCCTTATCCTGCCTTCTGCTAAGTAATTCTTCCAGTCTCTAAGGAGTGCCTTCTTTCTGTAAGGTGGCCTGTGGGTGCCGCTGATTATTTATTTGCTGAAGAGGACATGATCGGAGCTGATACTTACTTTTCATTTCAGTATTTTTACATCTGTAGCAGTGCTAAGGTTTGAATTTAGGACTTTGTGTTCTTAGTTTTATTTTATTTTTTTGGGGGGGGTGGTCAAAGCTGGCACTACACCACTTGAGCCACACTTGCAGTGTAGAGCCTCTCAGATCTGTCTTCCCAAGTTGGCTATGCCCTCAGACCTCAGCCTCCGGAGTAGCTTGAGCTCAGGGCCTGAGCACTGTCCTTGGACTTTCTCAAGGCTAGAGCTCTACCACTTGAGCCTCAGCACCACTGCTGGCTTTTTTTTTCTATGTATGTGGTACTGAGGAATCAAATCTGGGTCTTCGTGCATGCTAGGCAAGCACTCAACCACTAGGCCAAACTCCCGGCCCCGAGCCTTGAATATTTTTAAAGAGAAAGAAGCAAAGCAAAGTGAGTTAAGGTTATGTTCTTACATCTCCAATCCTGGTTGCCATCTACTCTGTCCAGCTTGGGTGCCAGGCGTGTCCAATAAGAGTGTATTATAAAAAGGAAAAGGGAGCACGTAGGATTTTATTGACATTACATCAACTATGATTGCATTTCATAAATTGTATAAGCATCATTTTTCTTTTCCATCCATTCTGTCTTCATCCTGTCCAGCCAGCTCCTCCAACTGATTTATATTGATGAGACCATGATTTGAGGTTATTGCCTTGTTTAATGAAGGCATCATCTTTCCAAACACTTCAGATAAGATGGGTTCTTACAGTCATTTTTAAATTATTGATGGGGAAAAATGTACTTTTTTTTTTAGCAAGGTAAATAATTGTGTGTGTGTGTGCATGCGTGCGTGCACACACACACACAGAGTGGATTATGGGGGTGGGATTTTGCAGTCTCTGGAGGCCTGCCACAGTTTTTAATTCTTTCCACTAGAACATTTCAAGCTCATTTTAGCGGAGTCTGAGTGACCACTGAGACACGTTACTGTCTCCTTATTGTCTGGGGGTGGGGGGACGACTTGAGCCTGGGGTGACCTTGGTTGCAGGAATTGATGGCACAGAGGCCATTTGTATGACTAAGGATCTTCCTTACCTGAAGATAAATGGAACATGGTTGTGGCGTTTGCTGGGAGCATTTCGTTTTAGGGGCTTTGCTAAAGCCAAAGAGCCATGGCCTTAGATGAATTCAGCCATTATGAAGATGGAGCAGGAGCATAATTCCATTGGTAATCCCCATGGGCTGGACACCAGATTCTAGAAGCTTCTTTTCATGGCATTTGAGCCAGCATAAACGCAGTAAGACATAAACGGGGCCCGCACAGGCCTCCCGCCCTTACTCTGATGGGGGAGGTACTGGAGTTTTGAACAGTGTGAAGCCTATGTGGCTGGGCGGGTGTGGTGATCGGGACGTAGCCACGTCCAGGCACCTGAGCGGTGGTGAGGAGATCAGCGGAGCAGGCCATAGGGCCTCGGCAGCTCCTGGAGCATGTTCTCTGCACCGGGCACTCGGGAAAGCGTGTCCCGACATCCCAGTGAGAGAGCAAACCGGGGGTAAAGTAACGGATCCACGTCACACAGCCAGTAAAGGGCGGTGCTGAGATTCAAACCTGGATCCTCGATGCTGTGTGAACTAGCGGTAGCACTCAGGAGAACAGTCCAGCAAGTCCCTGCGGATGAAAGGTCAGACCATCTCCAGCAGTCAGTGTTTTGCACACCCGGGCATCTCCTAGCAGTCAGGGCTTGAATGTGCGGTGACTCTCACTAGGGCCTGCGTGTCTAAGGTTTGGTCTCTTGGTTCACTGAATGTTCAGAGCTGGGCTCCGTGAAGTGTGTGTTTCCCGAAGGCTGTGCCTTCGTCAGGTGACTGATGCCCAGATGGACAGGTGACGGGTGGCACTGCTGGGAGGGGATGGGAACTTTGGAATTGGTCACTGCGGGGAGTCCTGGGGGGGGGCGCTGTGAGGTGAGCAGCCTCTGCCTTACCTTCCTTCTTCCCTCCACGCCCAAAGCAGCAGATCCAGCTGACCCTGGACTGCAACCTCTGAAGCTGTGAGCCATCCCGCCTCCCTTAAGCTGTTTCCCTCAGGTGGGGAGTATGCTGAGCACAATGGCATGGTTGTATGCTCTGCCCACACACAGCACGGGGTTTAACAGTTGGGGCACAGTATTTTTGAACGGCATCGTGGACAGCCCTGATCATACTATGACTTCGAGTAAAAGCCACATTGTGCAAGCCACCAACCAGTGTTTTTGTGATGGCCACACGACACCCTGGCCATTAGATTCTCCATGTCTCATGCTATTCGTCTTTTAGATCCCGCCTCCAGAATCTCCACCCACGGTGTTCCCGTTCTATAACCTTTCTTTCTTTTTCAAAATTTGATTGTACAGGTGATGTACAGAGAGGTTTCAGTTGCATAAGTAAGGTAACGAGTACATTTCCTTTTGAACAGCGTCACCCTCTTCTTAATTTTCTCCTGCTTTCCCCCTTTTCCCCCCAAGTTACAAAGTTCATTTCCAACATAGTGCTTAGTGTCACTGTTGGCTTGCTTCATCCTTCGCCCACTGCTTCTGTAATTCCCTCCCATCCCCAAATCAGATGAACTTACATTCAAGGCAAGGGGTACAGAAATAAAAAACAATGAAAACATGGAATAAACCAAAGGAGAAGAAAAAAAAAGACGAAATAACTGCAAATAGTACCATTAAAAAAAAAAAAACCTCTTGTTTTCAGTTCTTGGAGCTCATTTCAATAAGCATCATTTTATATGGTGATATGCATATAGCTATTGTGGTTCTCTGCTAAGATTATATTAAGCGAGGCAAGCTAGACATAAAGAAACACAGGCTGCCTGGTTTTCCTCATTTGTAGTAGTAGCCAGAATATGTCTAAGACATTCCAAGCCTACTTTCTTTAGTGATTTCTCCCACTTTGGCGTTCTCTCTATATTGTCCTACGTCATTTCTTTCTGGCACTCTTCTTTTTAACTTTATAAGCTCCTTGAGGACAAGATTAAATTGCAAATTTATGCAGGGAAAATTAGCTCTGCAAAGGTACGCAGTTGCGTTGGGGAGGAGGATCTGTAATGTTGAATAGACTTGAATATTCAAAAGTGAGATGGCAGCTTCCTCTCCTAAACAAGTGTCCTTTCTTCAGGCCTGGTACCCTTTGTCTTTTAGTCTCATGAGTGATCATATTTCGAAGACCTCTTTTCTGGCTGTCTTGGTCTTTAGAGTCTATGGAGGCCAGTGAAAGGCCAGAACTGTAGTGATGCTAAGCCAGGGCAATATTTCTCACCCGATCAAAAACCAGCTCACAGGTGCTCAGGCCTGCAGGTAGCAATAGCTTTGGAACAAAAATCTCTGATCAAAGCAAATGCTCACGTTTGGAATCAACAGTATTGCCCACATTCAAGAACGACCCTCTGACTTCTGTCCCTCCCTAGGCAGATACCCGAGTCAGACACAAAAAGACGGCAAAAGGCCCAGTGACACGGTGACCAGGTGTCAAGACCACGGACTGAAGGGGACATGGCTTACAAGAGGGCAACACATTTGATTGGGGAGCTGGAAATTAGGGCATGTCTGAAAAATAATTAGGAGTTGTAGCATCCGGAAAAGAAGCCTGCAGGGAGAGCTAGCAATTGTCTTGAAGCGTATGAAAGTCAGTTGACGGCTGAGTTAGGTCAGCTTGTTTCTTCCCCATACAGGGGAAGAAAGCATGTCTAAAGCCAGGGAAAGGAAGCAGCTACACCAAGTTTCAATTAGAGAGGGAGTCCCTTTCCAGAAAAGCAGTTTAGGTAGGAACAGAGCCCTCTTAGGAATGTCTCACGTGGTCACACAAATACTTTGGCATGTCAATCTTAGTACTATCTTCCATCAGCTCTAGGTTATTAGGTTTGTGACTTACTTTCTAGGTTTCCATCCCTCTGTTATAAAGTGGTAATAATGCATGTGTTGTGGCACTGTTACAGAGATGAAGGATTTTGTAACTTTCTAATATATTGATGATGCTAAATATACTGTAGCAAGATTGTTAATGCAATAAATATTTCCCAGTCTTCACTCTGGAGGAGAAAAATACCCTGGTTAAACAAATTGGATAAATGAATAGAAATGTGTTGACCGAGTAGAGCCAGAATGAAATTTGAAGCTCTGGCCTCGTATGCCATTCAGAATTTTTTAAAAAATGATAAAAAACCCCACCAACTCTGAACTAATTGTTCAACAGACAATCTGTATTGCATGCAATGTTTTCTGTGGTTGCAGTCCAAAGCTTGGCGGTATTTCATTTCTGAAATAATACAGAAATTTTGAAGTAATACAGCCTTAAGAAATACTTTTGGGACCTTAAGCACATTGTCAGCCTGCTGGCGCTGTGATGGAGGCCAATTGTGGTGTGTGGAGGCCAGTTGGATCACAGCGTGAGTCTCTCTACAAGCAGAGCTCGAACACTCGATCAGTCACTGCGTCTGTTGCAATAGCCTGTGATTGCTAATTTACTTAGGATGAAAGTGATGTCTTAGGATGGGTGCTTGAACAGTTAACAGAAACTGAGGCCCCTGCTGACGTTAAAACATTGCAAATGGTCCTGTCCAAATGCTGCCGTCTTGACTGTGATGAATTGCCTCTTCAGTCTCCTTCAAGTCATTCCCCGAAGATTTGGAGATCCTGGAAAGGTCTCCAGTGAAGATCTCTGGCCATGTACTTTCCCACAGTTATGCCTGGACTTGAGGATGACCTGGCCCTTTCTCTGATAGCAGGAGAGGCATGGGAAAGCATTGCCGTTTATGTGACACAAGGGGCGTTGCATAAAAAGACAGAACCCGGGGCTGGGAGTTTAGCCTAGTGGTGGAGTGCTTGCCTAGCCTGCTCAAAGACCTGGGTTTGATTCCTTGGTACCACATACTTAGAAAAAGCTGGAAATGGTACCGTGGCTGAAGTGGTGGAGCGGTAGCCTTGAGAAAGCCCAAGGACAGTGCTCAGGCCCTGAGGTTCAG
The DNA here is from genome assembly GCF_031878675.1 of Megascapheus bottae. Lineage (NCBI taxonomy): Eukaryota > Metazoa > Chordata > Mammalia > Rodentia > Geomyidae > Megascapheus > Megascapheus bottae. The sequence goes on from NC_143546.1 coordinate 2,704,427, forward strand.
CCCCAGGACTAGCAAAAAAAAAAAAAAAAAAGACTGAACCCCACTGTGTCCTTTACAAGTTCGAGTCCATGTATTACTTGGGTAATTATCAGTCATGTACATATTTTGTTTATTGTCTTCATCACTTATTTGTCCATGCTTTTTTTTTTCTTTTGCCAGTTCTGGGCTTGAACTCAGGGCCTGAGCACTGTCCTTGGACTTTCTCAAGGCTAGAGCTCTGCCACTTGAGCCTCAGCACCACTTCCAACTTCTATGTATTGTTGGGGGCCGAGTAACGCCATGTCTTGTAGTAGGGATAAAACACGTGGACCTCTTTGGCCTGTCCATCTTGTATACTGATAGGCTCCCTCACCCAATATAAGGAGGAGGGATTTAGGGAATAGAGAGAGATCTTCCTGCCTTGATGAAGCTGCATGGCGTCTCTGTTTGTGCTCCGGGGTAAGAAGCCTGGGTGCAGGAGGACAGTGGGCCCCTTCCTCTCGCAGCTTGTCTTGGTTGGGACGTGTTTTTCCCTATCCCTCCTACTAGTCAAGAGGGACCAGGGACGAAGGACCCCAGCATACTGGCGCCCAACGTGGGGCACGAAATGGGGCACGACTGCGAGTTGAGCTAAGCGAGAGATACGTGGAGAAGGGACTGAGGGCCAGGGAAACCTGAAGGGGAAAATGCAGACTGAAGCTGCTCACAGGGAAAAAGAAAAAGAGACAGGCAGGAAGACAAGGAGAAAGAGAGGGACAAAGAAAAAGAGAAGGAAAAAGAAGGGGTGGTAAACAGGAGAAACTACCTGCAAAAGTCAAAGAAGTAAGAAAAACTCAAAGACTGAAAAACCAGAGAAACCTGAAAGGCACAAAAAGACTGAAAAACCAGAGACACCTGAAGGGAAGAAAATGTCAAGAAAAAGAAAATGGGACTGAAAGGCCAGGGAAACCTAAAGGGAAAATGCAGGCTAAAATTGCTTACAGAGATAAAGACAAAGAGAAATAAAAAGGAAAAAGGTGGTAAACAGGAGAAAGGGAAACAACTACCTGAATGTGTGTGTGAAAGAGATTTTAATCATTCCCAGATCCCCTCCGAAGCGCGGGTCCCTTCGGGCACGGTAGGGAGGAACCTTGCGGGGGTCTCTGGCCAGAGCAGTGTAAGGGCAAGGCGATTTTAGAATAGAACCGAATGGGTTCAGACCCGAACGACCGCAAATGTGTGTGTGAAAGGTACATCTAAATCTAAGTGTATACGGGAGTAAACAGTTTAAGAACAGGGGAAAAGAACAGAGATGCTTGAAAACATACTTGAGAGAATTAAGTGGTAGTGATGTAGAAAGCCTGTGCTCGGGTGCAGACTAGTTGAAAACAGGCTAAAGCTTTTTAGGGTCCCTGGCAAAATATAGAGACAATGCCCCTGAGTCAGCTTGAAGAAGTTACAGAAAATGGATCTTCGCCCTTAACCCCCTTAAAATGAAGGGACCAGAGTCATTCTTTGAAGGTGAAATAGGAAAAATTAGAGACATGGGAGACAGTAGTTTAAAACAAAAAAGGAGGGGGGATTGGAAGACTCTTCTAATTCTTCCATTGCCCTGCTATTCCCTATGGCTTGTGTGAATGTTGTTTTCTTAGTTAATGTTGGAATGTTTCCCTGTTTTCTCTGGCTGTTGTAGTCAGTATATACCAGTGCCTATACAGGTGGAAGAGAATGCTTTCCCGCTCATCAGTACAAAAGACTTTGGTATTTCCCTGCCATTACTGCTGCAAGTATTGCCCTTGCCACTGCTATTCCTACAGAGAATGCCTTGAATAAGCCATTAATCAGCATGTGAGGACTGGAATGATGTGCAAAAATGACACATGTTAATATTCTAACTTTAGGTGATTTGGGGACTTGATCAAAGATGGGCAGGATTGATGGGTTTGGATTTATTTTTATGGGCTGTCTATATTGGTTGCCTACAAAGTCAACGCAGAAAGTGAATGCTAACGCGACAGGCATCTGCTCCCACGGAAATAGGTGCATCCCCTCGGGTCTGATTTGCTTAAATGGACGGCTGGTAGTCAAAGACGGGCCAGTCCCAGCTGTGAGCCATCAACCTAAGACAGGAGCCAAGTAAAGAGGACTTGGTGATCCCATGACGGGAAAGAAGACGCGCGAGCTTGGAGACACCTAAGACAGGCACAGCCGATCTGATATGGTGGTAGCCCCACCTATCCTAAGTTTTGTCTTTTTAAAGATAAAAACAGGGGAGATGTTGGGGGCCGAGTAACGCCATGTCTTGTAGTAGGGATAAAACACGTGGACCTCTGTGTCCTGTCCATCTTGTATACTGATAGGCTCCCTCACCCAATATAAGGAGGAGGGATTGAGAGAATAGAGAGAGATCTCCCTGCCTTGATGAAGCTGCATGGCGTCTCTGTTTGTGCTCCGGGGTAAGAAGCCTGGGTGCGGGAGGACAGTGGGCCCTCTCTTCTTACGGCTTGGACTCGTCGGGGTGTGTTTCTCCCCATCCCTCCTACCACTAGTGGAGAGGGACCGGGGACGAAGGACCCCGACAATGTATGTGGTACCAAGGAATCGAACCCACGCCTTTGTGCTTGGTAGGCAAGCACTCTACCAGTAGGCCAAACTCCCGACCCCTGTCGATGCTTTTTTATCTTGTCTTTGCAGAGTCAGGACAGACTGTCCTACAGGACAAGGACCCCAGTGAATTCTGCACAGCCGAGGCTTTGTTGATAAGCTTTGTATCCCCTAGTGCGGCTTTCAGCCCACGTCTAGCGATCATTTAGAGCCCATTTTATTGGAGGAGCTACCTCCAGCCCACCTGTAGAGGCAGAGAGTGTGTCCCTGGGGGGAAGGGCATGCATTCCACACTGGAAGTGCGTCGTTGGGACTAGAAACAGCCCTTCCGCCTCAAATGCCAGGAACAGGCATCGCTAAGATTCTGAGCCGAGCTGCATCGTGATGTTACCACAGACCTAGGGTCCCTGGTGGAAGGGTTGAAAAATAAAATAAATTCGTCCTCTCAATTGCTTTATTAAATAATGCACAGATGACAGTGCATGAAATATTGATGTACAGAGAGCTCGCCCTCCTGCAGGAGAGACGGCCTCTGCATAATTGGTTTTCTACATGGCAACCCAGATAGCTGGGAAATATTGTTGCAATTTCCCTCACCACATCTCGGTCCAGCTACTACTAGAGGTATGGACCCAGGTGATTCTTGTGTTCCAAATCCTTCTTATCCTGCCACCACTGAGCCATCAAAATGAACAGAAGTCTCAGCAGCTAAGTACAAGCATTTTCATATAAATCGGCGTGCAAGATCAGGCCGACACTTGCTGTGAGTTGAGCTTGAGGACTGTTCAGACCATCTTTGTCAAAATTGGTGGAGTATCCTTATTACTGTTTTTTCATGTCTGTCTGGAAGATTCAGAAATGTTACACGTTTTGTAAGACCAAGGCTGTATTGTGGTCTGGGAGGGATTTAAATAAGGTTTGGATTCCTTGAGGAAGCTACTTCATGGACAGGATGTGTGAAAACCTCAGCGAGTGGAGGGCCAGGGCGCAGGTCACTGGCTGACCAGCGAGGCAAATTGTCCGTGGTGATTGAATATTGTCCGGCAGGCAGAAAACAAGCAGCTGCCGAGATGGCTCTTGATGGAATTTTAAGTCTCAGTCACCTATGTAATTGGAGGTACACAGACAACATATGTTTATTAGAAAAACAACAAGAGAGTGCCGTTCTCTGCCGCTCAGGTGGCATGGCAGCGCAGACTCGGTGCAAGCTTTTTTCTGCAGGAATGCTGAGGTCAAAGGTGAGAGCACATTAATTGAAGGCCTATTGTGTGTCCACCTGGGGCATTCTTCCCATTTCTTTTTTTTCCCCACTTGTTTTTCTATTTGCATGCTCCCCCCCCCCCCCGCCTCCCACACAACTGCATAAGTCCAAGTGAACCATGGGGTTGTCTGGATGGCTTTTGGTGGTGTAAAAGTTGATGAGTGGATTCAGCCAGTGTTTACGGAAACCATAAGATGAGCTGGATCTTGGGTCTTTGCTGTGATAGGGTGACCCACTCCTCCCTCCCCTTCATGTGGTGGCATCTAACAGATGCTTCCTCGTTCAGCGAATACTGGTGACAGCCCCAGTGGGCCACAGGGGCAGGGGCCTTGTATGACTTCACCAGCAAGGGGAGACAGAAGCCACAGAAAAGCCACGGCTCTGTGCCTTCCCCGCTTCAGCCCTGGGCTGGGCTGGCCTGGGCCAGGCAGCCTAAGATGCACTGATAGCGCCGGCCGTCTCCTAGGACCGTGGAAGCTCTGTTGTTGGCTCTGCACTGCTTCCCTCAGAGGACACCTTAGCTGTGCACTCCCCTCTCTGCTTGGTTCCTTGTGCACATGGCAGGCTTAGAGCCCAGTGATTGGTGATGAGACTTCACGGTCCCCTTCAAGAGGCCCTGGACTGTAGCTCCTGACCCAAGTCACCTCTCCTTCTTTGAATTCTAGTTTCTTTATCTTGAAATTGGTCCAAGTAGTTGCATCTGTCTTAGTCCCCTTGAGCTGCTGTACAAAACGCCAGTGTCTGGGAATGGTAAACACAAGACTGAGTCTGAGACAAAGAGCCAGCATGGTGGGTCCCTCTCTGGCTTGAAGACAACTGTTTACTATGCAAGTGTATGGCTTTTCCTTGGTACAGAGAGAGGAAAAGTGGGGAAGAAGAATAAAGAGAGACAGGCAGACAGACACAGAGACAAGGACAGGAGGTAACAGGTTTTCTGATGTTTCTATAAGGACATTCATCTGATTCAAGGACCTCTCTCTTATTATATCATTTAGCTCTAATTACCCCCAAAGATCCATCACATTAAGTTTGAGATTTGAAGAGATGAATCCAAATAAGGATTGCTTACTTAATGCTTAGCATCACAAATTTATAGGAAGGGAGCCCACCCATCTGAAAGCACCTAGTTTTATTTAACCCAGGGCAAGGCCTCTGATGACAAAGACAGAGAAGCCTGTCCAACATAGAAGACCCAGACCTGGGCTAATTTGCCCCCTTCCCCATGGTAAGATGGTAACTGTCGCTTACATCTGGCCACACCTCTGTGAACAATTACATGACCCTCAAGGTCAGGCCTGTGTTTCCTTCGTGGATGCCTCTCTCCACAGATTTCTGTAATGAGAGTGCCAATGAAAAGAGACAACAAATGCAATGCTTGGATCTGGCAGTCAAATCTGAGACTCAAATCCAGATCTGGCCTCTCCTGGTTATGTGTCCCAGGGCAGTGACGAAACCTCTTAGAGCCTTTTTCCTTTCCTGGCTGGAGAAGTGGGAGTATGGCAGTCCTATTTCTCATTCTTCTGATGAGGCGGAACTGATCTAAGCTGTACATAATAAGCCGGGTGTTTTCTAACACACAGTGACCGTTCTGTAAATGGTGGCCGAATGAGCCATGCTCATATTGATCTGGGTGAGATGCTCTGGGCTGGCAGAGCGTGAATTTTGTAATCTTAGACCCCAGTCACCCTGACTCTGTTACCATTTGTGGCGTTTTCTGTGTGCCTTGTCAGGGAACCATTCGACGAGGTTCTTCATGTGAATTAACAAAAAAGTAATCTAGTAGAGAAGCAGTGCCTTAAATCGAATAGAAAAAAATGATACTCTGAATGTTCTTGATCCCATTAACAAAATTTAATCTGGTGGCAAGAATTTATGGGGCAGCAAGCAATCTGTCTTGCCTGATGGTGTTCTAAAGTACAAATGAATACTTATAACCGCCCTGCTCTCACAGTTCAACAATGTGTGAACATTTCCCTTTCAAGCAAGGTGGTCCTCACTTGTGAGTCTTTCCATGTTCCGTGTGGAATGTGGGAACGTGAACTATGCGATGTACAAACAGCTGAGGTTTCCTGAGATGGCATCAAAGCGGAGAGAACAGTACTGTATTTTAATGAAGACAGTTGTCTAGTGTGAGGCCTTGTCCATAAAGCAACGACATGCAAATTGGGGCATGCTAGCGAAACAAGGAGGCTTGGAACCTTGAGGCGGCCTGGAGCGGCCGCCGCCATGCTGATGGGTTGATCTCAGCTCTCAAACCTTGGCAAGGCTTGCTGCCTCATTGCCTGGCATGGAGATGTGTCTTTCTACCCGGATAACCTCGGGTTAGCTACTTCATAGCACTGATTGAACCTGGGCTTCTGTATTTATAAATTGGGATGATGGCAATCCACACAGGATTATTAAAAGAATTTAATGAGCTAGTACATGCCAGGTACTAGTGCAGCATCCTGCACGGCTCTCTGCGCCCAGGAACTGTTGCGAAGTGTTCTTACTGCTACCATTTTATTTTTCTTCGCTAGTACTGGGATTTGAATGCAGGGCCTTACCCTTGCTTGGCTGGTGCTCTACCACTTGAGCAACAAAGCCAGCCCTGCTTCTTGACTGGTTGTTTTAGTGATGGGATGTAGGAAAGTTTTCTTTCTTCCTTGGATTGGCCATGCATCTTGATTCTCTGGATCTCAGACTCCCTCATAGTCAGGATTGCAGGCATGAGCCGCTAGTGCCTGACTGTGACCTGTCGGGTTCTTTGAGCTTGAAGCAAAATGTCGCATTGGCCTAAAGCCCCTTTTTAAAGGTGCTTAGGGATCCTACCCTCTGTAGAATTTTTGTTCCCTGAAGGAAATTCTAAGGGTGCTGGACTTGCTGTAGAATTGTATTAACCTTCGTTGCCTTTCTTCAGTGGCTGTGCTCTCAGCCACCCTGCCTGTGTCACTAGAAAGCGTCTGTCTGGGAAGAGCTCTGTCTCTCCCCATCATCCCTATTTTTCTGATGCCTAGACCGCTATGTGGCTTCTGTAGGTGTTGCTAAATGCCGTCACTGGCTTCCAGCCTTGAGATTGGGTGGTTGGTGTCCTTTGAGTCCAGAAAGGCCTCTTCTCAGTTCTCAGCTCTCTTGAGGACTTCAGAGACCAGTGACGGGCTTGGAGTCAGGTTTCCTTTTTTCCTCTCAGTAGCGTCTGTGTGCACAATGGAATAAACAGGTGGAACACTGCATGGGAGTGTGGGTCCACGATTTTGTTGCGGTTCAGTAGTGAGCTCGCTTTCAAACTTGCGCAGATCAGCTTCCCCTTGGATCGTCTCCCTGTCTTTTCCTCAGTTCCTTAGCAGCATCATGAAGAAATCGGTTGGTGTAATTCCTGTAAGACCCTTCCGATGCGGGCGTGGGACCCCGTGTCGTCCTCCTTCCCGTGTCTCCTGTCCTGGCTGTCCCAGCCAGCTCCACACAGCTCTACTTTTCCCCCTTCGCTCTTCCCGAAGCACCCTGTATGTGGAGCTCAGGGCTCCTCAACGTTGGCCCTGTTGACATTTTGGTAAAACAGTTCTTGTTGTGGTAAGTTGCCATGCACATCCTGGGATGTTTATACCCACCTGGCTTCTTCACCCTGTTCGTGACTATTCCATCCTCCCGACCCCCACCCGCCCAGTGTAAAGCAGAGTAGTATCTCCAGACACCGTCAGATGTCTCCTGAGGGACAGGGGAGCGACCACATCGCTAGCAGGAACACTCTTTCTTCCATAGCCTGTGACGGGAGGGAGGGCCTTCTCAGGACACTGCAGTGAATGGAAATAGTCTATTGATCAGAGGCTTCTTTTCCCCAAAGGATGAGGAGAAATAAAAAAAAAAAAACTTTCTTACCAGCTTGAAAGTAAGAAATGTAAAACTAGTCCAGTACTTTGCTGGGGACCTGAATTCACACTGAGATAATTCCATGTCTAATATATTACCAAGAATGAGAATGGAGCATGACAAGTCTTAGATCTTTCCCAGAATATGACAGCTATTGGATCTTATTCTTGTATCATAGAAATGGGGTAGCTGTAGCACTGAATATTTGATGAAAGCGATAGGTGTTTTTTTTTATTTTTTTTGTCTTACATCTTAGATGCAGGAAAACCCTGGAGATGCTTTTAATACAAAAACAGTGTGGAAACAGTCACATTTTTATAGGTACCGGGCTATTATAAATAAGGCATTTATTACAAACTTGTTGATCATATTTTGTCAACAAAAGCAGAATGGTTGGCTGGATTCTCTGAGAGAAGTAAAATATGTTTATAAGAAATCAGCCTACAGTTTGATGGCCAACACCAGACAAGAACCAGCAAAATCATAAATCAAAAAATAAAAGCATAACTAAAATTGTAGATGAAAGCACTAGTGATTTTATAGCATAAATAATAATTGCCTTTGGAGCCCAAATAAATACATGTCTGAGCTTTACCTTGGCAGGAAATGTGGTAAGCCTTACCTGGAAAGTTGAACAGCTTGCAGGGAACGGTAGATGCTTGAGCATGCCAGGCCTTAACCGCAGGCAGAGCAGGAGGGTCAGCAGCTGTGCCTGGATACTGGAGAGACAGCAAGTGTGTGGTGTCCCGGGTCCACTCTGAGGTCTTCGTCCATGGCTTGGCATGTCCAGCTTCAGAGAAGACACTGTTTCCTTGCCTTGTCACCCCTTCCTGAAGGAGGTACCCTTGACAGTGCTTGGGGATTTCCAGTGCATTCTCTAGGAACATTACCTGTCCAGCGAAGAAGAGAAATAGAAGAAGGCACCCAGTGGCAGTGTGTTCTGGGTGTGGTTTTTGTCCCTCGAGAGTTCGTGTCCTCAGTTTGGCTGGTAGAGGTGGTGTGGGGCTGTTAAGAGCTGGGGCCTAGCGGGAGGCCTCTCTGTCATTGGAGGTATGCCTTCTGGGGGACGGGGGGCCTCAGTGCCTGTCTGGCTCCCACGGGAAGAGCTGCGGGAGAAGATGGGAGTTCTCTGTCTCCGAGGAGATCTGGCCATCTCGCCTGAAAAGCACGTACATCTTGAAATGGCTGAGATTTGCTCGGGGTCTTCTCACACCCCAGCCTCTGTCAGCGGTCCGTTTCTCATCACAGTGCCCCTAGGACTCCTTCCTGTCCGTGGCACCTTCAAGGGTTACATTTGTGAAGCTGTGTCTCATGGAGCTCATCTCCCGCCTTCCAGCAACATGTGCAGACAGTCATGTTGGGGAAGGCGTCACAGCAGTTACATTTCATCACAGAAACCTGCCCACGTGTGGCCATCTTTCAACTGCCATGTGTGATCCAGGCCCAAACACTCTGGCTTCTAACCGAAGACACCTCTCAAGTTCCATGGGGAGAATGAAGTTGTGTTATTGTCCTGTGGAGTTCTTTGTGTGCTACAGACAAACTGTGACTCAAGTAACGGGGGGTGGGGGAGATACAGAGTGTGAGTCCCAAGCTCACAGAGGCAGTGGGAGGTTGGGAAACACTGGCTTGGAAGTGGGAATTTGCTTGCACGCTGCTTCTCTGGAGGGAGGCTAAAAGGCCAGGTATCACAGGGAGAGAAAGAGTCAGCAGTACCCCGCCTTGTTAGGGGACATTGAGAGCATGTCCCCACCATGGACACACTGGAGAGAGATGACACTCCACCAGGGAAGCCAGGGGCTGGGTGGGGGGGCAGGCGGTGAGGTTGGAGGACTCCAGGTACAATAGTGTGAGCAGGTTTCTGACCAGGTCCAAAGATGTCTGGTTAACCCCAAGGACTCTCACCCAAAGGTATTTCTGCTTGTTTATATTATTTGAGGTTCGTTGGTTGCCTGTTCCTGGAAATCTGGTCCTTAAATTCAATGACAATTCACACACAGTGAGATCAGGATTACGAAGCAAAGGAAGTAAAGGTGTCTTGTTTCGGCAAGCAGATTGAGGAGCGGATGAGCTGCCGTCTCACAAGCACAGTCCTGTTAGGTGTGTGTTGTGGTGGGGGGGCGGGAGTGGTTATAGAAAATTCCAGGAGTGGGGGCTTGCAGCCGTGTGTGCCGAGGCAGGAGTCTGGAGTGGTAGTGGCTAGGCCCCCTCTTCAGTGCTGGTGTCAATGTCTAGCGTTGTCTTCCTTGCTGTCTGCCCCACGTGTTCTTTATCTCCCAGGGTCTGTACAGACACTCTTCAGTGCTCTCACAAGAGACATGGAGGGCGAGGGAGGAGGAAGAGCAAGAAAGAAAAGAACAAAAGGCAACTGCCTTTCTAAAACTTGAGTCACTGGAAAAGCCTCCTGGCTAGTTACTGAGCTAAAACCATAGCTGTGAGCAGATTTCAGTGTCTCCCCCTCTGACAACCAGGGACTGAGACGGGGACCAGATTATCCACAGAAAGGCACCCTTCTTTGCCACTGCGGATACTTGTAATGTGCCAGGAGAGGTTCCTTAGCTGTTTCCTCACCTCTGGAATCTGACAGCAGTAAGGTGGCACAGTTAAAACTACAAGTTAAACTCCTGGTGGGAGGAGAAAAACTCTCCAAGGCAGAAGATTCTTCAATGAATCACTCAAAGTTTAGCAAAATTCAAAGGAGGACAATTAGACAGCCTGCTAAAGCTAAAACAGAAGTTGTGCTGCTGTTTGCTTGGGCGCTGTTGTTAAACTACAGAGAGTGCGTCCTCCTGGAGCAGTCCATCCCGTTGTCCTGGGGCTCTGGGAAGGGAAGGTGGCGTGGAAAAAGCGAGCAGCGTGCTTCTTTGTTTTGTGAAGGAGACATGTTCTCGTGGAACTCGAGGTCTACAAACCCCACCGTCTTTGGGACCAAGGAAACAATGTGCGTTCCAGTTAAGGAAGGTGGGAAAGGAGGGAGGGAACTGAGGAAGGAAAATATGGAGAGAAATGAGCATTAAGTCGTGGTGAGGGGGCAAACCCATGCTAGGTCACGATGGTAGTATGCCTGACACAAACACCTTAAAGGAGAGGAAAGATCCGTTTAGTCTGTTTCCACTGTGGGAGGAAGGGTGCGACAGAGCATCATGGCAGACAGGAAGGAGCCTGAGCCAGGCAGAGTCCTCCAGGTCACATTCCAGGTGACCTGCTTCCTCCAGGCTGTCCTCACCTGCCACTCCCTCCCCTGGAGTTTCTTCAGATTGTGAAATGGATAGTGAATCAACGGGTTAAACATTCATTAGGTCTGAGCGTTCTCGATCTAATCTTCTTGGGTAGTATCCTCACCAACACACCCAGAAGAGTGCTTTACTAATCTTCCAGATATCTCTGTCCAGTCAAGTCCACAGTCAAGATTAACCATCACAAAGGGCAAATCCAGGGGTAGCCAGACCGCTCAGTTAAAAATCGCTGAGAAATGTGTACAGGACTTGTGTGTACTCCTACATGCTTCTTACTACAACTTACTTGAAAAGCACTGTTCAAGGATCGGTAGAGTACAGTGGTGGGACCTCTACTGGTACTGGGGGATTGAGTTCTGGGGACTGGGGTAAATTCTGTCTCATCTAGAAGGAAGTTTGTCTTGGCTGTGAATTCAGGATGAGGATATCTGTCCTAGGGGATTGTTTTAGGAACCCATGAGGTCACGTGTACCATGTACCGGTAATTGTCATGGACCTGTAAGTGACATAAACTCAGGAAGCATCCCTCTTTTAGCATCTGGCATGGTGCCTGGCATCTCATAAATGCTCAGTGTGGTTAACCAGTAAGCAAGTAAACTTACTTCTGTTGGATAAACCCGATCCTCTTGATTTCTCTTTGAGAGCTGGATAAGGAGGAGGCTTCCGTGAAGCTCTGTCCCCATGGCATCTGTACCCCAGGAGGTGATTGCACACGCTCTGGAGTAGTACAGGAGCAGTGGACCTGTGACCCTGAAAGTCTTCACCACGGCAACCAGGAGACCATGCCCGGCCTGACATTGCACTTCTGTGGCAATCCTTGGTGGACGTTCTGCCACCCACTGACTCCTCCTCGGGGCAAAGCCATCTCTGATTCCCTCCAAATCTGAGGAGCTATGAATGGTCTCCCAAGGCCTCTCAGTTGTAGTGCTAGGAATTTCACATGCCAGACAACGTCACATCCATTAATGTCACTGTCTGAATTAGCGAACTTATTCTGGAAAGTCTTCAACTTGAAATGTAAAAATTGGTCAAAAATCAGTGGTGTGTTTCATCTGAGCTCACAATTCTGATTTTGGACTTGACTCGTTAGACTAGAACTGGAGACTCGGGGTCTGTCACTGTGAAAGGGACTCTTGAGTGACCATCCAGGGCCTCTTGCCCTTGTTGATTAGCCAGGCCCTCAAAAAGCCTGAATGGAGCCTTTGTTTGTTGGGAGAAAGAACACGCCGGGGAGATTTGTTGCTCGTTTAAAAAACGATTGGGCATGTAATGGATACTGTTTGGATTAAACAGCAATACATACTCTCATTAGCTTTTTCAGGATCACAAAAGGCCTGATGGCTGGTTTAGTCCCAGCCAGCAGGATCCCATGCCAGGACTGTCTGTTAAGCATTTGCAAAAGGGAGAAGAGAGTCTCCACTGTTTTGTCATTTTTCTTCTCTTTTTTGCCCTCTTCTTTATGTTCGTGTGTGGAATGCCTTATCTTTGAGCTTACCTTTACTGAGTAGAGGACATAAAACCATCCGTTTCCCTTTCTGCTATTGGCTGCCTGGGAGGTAAGGGAGGTGCCGTAGGTGATGTGGTTACTGATAGAGTAGCTCCTTGGTAAGGAACTCACCTCCCCAGAGGGAATGGCTGAGGAGGGCAGCTCACAGGTCTCCCAGTGGGCCAAGATTAGAAGCAAGGTGATTTCAGGGGTGTGCTTTAGTTGAAGGGTAGCCTGGGAAGTTAGGGGATCCAGTTTGGACTGTGATAACCATAAGGGATGCACCAGAGGACTCCGTTGGGAAGGAGGTGAATGCGCACTGACTGAGGAGCTCTCATGATCATTGTTGTGCACGTGCCACCGTGTCTCCTCGTGTCTCCTAATGGCCTTCCTGGTACGGCAAGCGTTAACATTCTTCCACACTCGAGTGTTTTGCTTGTACGAGTGAAGACTGCGCGGGAAGCCTGAGATCTGAGTTCTCTGTTCTTCCACGCCTTCACCCTTTGCTTGAATCAGAGTCCTGGGCCTTGAATCCTGGTGGTGACCCTGGGGCACGCCCCCTGTGGCTGGGGCACCTTGGTGTATTGGCAGACAGAGGAGTCACATGGCGGTAAGGCCTGAGAGCCAGTCCTCCTGGAGATGAATCCATACCAGCATCTAATGTGCCTCCTCCTCTTTCACTTGTTTATTCCACCTTTCCCTTCTCTTCTCCCTTCCGTTTCTCTACCACAAAGTACGCTGCTTTAGCCACCTCTGAAGGCTCAGTGCTTTGAACGAGACTTGGCACGTGCAGAGAGTTTCACAAATGCATTGAGTGGATGACTCCACGGCTTCTCTCCTTTCATGATGAACTTGGTGGTCTGAAGATGCCCCAGGGCTACTGGCATCTCTGAAACTGGTGGCCTGGAAATGTACAGTTTCTCAGTGCAGCCAAATATTCCCTTGTGGAGAGAGTTTAATCCTGCCTCTTCACTGAGCTCATCTTTTAGAGATACAGCTCAGAAGGCTCGGGGCTTAGACAAGGCGGGCAGGTGTGATCCAGAAGGAGCAGGCTGGAGCCAGGGAGAAGCCCGCGGCCCTGAGCCTGGCGGCCCTGCAGGCTCTGTCTGGGGCTGCAGGGCTTGGGAGGGAGCTTTTACAGGATTGAGTCTGCCTCGGGACTCACATTCGTGGTGACTTCTTAGTCGCATGATCTTTGGGTAGTTTTCCTTTCCTTGTCTGTCCCATGGAAATAATCCTGGCCTCCCCCTGCAGCTGCAAGATCAGAATGGCACTTGTATTGTGGAGAGTGGAGCTGGGCTGGAGGTGTGGGGACACACTGCATGGTGTGTGCCTTGCGGTGTCCAGTGGAACAAGGGCCTGGTAGATGCTGGATGAGAAGAGAGTGTGGGCACGGAATTCTGGAGGGCCAGACCACAGAAGAGAGTTGTGAAGCTTTTTTAAAATAAAATTTGGAATCTGTAATCTTAACAAACACCAGCACATCCGTGATTCTCCATCCTCTCCGTCTGTCCTGCTTTGTGTGGCTACCGAACAGAAAGGGAAGATCTTTCTTCTGGGATTGTTCCTTGCCTGAGTTCGGAAACCCCCTAAGGACTTGGCCTGTAATTACTGGTTGAGACCTGATAGATGCTTTATATTAGATTGTAGCCCATGTCTTAGATTGTTGCGTGGTACATTGACAGAATAATAACCAGGGAAGAGACCTGGCTGGCTCTGGGCAAGCTTGGGACAATGTATTATTCAGTTTACTCAGATGTGTCCTGTGCTAAAATATTTCATTATGCATAATAACAGAACAGAGAAACCAGAATACTTACGACTTCAATGACACAGTACTTACCAAAGCTGATAGTGGGAGATGCAACTCTTCCTTTTCCAGTTTGAGATGATTTCTAAATAGACTGAAAAGTGTCCCAAGAAATCCCCAGCTCTGCACAGCACTAACTTTATCATGATTACTTCAGTGTTCTCAGTTAAGGAATGAAATTTAATGATCTTGGGATCCATCTCAAAGAAGCAGAAATGAATCTGCCCTAATTGGGGAAAGAAAGGACTTGGAAATGAATAGTCTCTGATTACTCATTTATAAATCCACAGCCAAGTGTTTCCCACAAAAACAATTAAGCGTGAGAAGGGACAAAAGCACTAACAGCTTTAATTATGATATTAAATTTGATGCCGAGGGAGTCACAAATGCTTTGTAGCTCGTTTATACACCTTTCCCAATGTTTGGCACGGGCAGGTTTTCGGAATGGCTTTGGATCACGCAGTGCCTGCACTCTCAGCAGCCCCCTTGTTCTTTATAACCCGTGAGGCTGAGATCTCTGGGAAGAGATGGAGTGGAGGTTTGTTTTAGAGACACGGAATACATTTTACGTTCATCAGCTTTACTGGGATCTGCTTTCCGGTCCCACCAGAATGCCCATTTTGCTTCTGAAGGTTCTTTGTATGTACTGTTACTAGCATTGATTTTCCATCTTGGATTTCAGTGCCCTGGAGAGCTCTCTGCTTCCTTCTAGGACCCTTTAAGCTTAGTAAACACTTTTCAAAACTTTTCAAACTTTTCTCCCCAAGAGTCCCTAAAGGCAAGTAAGAGTAAACAACTACTCTGAAGCCCAGGGGAGTTTTCTACACCACTAGCAGGTATGTTCTTGAAGTCTCTTCTATACCAGCTTCTATGGTTTGCATTCTGTCCCCTGGTAGATCCGTGATTGCTGTAATATAAACAGGTTTAAATTGCCTGCGATGTAGTAAAATAGATGTCATCTGGAGATTTCACAGTGCATTTGCATTCTCTTTGGCCCACCAGAGGGTCTGAGAAGCAAGATCAGATTGCACCACGGGAAAGCAGGGAAGTGGGAGGGGCAGCGGTGGGCTGTGTCAGCGGGATGGACCTGCGGGTTCGTCTCCAGCTGCTGGCTAGCATGTTGGGGAGGTGGTTGGTGGATCAGCACGAGGTTCACAGGATCCCCACTGTGGAGCTGACAGCCTCGTGTATGGCACATCGGGGAGGTGGTGCCTGGTTGAAAGTCCTGTCCGCCATTCCTGCCCTGGCCACTCCTGTCAGCCTCCTTGTCAACACATCACGCCAGCTAATCACCCCAGTCTCCAGCTCTAGCCTGCCTGCCCTGAAAACGTCTACCAGGTCCCTTTTCCCCGGCTCTTTCCTTCCTTGCTTTTCACCAGCAGTGCTTTAAAGTGAGCTCTTAGGCTACCGTAATGCTCAAAACCCCAGGACTCTCCAATGCAGATTTTTCAAGCCTCTCAAAAACAAAAGAAAATGGAGTGTCATGGCGTATGTCCTTATACAGGGCTTCGCTGTGCAGACCGAGTGTGCGGAATGTAGGGGAGAACGGCTGTCAGGCTTTGTAGTCTTTGGGCACACACGTGGCAGACCTGACGACCTGGCTGCAGTTGGATTCATTGACGGCTTGATTTATACTATGGCTTTGGGGAAGGGGGCATCGATCAATCCAGACGTGTTCTGGACAAAATGGCCCCTGAACTCGGTGCTCAGTGAGGAAGTTTCACTGTTCCTTCTTGCAGAGATAATAGTTTTGAGACTGGAAAGGACACAGGCGATTCGTGGCCAGGGATCTAGGGTCTCAGAAAGACCCCGCGTCCCTGGCCCTGGGTGGACATCCACATCTTTACTATTAACTGGGGACTTGCTACTCTGGGCAGATCCTCAGAAGATCTGTTGATCAGATCTACTGGATCAGAGAGTAAAGGACCATAAAGTTCTCACAGAGGCCAGGGATGGCTCATCTCTCTTCCCCATCCCCACCTTCTCCCTCTCCCTCTGCCCTTCCCACCCTTCCCTTCCCTCTGCCCCTCCCCTTCCTTCCCTCCTTCCCCTGCTCCCTCCCCCTCCCTTCCCTCTGCCTCCCCTGCCCCTCCCCTCTCTCCCCTTTCCTCTCTCCCTCCCCTCCCCCACATGCCTTTGGTACCCATTATTCAGCCCTTAATTCTGTGTATAGTAAAAATGATTTGGGAATTTTTTGGATCTTCTGAATCTCATCGTTACATGGTCAGCAACCATGGCTGCTGAATAATGATAGATTAGCGCAAAAAGAATTACTTCTGAATGCCTTTGTTCTGGGGAAAGTTCTATGTCTTACAGGCATTTTTAATTGCATTAAAATGAAGCATAGGTACAAAAGATAGACTTTATGAGCCACAGTGATCTTTAAAGTATAGGTTTTTTTCCCTGGAAATATTTGATTTTTATTGTGCTTTTTAATGTCCTCCAATTCTCCTAGGTTATAGAATTGGTTCCTTTGTATTTTGAGTAATTTTCTCTTCTTTGTTCATAAATGTCTTATGAATAATTTATGTTAGTTACAATGAAATAGAACCCAAGTACTTTTTACTATTAAAACATTTCGATAAATTCTGGCCTTTCTAATGGAGGAGGAGGTTAAGATTTCTCTGGATGATGTCTTCTGCCTGTCCTTACGTGTGAGACCTTTTTTCGATCCTGTTGTTTTGGCTCCGTGTTGCCGCCAGGCCTCTCATGACTCCCCATCTGTGATGTGGATTGGAAACCCCTTACAGAAAGATCCGTACTAGAGATCAGGCAAAAAGGTTTACTTCTCAAGTTAGAGTTAAATGCATTGGACAGGGACTGGGGGTTTTGGTAGAAGTATTGCCTTTGTGTTTATCATAAAAGGAGCACAGCTTGTTCCAACCAGTAGTCTAGCTTTGGTTTCTGTGGTGTATTGTTTCCTTCCTGTAAAAGATTACTGACTGGACCACCTTTATTCCAGTCACAAGCTGTTGTCACTGGTGACCTGGTGGCTCTGAGCTTCAGCTTTGGAGAGAAATTTACCAACATTCAATGCTGGGCCGGCTGCCTGATAAGATAGGCCCCATAATATCTCTGTCAGTTGCCAGTGGGTACGTTGAGAATAAGCTCATCTCTCTATCAGTTTTGTTATTGTTGAATTAGAATCTGCTGTAGCACACGATTCTATACATAGGTGGATGTTACTGTCTCCATTGTTCTTCAGTTAGCTGTGTAATGTAGCAAAATGGTTCTCCTCTCCCTCCCCCTTTTCCCTTCTCTTCCCTCTTTTCCTGCCCTCCCCACCTTCTGTTTTCTTCTCACCTCCCTTCAGGTCCTTTCTTTCTCTTCGGGTCCTCCCCACTTCTCTTTTTACTTTCCCTACTGGCA
Source organism: Megascapheus bottae (assembly GCF_031878675.1). Lineage (NCBI taxonomy): Eukaryota > Metazoa > Chordata > Mammalia > Rodentia > Geomyidae > Megascapheus > Megascapheus bottae. The sequence goes on from NC_143546.1 coordinate 2,721,997, forward strand.
CTGCATGGGGGGCATTTCTCTTCCCTCTCTCCCTCCACCCTCCCTTCTCCCACCTCCCCCACTCTTTGTTCAAGACTAGCACTCTACCACTTGAGCCCTAGCTCCACTGCTGGCTTAATTGGAGACGAGCATTAGTCTCCTGTGTTCTGCCCAGACTGGCTTCCTTACCATTTTATAGCAGTTTGGGGTCAGGGGAGTCTGGGACAATAGTTGGAAGAAGGGAGAATGGCTGGCCAGGCTAATAAACTTTTGTGGCTGCTGCTTTTATGGATACATTCCCCCGCTGCTCTAGTAGACTCCTCTTAATGCTTTCTTTTCTAATGAACTGGACATGTAAATGGCCATTTGGGGCTGATCAGTGGTTGCTTGGGATGTCTTGTTTCACACTGGGGCAGAGTCCACACTCCTAGCAGTGGCTGCCATTAGTTCCAGTCAGTACTGGGTCATCCCCAACTCCCTCCTCTCAGAGAAAAATCCATAACCTCACAGACAGGTGAGCTTGCTCTGACCTGGACTTCATGGCTGCAGACAAGTTTTGCAGAAGGCAGGAGGAAGGTGTTCCTCAGAGATTGAGCTTCTTCAGCTAACATTTTTTATACATCTTTTAGTAATATGTACCTTTATTAGTATACAGACTTGTTTTACTAAAATAGTAGCATGCTATTTCATAAATGAAAGCCCTATAATTAACTGAATCATTTACCTTTAGGTGGTAAGCTAAGTCATTTATCTTTAGGAGGTGTTATAAGCTGCTTGCACATGTTCGCCCAAAATTTCTGTGTTAAAAGTCCCAGCTGCCAGAGTGGCTGTATTTGACAATGAGGTTCTTATAAGAAGTAATTAAGGTAGAACATGGTTATAAGGGTGGGCCCCTAATCCAGGAGGATGAATGTCCTTGTGAGAACACTTTCTGTCTCCCTGTGTGTGCACAGAGGAGCCGTCCTCGTTAGGATGGAGCCAGGGGAGAATCCCACGGCACCAAGTCTTTGGTATTTTGTGATAGCAGCCCCAGAAGACTAATGCAGATGACCAAATTGTTTATAACTTTCACTTACAGTTCCAGGGGAAGGAACAGTATGGCTAGTACATTGGCTTGCTGGCTCATAGGATTTCCCTTCTTTCTCTTCTATTAAACAATCTTTTCCATATACCAGAAAGTTGAGAGGATAAGCATTTAAAACTTGTTATCATTTGAGTTCCTAAGGCTGCTACCAAGTGCTACACACACACACACACACACACACACACACACACACACACACACACACATATATATATATATATTGTAGCATGGAACCCATTTTGGGCTTTGCTATAGAATGAAAAGAATCCTTAGACCCTGAGTTTAAAGGGGAGAGACGTGGAAGAGTAGCTCTGTTCAGACAGACCTCTTGCTTCCCTTCCTCATAGTCCTCATTCTCTGGTCCAGCCTCCCGTGTCTCACCACTGCCTTTTCTATCTGGTCACGTGACTGATAAGGCCCCCTTGGCCTCAGAGAACTTGGCCAGCCCTGTGAGCATGAAAACCTAGAGGAGGAAGGAGGAAGACTTTCCAGGCTGCCATCTTTCCCAGCTGACAGCAAAATCCAATGGCTAGGATCTTCAGTTTTGCACTATGTAGCGCTCTGTCATCAGCTGGTAAACAGACCCCTCTGGAGAGGACAGGAGGCAGGATGCGGTATGTGAGTTGCCATGGGGACAGACCTGCAGGAATAAACTTGGAGCATCCCAGCTTGATGAGGTTTTCCTGGTTGGGAGTAATTTCTTCATCAGTCTTGCACAAAATCACTCCTAAGGCATCCTTGCTGGGCGTGTCTGTTCTTCGGATGAGTCTTAGGTGTATGGATTCAGGCGTTGAGTAATTGTAGAGGATGGGAAGAGTCAGCAGGCCATCATTAAATTGTAGCCATTTTCCAAAGTGAGTGACCCTTTGCCTGAGGAAGCTTCGAGGTATCACCAGATTGGACTGTAAATTTACACAGCTGCTTTAAATACAGCAAGTCTTCCCCTGCTGATCTCAGAGCTGTCTTGTATCCCATGGTCTTGTGTGGCTTCATATCCCGGGGGAGAGCAATGGAGGCTCTGGGGTTCTTCTCAGGTCTTCCAAGGACATAGCATACCTGCTACCCTCTTCCTTCCCTTCTCTTATTTTAACTTTGACCTAGGAATGCGTGCTAGAAGTCACCAAGCTCTACCATGTTTGAAGTCACCATGGAGCTTGGAGACCTTGTCTCCTCATGGTCCTCACTGTGATTTCAAGGCCCCTGTGACCATGCCCAGATGTCCTCTCTAGCCTTGTCACAATGCCACCCCACCCCAACCAGCTACCAGTCTGATCAGACACAGTCTGTGCTCCATGCTGCCAAATCTCTCTGAGCCCTGGGAAGAGAGACATATCCAACCTGAATGTTGACCTGTCTCCTGGTTGAAACCTCCTTGCCCATATCAGTTTGCAGGAAGTCTCCCCTGGCCCTCTAGAAGACTGGGCTAGGTCCTCTTCAGTTATGAGCCTCGCAGAACAGGAAGGACATCTTATCGACCCCGGAGGTGCCGGCCTACAGGAGAGATCCTACCCCTAGAAGGGTGCCCTGTACACATTCACTGAATAAGCACAGCTTGTGTGAGTCCCTGGTGACTGAGGATCCTCTGGACCAACCCATGGAATAGGCCTTCCCTCTGCCACAGCACCTCTGGGGCTACAGCACTGCGGTTGTAGGGTGCCATGACCCTTTTTGCCAATTGGCCTCTAGGATGTGCTCAAGGACAATGAAAAGGCTTACTTCCAGATTTTCAAATCAATGTAGCTAATTAAAAAATAACTCATTGAATGGAAAAACAAGTTCAGAAACAATTAAGATAATGAAAATATCACCACCTTAATTGCAACCAAGCAGTGAGCTTTAAAAAATAAAATTAATTTAAAAAAAAAAAACCTACGCTGAACCATTAATTAACTGGCTTTTTAAATTCCATGCTGCTCAACAAATGTCTCTTTAAATTAGTTCTTTCTTGGCTTCTTTTTGTTCCGTTAGAAAAGTTTTTGTCAAAAATATTTTGAAAAGAATAAATGGAATGTGCATCCGGTGCCAGCTAGCCCTGGACTGGTTTCTGCAGAAAAACAAAATGAAATTAACTTCTCAGGGCCCCTCTGCGCTGAAGGGTCACTTTTGTCCTGATCTGCAGATGTGGCCTTGCAGAGGTGGTGGGGACGGGGGCTTTGTCATCCTCTGGGGACTTCTGTATCTTGTTTTCAAGTATGTGCAGAGGGAAATTAAAATTTGGAACACCAACCATCTCCAAGAAATCTTTAGTGCCATGGCCAGGAGGCTTCAAACCCGCTGCAAGATAGACGGTCACTGACGCTCAGCTCCTGACCCCGGCCTTCCCACTGCGGTACGCCTGCCCGGCCAGGACTAATCAGATGCCACTTACCGTCTTGATCTCTTACCACTGCTTTTGAAAAGAGGAGCCACGTAGCCCTGCCCAGTGCCGGGAGCCATTCAAGGGAGTCGCTGAGAGCCTGAGGCAGCCAGGAAAAGCGTCCATGTGAACTGTATATTTAACTGAAAATGACACACTCCTCAGCCCATTTCAATCCCGGGACTGCTATTTTTCAAAAACAAAACGTGTTCTGATGGCTAAACAAGCAATGACAGCTTGATTTGTTGCTGTTTGGTTGTTTTGTGAAGTTCATTTACTCTCCGTAATTCTCCTGCATGTTTGAAGTACTCAGACCCTCATAATTAATTTTTTTAAGCAGACTTGATTTCTGTATGCAGGTTGTTAAGTATGTGGATGGCATGAAGCTGATGATGTTGAAGGATTAGTATTTTCCTTTGGAGCTTTTTCTCGTTGTTGGTTGGAAACCATTTGTTCCTCATATTAGAAGGAAGCCATATCATCAGATGGCAGGAGCCCACCTGGGTGGGTCAGGTATCTCGGGTAGAGAGTTGCTCCCTAGCCTAGGGATAGGCACATGGTGTGGTAGTTGAGGTTGAGCCCCATCCTGCCTGATCCAGCCTGTGGGGTGGGCACTGGCAGGGGGTCTGGTCACCCACCCTGCGGCACCATGCAGAGAGGGGATAAGAGACTGACTGAGCTCCATCCACTGGCTCCCATGTTGGTGGCATATTTACAATGAGAGTTGGGGTTCTCAGAGCAGACTTGCACAGGCCAGGCTCAGCTTCTCTGGAAGCTCTGTATTTGCAAAATGGCTGCATTTGCAGGAGCCTCTCTATGGCTGCCTGTACGATTACCCGAGCTAATCCAATTAGAGGGCTTAGTTCACTGCCTGTGTGTCAGAAGCCCTTGGTGAGTGCCGACTATTGTTCCTGCGATTACAAACACTTATTATTCACTCAGAGAACAACGTAAAAACCTGTAACACCCAACACATACAAGGTGCTTCACATCTACCAGCTCTTCGCCACAAACATGAACTCATTTAGTGCGCTTGGCATTCAACAGGCTATCTGCAGAACTTCCTTCTCCTTACTTTGCAGAGTGGAGGAATGTGAGAGGTTGATCACAGCAGAGCCCGGAGCCCTGGCTCGAGATCTGTGCTCTTGCCTGCCGTGCAGACCGAGTGACTGAATCGTTCCGGGCCAGCTGGCTGGCGGGGTGGACCTTGGAATGCAAAAAGATGTCAAAATGAGCCCCCCCTTCTCACGCAGTAGTGCAGGTGTGACGCCCCTCTGCTCTCAGCCTGGTAACCTCCACTTTGGAGAGCCGCTTAAGAGCACCTGTTGGAGAAGTGTCTCCGCAGGCCACGGTGGCAGAGCTGCCAGTGTTGGACACCTCGGGCTTCCTGAGATCCCATGAAGGATAGGTGGAGGCGTGGAAGGGGTAGCCACCAAACTGACCCCAGTCCATTCTTGGAAGGGTCTTGGAAAGCATGTCAGGGTGCGCTGAGGGGCACCACACAGCAAGGCCGCCAGCTGAGTTTGCACCCACTTCCCAGCTCCTCCGCCCTTGGTCCAAGGACCAGAGTTCTCTGTCAGGCCAGGTGTCTCTGGCTACACATGTCTGAAAGGCCTGGTCTTGGACACAGCCTCTCTGCTGCTTGCTTCCCAGAGGCACCCTTACCTTAAGAGGTGGAATGGTCACCTGCCCTTGGGGCTCGCGCTTCTCCCCCCCCCCCTCTGTGTGTGTGTGTGGTTGGCTTTCTCTAGACATTAGAGTTTGTCTCTTTGGAAGTGGCTCTGCCAGGGGATCTCTTGGGACCACAGCCAGGGTCTTGTGGTCACCACTGACCTGAGAAGGTACCCTGGTCGCTGTTGCTACCTCTGTTACAGCAGGAGCCAGGCTGGGCAACAGAAATGCCTATGGGTATTTTACGTTCAGAATCCCAGAGAAATTCCCAGCATCCCCCAAAGAGGGTTGAGATTCTTGGCCTGCATGGCAGGAGAGAGCTATGACTTTGTCTGGGTAGGAGCCACTACAGCTCCATGGCAGAATGGACGATGGCATTTCTCAGAGCACCTCTGCACTCCCTGCTTAGCATGCCAGTTGTGTAGCCCAGTGTTTGAGCGGAGAGAGAGTGGGGCACCCCCACCTCCCCTGGCTGTGTGGGGAGCAGTTATGAAAGATTTACTGCCTAATAAGCTTTGGGCCTGGAGCTGGGAGATGGCACGATTGCTTTTGTTTTGTGGAGAACTCCCTGGGGTCTCTTCTCTGCTCACCCCAGCATGCAGAGGGCTGAGGAGCCCCGGGCCTGCCTGCTGCTCAGCTGAGTCCTAGAAGGTGTCGCCCAGTGTGAACTGCTATTGCTGGGGACCCTTTCCTAGGGTTCATGTTTGGACCCACTTTTCTCACCTCATTATCCCCACCCACAATGAACAGTGAATTGTGAGGCCTCCCTGAGTCCTGTAGCCTCTTTTCCTGCCCACCTTGGCTTGTCAAACTCTATCCATCCTTCAAGATCTAATTCACACATTAATGCCTCCCTAATCCGTGCCCTAGAAACTGATCTCTGTTTTTCTCTCCGGCTCCATAATCGTTTTATATGTCCATCGTGACTCTTATCTAATTCTGCCTTGCTCGATAAATATTTATATGGGGGCTCCACCCTCCCTTGTTACATTGTAACTGTGTGTGTGACACTCAACTGCCCTGTACTTTGTCCAGCCCTCTAGAATCTCAGGCAGGTTAAGCCTAAGACAGTGTTCATTAGACTCATCCAGCTGTCCTCCATCGTTGAACACTTTTAATGTGATAAGATAAGGCATCGTTGAAGACATCCAGCGAAACTCCCGATAAATCACCAGAGAGCTCTGTGTTCCTCTTTGGATCACATCAGATTCTAACGGAGATTTTAAAAGCAGGTTTCTTTTTGAATGAAATGAAGAGTCAAAGGTGTCCGCGTTCCAGTGCCGAGGGAGGTAGATACAGAACTGCCCTGGCTCGGCGCTCTCATGCCCGTCCTCATCCATCGCAATTGGCTTGTTTCCCATTCATTTACTTCAGTAGCAAAATAAATTCATTTTACCCAATGCCCCTAACTCTCCCCCTTTCCGCCCTTTTGCTTCAGCTCTGGACCCGTCCAAGGACCCCTGCCTGAAGGTGAAGTGCAGCCCTCACAAAGTGTGTGTGACCCAGGACTACCAGACAGCGCTCTGCCTCAGCCGCAAGCACCTACTGCCCAGGTAAGGCGAGCGGGGAGACCGCCGGAAGCCGGGAACTCAGCAGATGGTAGATGCCACTCTGACTGGGCCGATGGGAAAAGGAGAGACGACAGCCATTGTGTCTGCCCTGTAAACCCAAGCTGATACATGGAAATTCCCATCTTGTCGTGACTTCTGGGCTAGGACATCCAGGAGCTCGGACAGCAGGGACTTGAGCTTAGCGTCCGGGCTGTATGGACGGCCAGGCTGTGCTAATCCTTCCTGAGCCCTGGCAGCCCGGGCCTGGGTCTCTCCTCCCTTTCTCTCGGGATCTCCACCTTCTCTGGCCCCATGCCGGGCTCCTTCCCAGAGCCTGCCTTGCTGTTCGCTCGGGGTGATACCTGGTGTCCCCGGAAGGGTCTCTGCCACCTTTCCCAGGTCCTTCAGCTGCCCCGTGGGGAGGCGTGGCAGGTGGATGAGGTGACTGCACTGCTGTCACTGGGGCCCGTTGGTTCATAAGAACTCACAGAGGCAGCTTTGGTGAGGCGGCCTCCTGTGGCGGCCTGGCTCAGGGGAGGCCTGCAGTGGTTTCTGTGGGCCCAGCCTGTGTCCCCTTGGAGGCTGCATTGCTCAGCCCACAGGATTGGCTGAGTATAGACATCTTCAGAGGGCCTTGGACACATCCCAGACGAAGCATCTGTCCTTGTGCTTTTTACTTCAGGGGTCCCCTCTGATCAGGGAGACCTTGTTGACAACTCTGTTGGTTCATCAGACAGGGAAGTAATCTTTCTTTCTGCAAAGTGTCTGCGGGCAATCCCACCAGCCGGGCTGGCCTCTGCAGCCCGTAGCCAGTCAGCAGGCCACACAGATGGGGAGGCAGCAGTGCTCCACCCCCAGACTGCCTACCCCAGATCGGGGGAGACAGCGAGTGCGCCAGAGTCCTTCCCCAGAGATGGAGTGAGTGGAGAGGAGCCGCTGTCTGCGGCGTTTGGGAGCTGGCCAGGAACTGACTGAGCCTGGAAGGCATGGGGTGACTGTTAAGCAGTGCTGGATGATGGCAGCATTGGGCTCGTCCCCAGGGCAGTTTCTGTGGCCGAGAGCCCCGTGACAGAGCCTGTAGTCACGAGCCCATCTTCCATGTGACTCTCAAAAACATGATTTGCAAGTCAGGCACCAGCGGCTTGATCCTGGCAACCAAGGACACTGAAATCTGAGGAGTGTGACTTGAAGCCAGTCTGGGCAGAAAAGTCTGTGAAACTCATGAGCGAGAGAGGGAGGCCGTGAGTTCAAGACCCAGTACTGGCACAAGAGTAATAAGAATTTGCCAGCCACTGGTGGCTCCACACTTGCAATTCTAGCTACATAGGAAGCGAAGAGTGGCAGGATTATGGTTGGAAGATTCTTAGTTTCAGTGGTAGACCCTCCCCCAAATGAGTTCAAATGCCAGTACTACCAAAAAAATCCCATCTGTGTGGGCTATGATAGTTGTTGCTTACTGTAAAATATTATATTCAAATTAAAAAGCAGAAACAGGGGGCCGGGAGTTTGGCCTAGTGATTAAAGTGCTTGCCTAGCATGCACGAAGACCCGGGTTCGATTCCTCGGTACCACATACATAGAAAAAAGCTGGAAGTGGTGCTGAGGCTCAAGTGGTAGAGCTCTAGCCTTGAGAAAGTCCAAGGACAGTGCTCAGGCCCTGAGCTCAAGCCCAGGACTGGCCCAAAAAAAAAAAAAAAAGTAGAAACAGGAAATAGGCAATTGTCACCATGTCTAGAAGCAGTACTTAAGACATTTTAATGTGTTTCTAGTTCTTAAAGAGTGTTTCAGGTCAAGACTTGATTAACAAGTAGTACTCGTGGTGTATATAAAAGGTTGTTTTAATATTTATAAATACTTATAAATTACTTTTATAATACTTTGCACATTAAAGATAGCATAACATACCACACAAAATATTAACTTGAGATAGGTCATAATCCTAAAAATAAGAGCCTTCTGAAGTAAAAAATTTTAGAGGAAAGCATAAGAGCAGTAATTTTGGATTTGATACAACCCAAAAAGTACAAATACAGTAAAAAGAACAAGAAATTAGATTTAAAATTGAAGTTACTATTATTCTAATGGAAGTTTTACAAAACTAGAGGAAATTACAAGTCACATGAGGAGAGACTATATTTTAAAGCATGTACGACAAAGATGACCATCTAAAATAAGACAAAAGGATGTGTGCGTTGAAGAGTGGATCTGTGAGTGCTCATATCTGCTTCACTCGAATAACAGACCATGAGAACCCAAATGTATTCCAGGTAAATGGCATGCACTCAGCAGTCCCTGCCGTACGGCATGGATGCCTCCGCTCATCACTGAGTGGAAAAGCTGCTCCTCCCCTGAAGAAGACAAACCTAGGATTTCTACGTGTCATGTTTTGGCCCTGGGAACTGAACTCGGGGCCTCGGGTTTGGTAGGGAAATGCTCTGCCAGATACATTGTCTTGTCGTTGTCCTCTTTGGTGTATAGATAGGGTCTCAAGTTAACTTTTGCCTGAGGCTGGCTCAGACCTCAGTCCTTCCGCCTCTCCCTCCCCAGGAGCTGAGATCACAGGCAGGTACACACCGTGCCTGACTCTGCTCAAAGTCCTAAGGAGACAGCTCATCTGTGGTGACAGAAAGCTTGTCACTGGTTGCCCAAGGAAGAGATGAATCTAGTGATCACTAGATGCTTAGGTACTCTGTACAGCTTGATTAAAAAGATACGTAAAAGAATTCTCCTAGAGGCAGTGGAAGCAGATGGCCACAGACGACCTCAGGTCCACTGGTCAGTGTGTTCATAAAGGAGCTTTTATTACAGGAATGTGTTTTCTCCTCACTTAGGTTTTCAGAAGAGTCTGTAAGGCATTCTTAAGTCACGTCCCTTAGGGGACAAGGTCTTGCTGTTGACGTGCTCAGGACACAGGTGTGGGGCAGGTTCTTCCGGGCAGAGGGGCTGGTCCTGAGTTACCGTGGGGTGTGGGCCTTCCTCACAGTGCCGAACATTGATTTTACCTCTCGGTTGCCATTGATTTTCATTTGGAGAATGGAAAATGGAGGCATTCGTTTCAAGCCTTGCACACAAACTGTACTCCCCAGGGTTGCAAGTGTATGTGAATGTGAGGAGGGGGCATTCGGATGCAGCTTGCAATATCCAGGTATGCCCTGGAGTGCCCCGGGAGCAGTAAAGAGCAAGATGGCCCCACCTCCCCAAGGGCCGCGCTTCTCCAACCCTTCATTGTTGTTTCGCAGATACCCCGAATAACAACTAATTCTCTACGCTAGCCAAAGAATTTAGATCCAGTCAAGGCTTTTGGTACAGTAGACCAATCTGAGAGCTTTCCCTCTTTTATGTGAGCTTGAAGGGGGGAAAAAAAAGGAATCAAAGTGTTTGAGGTCAGAGAGAAGTACATCACAGACCGTGCCTCCGATGCCAGGCTCTCGGAGGACATTTGAAAGAATGACGGTTATTTCATCTCAGTTTTGTTTTACAACAAAGCACTGCCTCCTGGTAGGGGCTTTGAACCATTTGAATATACACACCCCCGATGTGTTGAGCTGGGCAGCCGCACGGCTGTGTGGCGGGGCTGGTCTGGGCCCCGGCCCCGCTAGCCAGCAGCTGCTCTTTCTTCACTGTGAACTGTGGATGCTAGCTAGCACTGGGACCACATCCATGGCTCTGCTGTTGTGTGTCTGTGGCTCGTGCTCTTTCCCCGAGAGGCACACGATGACTTGGGTTCTCGTCATCGTCCCCAGGACCTTCACTGACAACGTTCTGGTCTGGGAAGGGGCCGACGCCAGCTTGGTACTTTGCGTTCATTGCACTCAGGATCACTGGGGCAGCGCAGTTTTAGGCTTGCTCTCTTCTGGGTCAGTTACTTTGTAAGCAGGAAAAGCTCGACCTTACAAGAATACTTAGTATGTACGTATCTCTGGATATATCATTTAGGCCCAACCTCAAATACAGGCCCTGGATGAAGAGGGGAGGGAAAGCAGCTGCTCAGCGGTCAGCACCAGCTGAGTTTGCCTTGACAGGCACACGGGGCAGAGACGCCTCTCCATCTCTCCGCCAGGGTCTGCCAGGGACACAATTCTGTCCCCAGCTGACAGATGGGACCTCTCAGCTTCAATGAATGACTACCATAGGCAGTCAGGGCAGAGACTTGGGACCCAAGGTTCCAGACCCTGGGCTGCTCTGTACTGTTCTGGGGAGCAGAGTTAGCTCTTCTTCCCTGTCCAAGTCCTCTGGCCTGCATGCTCCTGGGCTTAGGGGCACCAGTCTGCACAGGCCAGGCCTTCTTCCTCTTGGTCTGAGCCATTGGTCTGAGCCCTACCTCTGAAACTGTTTGCTCCTTTCTGTGCTCAAAGCAGTATTTCTGCTTGAGAAAACCACCCCCTTGGTGGTTTTCTCAAAAGCATTTACTTAAACCACAGGCCACCTGAACTTAGAGATATTTAGTTACTTGAAACCTGTAAGATATTTTTTTTTCCACTCCTGGGTTTTGAACTCGGGGGCCTGAGCACTGTCCTTGGGCTTTCTCAAGACGAGTGTTCTACCACTTGAGCCACAGCAACACTTCTGGCTTTTTCTGTGTGTGATACCGAGGAATCGAACCCAGGGCTTCGTGGTTGCTAGATAAGCATTCTACCACTAGGCCACGCTCCCAGCCCTGCAAGACGTTTTTTGAAAAAGAATTTATGATAGAAATATAGTTTATATCTCTGTCCAGGATGCAGCACATGTGGGGCCTTCACGGAACCATGTTGTAACTTGGGCCACTCGCGTACTTTTGTTTCCTCCTGGAAACAGAGGTAATCGCTAGGTGATCACCATGAGGAGAGCAGCAGAGAGTGAAAGGCCGTCTTTCACGGAGATGTAAATAATTGCAGGAACGTTTATTCACTGGGAGCCCAGGACAGAGGAGAAGGCAGACACTACATTGTGAGGAAAGTCCACAAGGCGAGGTTTACACGTGTGAATGGGTGTGTGTATATGTAAAATAGAAGGCTTTCTGTAAAAATGAGGTATGATACCCCTAGTTAATCCTGCTTTATTCCTTTTTCTTAGACACCATCCTTTCAGTCTGCGTTGAGGTTGGGCTGTGTCGGTTTCTTGGCCTCCTGTTGGTGAGCTGTTTCCAGCAGGGCTGCCCAGGCGGCAGTTTCTATTTCCCATTGACTCCAACTCAGCTAATCAGTATTTAAAAAAAAAAAAAAAGTCGGTTCACTTTCCATGGGCAATGGAGAGTGTTTTCTGGTTGAGCTCCTAGCTTGTGCACGTGCCCCGCTGCTCACAGGCTGCTGGGAAGGGGGCCGCTGCCCACACCCTGGCCTCTGGTGAGAGGACTCAGTACCCACGCTTGTCTGCAGGCCCCCCAGGAGGTTGAGGGGCCAGGGGGCTGTGTTTTGGGGGGCTCTTGCGTAGGCTGGTATATTCCTGCTTTAGACTGAAGTGTGCTAGGAGGAGGGGCTTGAGTGCATGTGCAGTTGTGAACAGGTGATCATTAGCTGTCATTTCCATCAGAGTGGGGTCTTGCACGAGGCTCACAGATGGGAATCTTTGCACGCCTGTCCACGTTGAGACACAAACAAGCTTGACACTCCTTGCAGCAAACTGACCCTCACAAGCTGCCCCTTGCCAGGGCTGACACCCGGGGACATTTGAGCATCTGGGTGACTCACAGCCCACGTGGGCCTTCACCCAGCCTCTCATCGTCTTGAACAAAAGTGCCCCTTTTGAATCCGCCTGCTTTCACTGTGCCACCTTTTTCTCTTTTTTAAATTTCCTTCAGCATCTTTCCTCCTCATTCATGATTTCCATCTGTTGCCTGCTTGCTGCTTTACAAAACTCCTCAGGACCCCAACTCATGGGTGTGGGGCTTGAGACATTTTCTGCCAGCCGAGCTCAGCAGGGGCCGTGCACACCAGCTACCTCAGCCTGCACTGGGTGACCGTGCAGGTTCTGGGGCCAGAGTTAGGGCGTGTGAGCCTGTCTTCAGAAGGACTTACGTTTTCAATAGTACATTCTCGAGCTGTCCGTTGTGTCTTTGGAGACCCTTCCCTGAGTACGTGAAGCATCACCCAAAGGTTGAGACCCAAGTGCTTTTATTCTGGGTAGTTTCTCCGCTCTGGTCCCAGCTGTACACTGACAGAGCGTCATGACCCATGGCGCAGCTGTGCCAGCTTAGTGGGAGGTGGCTGGTCAGCCAAGTGACGATAGCCCAGAGCGGCCAGCGATAAGAACTGCATGCGGTGTGTGCAGGCAGCACGCAGACAGGCCGTCCCGAGAGGGATCCCCTGGGAAAGGGTGGGAAGATAAAGACCACAAAGCCAAGGAAACCAGGCTTGCTTCTTGGCCACTGCCCCACCCGTGCAGGCAAGAGGGAGCTTCTGTGAGGCTCCATCTCTTCTTTTCCAGAAACGAGTGGGAAGAAGGCTTTCAGAGCACATGGTAACTGCATTGCTTGTGTCTTTGCGTGAATGAGTCATCCATTAAGCCTCGTTTTCCCAGGATCTCTGGAAAAATAGTGTGCGTGCGTGCGTGGTTTCAAGTCTTAAGGACACACCTAGTGGTGGATTGTCGCTCATGGTGTTCTGCCAAAGCTCCTGAAAGGCCACATCTCTGTGGACACCTGGCCTGTCTTTACACCTGCCCAACAAGAAACGCTCCTGTCTGTGTGTTGCTGAGTCAGGTCCCCTGCCTCCCGATCTGTGGGGGGAGAGGGGGTGCTTCAATGCCAGTGACTACAAAACAAACAGAGTTACATTTTTATGGCATACAGTCATCCCCTGATAATTAATTACCCTCAAGAAATGCAAGCAAATATTTTCTAAGATTATACCAGCTCAGCCCTGGGTGGAATTGCACATGGTACACACACACACACACTCACACTCACCGGAGCTTACAAACACTTAGCAAGAAGCTGTGTTAGCAGAACCCTGGGCTGTGAAGGGCAGCCGGGGAGGCGTTATGAGCGCTTAGGGACAGGACACTAAATGAAATTCTCAGCCCTGGGCCTCCTTGATTGTTATTTGCTTTTTATCCAATTACTGTATCCACTGCTAAAGATTTCCTCTAAGGTCCCGGGGCTGGAGATGGACCTCTCTTTATTGGACCAGTGACCAAAGGAGAGCAGCCAAATAAGAAATCAAATGGTAATGTCAAAGGTCAGTGGATACAAGTAACACTCTCCTCTCTGTCCAGTTAGGAGGAAATGGATGTTTTGAAACAGAGCACATCACTAACCAGTGTCCTGAGGGAATGGGAAGCTGGGCTGTTCTTTACATTCCCTAATAGCTTGCTGTTCCTGCTGCTGGCCTGGCAGCTTTCCTTCATAACCGCAGCCCAGAGTTGGAGCACACACACACGTGTGTGTGTGTGTGTGTGTGTGCGCATGTGCACAGGCTTTCCTTCACCACGCAGGCCCCTGAGAATGTGCTTGTCAACCAGCTGAACTTTAAGTTAAAACCCCAGCAGTCGGCCTGACAGCGCTGTTTGCCAGCAGGGCTGCGGTCTGTCGCCGCCTTAATGGAAGGAGACTGCAGATTCCGTCTCTCTCCAGTTAGTGGCATTTGCATAATCACATCAGCCTGCCGATCTTTATTGCCCGGTCAGGAAGCACTGAGGGTGTTCAGAGTTCAAGGCTAGAGATCAGTTTGCCCAGGATCCCTGAACATATATATTTAGTTTGAAGTCTAGGGAAACTTTGATTTAAATAATAGCCAAAAATGTGTGAGCCACCAGAGATCTGGATCAGGCAAGTTCCTTTTCTTACTGACATTTGCCTATTGACCACACAATTGGCTCCTGGCTCTCTCAAATGTCAAATCGCTTTAGGGATTCTTGAAATTAATAGTGTATTTCTTGACATATGGAAATTTTTTTTCAAGAACAGTTAGCAGTCTGTGAAAAATACGAATAAGAACAAAACCAGGAAGTTAACATCTCTTCTGAGTAAGTTCAGCTATTTCTAGAAATTAAATATCCTGCTCAATAGTAATCGTTATAATTACACTATACATTAGTGCACATTATAGGAAGGACATTTGAATGTGTGTATGCGAGTGTGTTTGTGTGCTGAGGCCTGAACCCAGGGCCTGCCTGCCCCTTAGCTTTTTCTACTTAAGGCTGATACTACACCAGTTGAGCCACAGCTCCACCTCTGGCTTTTTGCTGATTAGTTGGAGATGAGAGTCTCACGGATTCCTGCCCTGGCTGGCTTTGAACCTTGATTGTAGAGATGTCACCTTCCTGAGTAGCTAGGATTATAGGTGGGAGCCACTGGCACCCAGCTTACCTATTTGTCCTTCAAGCACATCTCTGGATTCCCTAGATGGCATGGCCTTTGTCCCAATGAGAGCCAGTACCATTTGGGAGCCTATGACACAGGTCATAATTGTCTTTCTGCAGCTCTCTTTGCCTTGTTAGGAAAATTGGATTCTCTGTAACAGAATCTTGTGTCTGGGTCTTTCTTCCTTTTGAAAAGCCAAGGACTCTTGAGCCTGCACATGCCGAGAGAATGGTCACGTGGCAGCCTCTTTATTTCACCAGGGCAGCTTTGTAAACGACACAGGCCATTATGCTCTTCCTGTGTGATTTTATGACTTTGTATAATGACTGGAATAACCCTAACAACCGAGGAATTATAGCTTCATTTTACATGACAGATTATTTCAATGGTTAACATGTTTCCCATTTCAATTAACATTCATTATTTTGTGTCTGGTTCAAAACAGCCACCATGTCAACTATCTGAGCATTGTCCACCCAAGCTTCAGAAGCAATTAGTTTTGATTTTGAAAACAAATTCAATTTTAGTTGTTGAATGGGCAGTTTGATATTAACATGATAATAAAATGCATGCAGTCGTCTTTTTATGCTAGCAAACAAATGCTATTATTGTTGGGAAAGGGTTGTTTTTTGATGGATTCTCCATACCTCTCAGCTGACAGGGCTGTCTTAGAGATCTGACAAGAGAACAAAGAGAGGACAGAAAAGCAGGTCATATGACTGAGGCTGGTTATGTAAGCCTTGATTTTTCTGGCTGTCAAGTGGGGTAGGAGTGGCATCTGTCCTCAGATACCACTGTTACGGGTGAGGAGTCAGGAGACGGCCCCAGGCCCTCTGTGCTGGCCCGTGGTAGGCAGAGCAAATGGGATGCACTGGGATTATTATCTGCTGTCCACACGCAGAGTAACACTGTTCTAGCTAAAGGTAGGCATGCGTGGTAGAATGCACAGGGCACGATGTAAAATGAATGGTTCTCCTTCAGTCACGGAAAGGGGAAAAAAGCCATTCCACTCTGCATATTTTTAGCAGCCACCCATTCTCACTCCCTCCTCTCATCGGTAAACTTTTTGACAGATATTGTTGGGATTCATTCAGCTAGATTACGGCAGGGTGCTTCTTGCTGCACATGTATTCCTTGCTGAGGCAAATAGCTGTGTCAGGAGGCCTCACCAAGGCACCATTCTTCCAGAGTGGCAGGAATGGCTAGGCCACAGCCGGTGTCCTGAAGGACTCCCTGGGTTTTACCTGTGGGAGACATGAGGGTATGGGTTGGTTATTGGGGGCACATGAGTGGGGAGCCCCAAGACCCAGATGAAAGCAAAGAGCAGGAGTCACTGAGCTTTGGAAGTAAAGGTTCAAGGTGACATGCGGACACCGGAAAGCAGGACCTGGAGCAGCGTCGACTGGACTGGTGAGCCGGGCCGGCTTGCTGTGGTCATCATCTTGCAGGGCTAAGGAGGGCTCTTGTAAACAAAACGGACACCAGTGGATTAAGTCACGAAATCTATTTTATGGAATCCTCTGAGTTGTGTTCCAAAGAGCAGTTTCTGAGCCATGGAAGTGTGTACAGTGAAGCAAACACATGATTCTGTGTCCTGTTACCTAGGTCCTATAAACGCATTAGAAGATGGAGTTTCCGTATCGTTTGAGCACTACTCAAGAAAGCTGGCCGACAGTCTCCACTGCTTGAATTTTCCCTTGAGGCTAAATTTCTTTTAAATAACCCCTAAGCGTCAGGTGTACTGTTTTTTAAGTATACGATATATTGAACAGTTCTGGGAAGCAAGGGGTCCAGCCCAGCTGTTTTGAGGCCAGCCTGTGCTGTGTAGCAAGACTTTATCTCAAAAAAGCAAAAAAAAAAAAATAACAGAAACAGTAAAAAAAAAAAATTAAAGATCGAGCAGCTCTGAATTGTGTTTTTAACTAGTGTGTTGGTTGTGTGACTCTGCACGTGGAAACTCAGCCGCATGCTCAGCTGTACCCAGCGTTGTTTTATTCTGTGAATTGTTTTAGGGGAAGACTCGATTAGAATTTCTGGAAACAGTAGGCTATCTATTGCATTTTCTTTGTTGTTTAAAACATATGCTATTTTTGTTTTCTTGGTGTTGTACTAATAATTTCTAGAAATAAAAATAAGTTTTGAAGTTCTTAATGAATTTACTTATTTTGCGGAGATTCATGAAACAAGGATCAATCAATATTTCCCAATAGTAGATGTATAAAAATGGTTACGACCGTGGTACTGCTGGGCATGTGGCATGGGAGATAAGTTCAAGACCAGCTTGGGCTGGTCTCAAAAGCTAAACCCAAAGGAAAACCTCTAGGCTTGGGCCTCAGCCCTCTGAGTTTCTGGTGACTGACGTGAGCTGGTACCTGGCATCCCTAATCACCACTGAGAGGGGTGGGGCCAGTATCCACTGTGGAAGCAGGAGAGCACTGACGAGATGACCTCCACCCAACAGCACACAAAGAGCTGTCCGCAGAGTTTTTAAATTAGGGTATAGTAATTACACAGAGTGATTTCATTTTGTAGTAGTTCAGTATAAGCATATAATAAGCTTTGGTCTAATTTAATTCATCTATTATAGCGCACAGAATTTTGAAGCTAGTGTACAAGTTGAAGTGAGATGGGTCAGGGCAAAGGTTCATCCTGGAGTATTCCCTCGACTGTGACTGTTCCCCTAGGCCTCGCTGCCAGGCCCATCGGGGACTTCAGGCAGGCTTCCTCCCCTCTTTAAGGTTCACTCCCTCCCTAGGGAAACCAGCAGGTCGGGTTACGTGACCATAGAGGACTCTTATCTGAGGCGGACAAGATGAAAAACCTTTCCCTGGTCACATGTGAGTCGGTGTCAGTGGCTGAGTTTGAACCTGGGTCTAGATGGTTTCAGAGTCCATGTGCTAGCCACCTCATTGCAGGGCTGCCACTGGGGGGAAAAAAGTCTTCAAGGACATGGTAATTGCTTGATTGATGGGCAGTGCAGAAACTCATCCCCTACCCAAGCCCAGCCCCTGGCCAGCAGTGTCCCTTTGAGTGTTTTTCTGGGAGAGCAGCCTCAGCTCAGGGAGGAAGGGGCACAGTAACTGCAGGCCTTTATTTCAGTGGGTTTATGATACAAAGATGAGGTGACTTTTGTGGACACAAGCCATCCTAATAGTGTCATTTATCATTATGACAAAGGTTGGGATGGGGGACCCAGAGCTGGAATGAAAAGGCAGAATTCTGATGATTTTAGCAGGCAGGAGTGACATCACCCCAGCGCCTCCATCGACTGGCAAATCAGGAGCCGGGCTGAAATTGCTTCAAAATATATCTCGAGAGATAGTGTTCTCCAGCCGTGATGAAGTCCCCTGGTTGTGTTCGACGATGCATCTCTGTCTCCAGTGTTGGCACGGCAGCGTGTGTGTCCCTCAGACAGAAGGCAGCAGCTCTGGGAGGCGGCTCTGCCGATGAAACCACATCGTCCCGCCTTGACTCAAGATGCATTGGGAATCCTTTTCTGTGTTTCACACCAGTTACGATACTTTAATGGCAACCCTTTATCCCCCACCCAAGAACTGCTGTTGGGTAGAATCTAGGCTTTTGTGACCACACCTTTAGCCCCATCCATGGGCTTGAATCAGGTTTCCCCCCCAACTGGTAGAGAAGCAGTTTGTGAGTTCAACATTGTGCTCTGCAAGCCTGAAAGACCAACGGGGAATAAAACGAGCTAACTTCTCCCCCTCTTCTTCTCCTGTTTAGGCAAAAGAAGGGCAGCATGGCCCACAAACACTGGGTTGGACCTTCCAGTCTGGTCAAGTGCAGAACCTGCCCCGGGGCGCAGTCGGCCATGGTGTGCGGCTCGGATGGCCACACCTACATGTCCAAGGTCAGTCCTTGTTCTTGTGTGCTGGTCAAGTCTGTCTGGGCAGCCTGGCGGCTCCGGGCCCTGCCCTGAAGAAGCAGTCACACCATTGTGCCCCGAGACAGCTCTGTCAAAGAGGGACGCAAGGCAGAAATGTGTGACTGTGTTCTCTGCCCTGGTCCAGGGCTACAAGAGGGAGGAGCTGGCCCTGAGTGACCTGGGCTCCAGAAGTAAATCGAGGGGGGCCGTAAAGAAGTGAAGCAGCACGTGCCCCAGAGGATTCATCTCGCATAGCTGGGGCTAGGCAGGGCAGTCCAGGAAGGGGGCTCGGGTTTCTGTCTCGTGAGCAGTGCGCGTGGGGCGTGGGGCTCCATTGCAGAGGGTCCCGTGGGCGGCGTGTTGTGGTAGGGGACACCCTGCTTGCCTCTGGCCACAGTCCTGTGTGGTTCTTTGTCCTTCCTCTGCTCCTCACCCCGCCCCCAACCACTGCTTCTGTCCTCTCTGAGCCCCGTCGAGTCTCCTCCCACAGGGACCCCACAGGCCCGGAGAGCTGTCGCACAGTTAAACTCCGCGGTGTATCCTGCTTGTTCTGAGGTCATAGACACTTCTCCCTAATGGCTTTGCACATCATATGCTTTTGTTCACGGACTGGAGAGTTCATCGTGGGTGGATGAAGGGAGAGGATGAGGGGGCAGCTGACACCACTGCGTGAAAGGAAACGTACTTAATACGTGACATGTGTAAAGGTGGAACAGCAGTAAGGCAGAAGAGGAAGGGAAGAGTCCCCCGATCCTCACCTGCCTATCTCCAGTGAGGGAGGAAGAAGTCTAGGTCTGACCCTCAGCAGCGGCCGTAGCCAGGTGGGTCCTGTGTTCACTCAGCAGGCGTCAGGAGAGCCCCTCCCGTGTGTCTGGCAGTGTGCGAGGAGCCAGGAGCCGGGGAATGGAACGAGGTGGAAACGAGCTAACGCTCTGCACACCAGTGCCTGGCCACCTGCAGCCCTGGCCTGTGTGTTGGAACTTGCGTGCCCCCGGCCACCTCTGCCAGTACCTCCAGGCTGAGCAGAGCCTCCCACCTCAGCGTGGCTCAGCCCTCCTTCCCCACGCCGGGGTCCCTCTCGACCTGGGGTGGGAGCCGTTTGAGATGGCCTGCAGAGAGAGGGCTAGCTGTCGTGGCTGGACACACCTGGGACGGAGGACTTGCGCGGACACTAGTAGTTGCTCCCCATTCCCAAAGGGAGACCCCGTCATCAGTGTCTGTCACCAGGGCCCAGCTGCTACACACAGTCACCTGACTGTCAGGCAAGATACAGGTGTGATTCTGCCAATTTAGGGCGGAATTGTGCCTGAGAGTCTGTGTGATCACTGGATCCTAGGGGAGGGGCAGGTTGGTGTGGGCAGACCAGACCTGGAGGATGGCAGGTTCCTTCTCATCTCCCCCGCTCTTCTCTGGCCCTTCTGACTGCCAGTCCACAGCAGGAAAGCGGCTCAGGTGCTTGGAAAGCTTTCTTCCCAAACCTGGAGCTAAGCCGAGGCCTTTCCCTGTCGCTGGTGAGGCCCGGCAGTCTGACTCCTTGCTATTGCAGACTCGCTCGTGGGCCACACCGTCCTCCCCCCTTGAGTGGCTGCCCGCTGCCCACCTGCAGTTGTTCCGGTGGGTGGGAGAGCCCTCGCCAGGGAGCAAGGTCCCCGCTGCTCCGGCCCACAGGGAGGCCGTGGTCTGGTGGGAGAGCAGAAAAATAGGCTATTCCAAGTTTCAGTAAGCGATGCAAGTAGAGCTGGAGGAGGAAAAAGAAAGATGGAGGGGTGGGAAGGGACGTTCACTCTGAGGGTGCCATTGATCTTGGAGGGATGGAATGTTGCATATTGAGAGAACAGCATGGATCGGGAAAGTACGGCAGCGTGGCATGCTGGAAGGTGCCCTGTGGATCCACGGAAGAGGAGCCAGGGCGGTGAGTTAGGCTGAGGAGGGGCATTTAACGTGGCAGGGCGATTTCAGTCACGTGGAGCACTGAGCGTTGCAGCTGTCTTCAGAATGTGAAATTCCGAAGGCAGAGATGGCGGTCACCTCTGTCTCCACCCCACCAGGCACTGCTTGTAACTAGTGTTGGGCAGAGAGCAAGCGGGGATTCTAGTGTGCATGGCCCACTGTGAATTTGACGGAATGAGATGGGCGGAGTTCAGAGACTTAAGAAAAATAAGCTATCCTAGTCCTGGGCCAAATTACTTAGCTTCACACCCAGCCTGGGGCCTTGGCAGAATTAGCAGTTCTTTGCAACGCTTCTGTCTTTGTGAAGATCCGATTTGCACTGTTCAACTCTGGAATGAACAAACCCGATCCCCCAGCTGGAGACTGGAGTCCAGCCAGGAGATATGAGCAAGGGATTAGGGTTCTTGGTTAGCGTGGTATATTGTCATCAAACCTTGGGCAAAGCCTGCTCTGGTACGGTGCTTCCACTCACAGGTGGAACGGAAAAATGCCATGTCCCCATGACCCTGAGATTGCAAGGGTCGATAGTTCCCTGTCTGATGTGGTGGCTTGAAATACTGTCAGTTGCCTGAAGAGTGTCCCTGGAAATAGTTGCTGGTCAAGGGCCCCGGTCCAGTCTGGGCTGTGATACTGCGTTCTGTGGATGCGAAGTTGACTGCTGTCAGTTGCTGGTAGGTAGCTGGCCTGTAGGCAGGACTGGGATTTGAAGAAGCCCTTGCAGTGATTCTTGGTTCTGCACAGGAAGACTGATCTCTTTATGGTATTGGACGTAGTCTACAAAGGCCAGCCAGCAGCAACAGCCTTTCAGTCCCGGCACCTGACTAAGGTCTAAGTTTCGCGCTCACAACTCTTCCCAGAACCAAAGAAGGCTGCCTTGTCAGAAGCTGGGCCTGCTTGTCCCGTTCTTCACAGATGCTGTGTAAGTCATCAGCTTAAAACAGTGGCCCGTGGTTGCAGAGGTTCTAGTCCATTACTGTCTGGCTCTGTTGATTTTGGCCTATGCTGGCAGAGTATATTGTGATGGACACCTGTGGCAGAGAGGCCTGCTCCCTGCATGGCAACCGCTGAGCAAGGAGAGAGGCAGGAAGGCACCCGGGTTTCAATATGGCCCCACTCTGCTTCCTCAGCACGACAGATCACTGTGCCTCAGTCAGCGCTGTGGGTGGACGGCTCAAGGCCTCCGAGCCCAGCGGCACTTGTCTGGCTGGCTTTCCTAGAGGCCATTGTACTTCTTGTGAACATATGGCCACTGGTCTATTGAAGTTCAAAAGGCCGTTTTTGTCTCACAGACTAATCACTGGAGAACACTAGTGGAGGCACACTTAATGAGAGTGGATGGATTGACTGTTAATGAACGGATGATCTCCCAGCCCACGGAGTCACGGTCTTTGTAGATCATTAGCATCAGGAAAGGCCAAATGAGACCAGGATGTACAGATAACCACAGGTGGTCTCGTATCATCCAGTCAAATTCATTAAAAAAATAGTTTGGGCGGGAATGGGTTGTCTGTCTTATCGTTCCAATTATGCCATCACCATGGAAACCTACATCCCATAATGAAAACTTCTGGCTGTTTGTGTACACTGATTATTTCTTGAGGTGGTCTGAAGGTGTGGACAGCCATTTGTTGGGATAAGAGTCTAAGCACCAGCCTGCCTGGAACACTGGTGTCACATCAGATCCGCTTTCCTCCTGGTCTGGGCCTGGATAGTGGAGGCTTCTAGAACTGAGGCTGTTCTTAGAAGGCCCATCCCCCTAGCAGGCTTCTTTAGCAACCCAGCACCAGAGAGCCACCCACCCAGGATCAAAAATGGTGGTCCTCAGAATTCAGTCTAGTGAAGCTCATGAGTGACAAGACATGGACGGACACTGCTGGGAATAAACTCTGAAGCAGCAACTCAGCTCAGCGCACCAAGGGTGTGAAGTAGGCTTTGACCCTGGGCTCTGCTTCCAGACAGTAAGTGCCATCTGACCCCAGGCAATCCTTAACTTCTTAGGGTGGCTGTCACATGCTTCCAGCAAGGAAAGCTGATGTAGTGCAGAAAATCCAGTTAGTACTTACCGAGTTCTTTGTAGCTGTGTGTGAGTAACTGGGCTAAATACTAAGGTATGACTAAAGATGTAGACAAGTCTCAGTCTTCCTGGAAATGGAGAGGGAGATTGACAAATTGAGAAGCAGCCCACTTGCAGAAGGATAGGTGGTTCAGAAGATGGGTGTGCAGTGTGGCTGTGGAAGGGTACTGGGGCCGGAAAGGCGCGTGATCTTGTCTTGCACTCACTACGATGCCTTTGTCGGGATACATGCTAGCCAAGGAGGCCCTGTGAGCTAGATACACTTCTTCATACTTTCCCCAACCTCAGACATTTTCTCACAGCAACAGAAAACAGATGTTGAGGTAAAAGACATTCAGGGTCCCCCATCCACCGGCCTGGAGGCATACGCAGTCTTAGAGAAAGTGCCGGTCCCATTGAGACCTCAGGACTAGACAGAATGAACCAGAGCAGGAGAAGGGGCATCAGGAGAGCTTGTGTTGTCCAGGGGAGGGGCGAGAAGCCTAAGAGGAAGCAAGGCTCCTGGAGGGGGCTGGCGCCCATGCCAGCATGGCTGAGTCTTCTGCAGGGAGGAGATGGGCAGCAGTTTGCCTAGAGATGCAATTAGGAGTCATGGGTGGTAGGGTTTGCAGACCGTGTAACCAGCGCTGGACTTGGCCTGGAATGCTGTGGGACCCTTGCCTACAGTTGTGAAGAAGGAAGGAAGTCTGGGGCAGGACGGAAGGCTGGGGAGCTGCGAGGGTCCCCCAGGGAGAGGCACCAGCTGGGCTGGCCGCGTGGAAAGCCGGGTAGAGGAGTTCCCGCTGGTCTTGGCACTGCATTTCAGACACTGACAGTCTTTTCAGGTCTGAGCCCAGCAGACGGAAGGATTCTGACTGCGTCTTGGCTGGTTGCAGGCCTTCTCGCCAACGGCTTTGCGGCTTCACCTGCTGCAGCTGGGGCTCTGAAACCCCTGCTCTTTCGTTATCCGCAGAGGAAGACGGAAGGTTCCAGGGAAGCTGGCCGCTAGATCTGCCTCTGGCTGTGGGAAAGGCAGCTCCACCACTGCTGA
Source organism: Megascapheus bottae (assembly GCF_031878675.1). Taxonomy (NCBI): domain Eukaryota; kingdom Metazoa; phylum Chordata; class Mammalia; order Rodentia; family Geomyidae; genus Megascapheus; species Megascapheus bottae. The sequence goes on from NC_143546.1 coordinate 2,745,852, forward strand.
CTAGAACTAGTGCCAGTCATGTGCGAGGACCCTGGGAGCTCAGCAGAGCTCCGAGCAGGAGTCCCTGCCAGTCCACCCTGATTCCAGCAAGGATTCCTTCCTACAAGGAAGGTGCACCGACCCCGGCTCTGATGTCCAGGGTGTGACTGCTCTCGCTCCAGCCTGCAGCCCACTGCTCAGGCTGGCCTCTAAGAACAGGGCTCTCCAGGGCCTCGGGGTGTCCTGAGAGCCCTCTCTCATCTCTAGCACCAGCCTCGCTTTTGGTAATTGGCAAGCAAGCTCGCAAACACCCATCTGCTCTCACTGCCTCTCCCATCCACACTTACTTTCTTAATGGCTCCTAAACAATTAGCAAATGGCTCATTTACGTCTAGACAAAGAAGAGAGATGGGGAACTGAGAACGCTGAAGAGGAAAACATTTCTCTTCCCTTCTGAAAGTGAGCAGCCAGCAGGGGCTGGCGGCCGGGGTGTCCCCCTCCCCAGTGGCTGGCGTTTCTTGCCGCCTACTATCCCTGTGGGTTGTATTATTTCCTCACAGTAGCTCAGTGATCTCCAACAATTGTGACCAAGCAAAGGACATGTCTGAAAGGTTCCTGACGAGGGAAGTCTCTGCTGGGCGACATTTCTCAGGAACAGGAGCGCCTGAGGTCTGGAACACTTGAGGGAGTGGATGCGGGATGCTCTCGGGCCCTCAGGCTCGGGGCTGTGTACACGTCAGGAGCGAGAAGTTTCTGTCTCTCTACTCTGCTTTTCTAGAGGCTGGAGCTGTCAACATTCGGGGTAGGCCTGGACCCTCCACACCGGTGGTGGAGAATGGTCTCTGTGAGCAGCTGATGGCTGAGGTCCTGCTTTTTCCAAGGCTGGTGCTCTGCCACGTGCATCCTACCCCTGTGTTCAGCGCTTTGGTAGTGCACTGGATCTAAGCCTCGCGGTCGGTAGGGAGGCCAGGAGCACTGGGCACCAGGGAAGTGGCGGCAGAGGATAAAGGCCATGGGGAGTCAGGCCTGGGAATGGTTCCTGCAGGCAGGATCCTGACCGAATCTGGATCCTCTCAGGAAAAGGGATCTGTGTAGACAGCCCGCTGGCGTCAGCCGTCTAGGAACTGGTTTAAAAAGCCAACCCTAAGGGTTTTGCGACTGGAGGAAAATAGAAAATGTCGCCTAGCCAACTCTGAGTGAGTTTGCTTGGTACGTTAGGTAATTGGAGGTTCCAGGGACAAGTCCCCAATGCAACTTCCCTTCCTTGGTCTGTGGGGTAGTCAAATGCCATTTGATAAGGAGAGCTCACTTCCATAGTCTGAAGTCTCCTTCTCCCAGCAGTGAACAATTGGTGTGTTAACTAGAGTTCTTGTCCTAGGTTCATTGTACTCAGCCCTTCCACCCTCAGGACTTTGGAAGGAGTACGTGCAGATAAAATTTAAAATGTTAGCTGTGTATTGTTAGGACAGTTTTGGCTTCTGTCACTGAAACCCAGATGGGATAGAACTGAGTGGGATTGATTTTTGTTTCTTCCTTCATGTAAATTCTCCACAAAAAGGGTCCTGAGGCAGTCTGCAGCCTCACAGGGAATGGTGGACGGATAGCTGGGACCCTTTCAGCTTGCAGTGCAGCCATTCTCAGTGATTGAGACGTGGAGCTTCAGTCCCTGGGGTCAGGATGACTGCAGAGGAGAAGGAACGAAGAGGGTGAGTGACCAGAAGTCACCTCATTACTTTTGTTCCCTTTCTATTGGCTAGAACTTAATCAGATGCTACCTCAAGCTGCAAAGGAAGCTGGGAAATGCAGTTTTTAGTCTTAACTACAGTGCCTATCCAGGATCTGAAAGTTATGTTATTAAAGGAAGGAACAGAGTGAATATAAGGTTATCTACCAGTCACTGATATAGTCATATTTAAATAGCAATAGCAGCCCAAATAAACACGACAGTAATTATTGAACGTGAAGCGAATACCATGGCATTGTGCTTAAGTGCCATGCTATTTTATTTTTTATCATTTCATTTAATTTAAAAACAGGATGAAGAAAGTACTACCTCCAGTCCCAAAGTGAAATATTATCTGTAAGGGAAAATAACTTGTGATTAGAAGCTTCGTGCTCATAGATTGCTGTCTATGTTTGTTTTAACTAACATTGAAAAATTACTTACGATAAGAAGAAAATGGAAAAAAAAACACACCCATGAAATGATTTCAAGGTTAACACAGCCAGTATGCAGTTCAGTAGGTATTTGGACTCCAATCTGGCCCAGGAATTATATTTTTTTACTTCTATGAGTAGGGACAAGAAAAAAATCTGAAAGGTGGTAAAAATCCCAGTTGTACTATCAGGATGCTTTTAACATCAGGTGACAGCAACATACAACATAGCTTAAGTCAGCAAACAACAACAACAAACAATGTCCACTGTACAAGGTTGGAGAATACACTGGGTTACCAGACCTTGAGAAAGAAAAGGAAACCATCATTCACCATTGTGCTTCCTCCATCGCTTGCTTTTCTTTGTCTTTATTTGGCGTCAGGGAAGCTCTGTCTCCTCTGAAGAGAATAGGGGTTTTGAAAGCTCAGGGTTTCCTCGTTCCCGGATTTACCACGGTCTGCATTACACTGTGGGGAGGACCTGCGGTCCCTCAGCTCGAGTCGCGTGTCCAGGCTGATGGGCTGCATGGGAAGAAGCCCGTTTCACTGTGGACCAGGCTGAGGGATTTTATTCGCGGAAGAAAAGGGACAGAGCAAGTGCATAGTGGACTGAGTAAAACTTTAGTGGCATTCCATGCAGTCACTAGTCTAAAAATCAGACCCGTTGGTTATACTTGAAAGTCTCCATTTCCTGGCTACTCTGAGCCAGGAAGAGTGTTTGTTATAAGGCAGGCTGCGATTCTAGGGATGATAGGTTGTCGACAGGCATAGGAGACAAGCTTCTCCCTCCTTTACACCCGTGAATAGTAATTGTACCATGTGGGGATTTTGCTGTAATGTTTTCATGACATTCATGTAATTCATTTTGCTCATGTTCAACCTCTACTATTTTCTATCCCTCCTCCTGCCCTTTCAAAAAAAAAACCTTTCTTGGAATTAAAAAGTTGACGTCCTAGAACTTCTTCATGCATAAAGTGTACTTTGATCACATTCTCCCCTACATCTCCATTCTCCCCTCAGATAATTCCCATTTATGTTCATGTCCAGACAGATATAGCTTTAGATTCAGCCTCTGCATATATAATAGGGCATGCAATATTTATCTCTCTGAGTGTAGCATATTTTAGCTAACATGATAACTAGTTCCATCCATTTTCCTCCTAGTGACATGATTTTTTATGGCTGAATGATACTCCAGAGTATGTACATCCCACATTATATTTATCCATTCATCTGTTCACGGGCACATAGGCTGATTCTAGAATAGTATTGTTATAGATACGAATAGGATTGACTTACATCCTTAAGATATTTTCCTGAGAATGGTGTGACAGAATCATGTGGCAGTTCTAGTTTTAGATTTTAAGGAGCTTCCCTACTGATTTCCACAGTGACTTACTAATTTGAATTCTTAGTACACATGCGCGCGCGTGCGAAATCCTCTCCCATCTTGATTGCGTGCGGCATTTTTTCTTGATGAGAGGTACTCTGACTTGGGTAACACAGCCTCTCTTATTGGGAGTTTCATTTTCTTTATAGCTATGTATTTACTGGCAATTTGTGTTGCTTTATTCAAGGATAAAGCATTTGACTATTTATTTGATATTTCAGTGTTTGAGCTCTTTCTATATTCTGAATGTTAACCCATTGTCCAGTAGTAGCTGACACAGATTTTCTCCTATAGGCTAAGACAAGTTCTAAAGTAGATATGGTTGTCTAGTTGAAGAGAAGTTCATTTAAACTAAAGTCGATCCGATGTTAGCTGAATTCAGGATTCTTTGAAACCATTTGGCCTCATTCCTAGTACTTCCTTCTAAAGAGGAGCACATTTTTCCTTGGCTCTCCTAAGCCTTTATTGCTTTTAGACATGCCAAGATAACACAGTTGTTTTTAGCTCCCAAGGATAAACTTGCAGGCAAAGTGGTTATTGTGAAATATCCTGAAATCACAGATGTTCAGACACCATCCATGGCGAAAATGTAGCTCTTGGATTGACACAGACTACTTCAGCATGTAGATACGCCCTGAAGGTAGTGCAGACGGAGGCAGTTCAGCTCATTATCCTACCACTTACTCCTGTGTTCTATATGCAAACATGCATTTAACAGAGATTTGAAGAATAGATTTTTCATTTCTTCATCTCCAGTGCCCTGAGTAGAAAACCACATAATTAGTTAGTGCTTTTGTTAAAACACATTAGGAAAAATAACCTTCGTGTTGTCAGTGCTGTTGAGAGCACAATTAAACCATCTGATCAAGCAATTACCTGAGCATGACGATGCTCTGCCTCCCCTCATCAAGAGATGAAATTAGGGATTAGATAAAATTGCAATGCACGGGAGAGCTGTACCCACCAATCTCTGAGAAGACAGAAAGGTCCCTGGCCATATGAATATACACAGTACTATAAAATCTAATCCAATCACTACAGACAGCTTTAATTAAGCCCACGATCATGTTGCTTTTGTTTTTCTTTAAAAGAAACAAAACAACATATTCCCTGTTGACATATACTGCTCAAATAGTACCATCAGATTTCTTTCTGCGTTTTCCAGAACATTCCAGTTACTGATATAGATAGTACTCACCAGAAGCTGAGCTCATTTTTTTTTAAGCCTCAGGCTAGGACCTGAATGGTATGTGAGGGAATTAAGGAATTCCTTATTCTTTAATTAGAGTTACCAGGAATTGTTGCAATTACTGAGTATTGAAAGGAACAACTCTAATGATGCTTTCGTTTCTTCATTAAAGCAAGACTCCTGCCTTTCTAAAACACACGAAACATTTTGGAATATTTCTCTACCTTGCACAAAAGTGCCGCCTCTTTCAAGAGAACCCTCCTTTAGCTACCAGGTCCTATTCAGGGAAGCTCTCAGAACTGCATCTCCTAGCAGGGAATGTCCCATATCCAAACGAGTATTTTAGCCAAGTTCCACCCCCACTGTCATTGAGGACTACTTTGGAGCCCACAGTGAAGCCCTTTTACGCCAAGTTGCAGCCATACCTTTCCTCTGAGCTCTGACAATACCTGGCACTGCTTCCTCCTTCTGGGGAGGGGGGATGTGACTACATCCCTTTGGAATTGTTTGTACCATTCATATCCAGTTATATAGTAGGCTAGAGGTACTCAAAACTCTGATAGAAAATGGCTAACTGTATGTAATACATGAATCCTTTGGAATGGTTGGGCTTGCAAATTTTTAAGGAGAAATCCCTGGTTGAGAGGAAGATGACACTGAAAACCAGATGGGGTGGCGACCGTGGCCCTGGAAGGGTGGGAAATGATGTTACCAAGAGGCTGGTTGTAATTCCACTAAGTCCTTAGGTGGGAAATCGGAGTGGAGACCCGCAAATCTAGCGCTTTCAGTGTGTTCATTCGGGGTTCAAGTGTAGATTAGATTTTCTTTTCCTAATAAGTATCACTGTTGCATTTGTTAATCCTTGTTCCACGTTTTATTTCCCCTCCCTTACTCTACCAAATGCAAACAAGACAAAAGGAAAAGAAAACAAAAGCAGCGACAATGACAACTAAAAAGGGCTGTTTTTTTTTTCATTTCCAGTTCATTTCATAAAATACTATTTTAAAAGTCTAGATTAGATGTTTTAAAGTCTGCCTGATAATGAAGCAGAACAACGGAAATATTTGTCAGTTACAGCTTGGGCTCTGGAGAAAGAACTGAGCTATAAAACCATAACAGAGACGCTATGTGTGTTCAAGTAAAACAAGCGTGGTATTGAGAATAATAAAGACATATAGAGGAGAGATATATATCAGTCAGAGCAGTTACTGGCTGGTAAGCTGTTCTGTGACACACACACACACACACACACACACACACACACACACACTGTGACTCTTGGACTGAATATTTGGTTCAAATTCATCTTCTGCATGACACTGGGAATTGGAAGCTGTTAAGTTGACTTTGAGTGGTTCTGGGACAAGCACCCAGTGAGTCTCCTCTCTGGAGACTTGACTTCACAATTCCGGTTTCACAGGGTTCACAACTCTGGTCAACAAGATTCAGTCAGTCCTTTAAAGCATAGAAAGAAGCCCCATGAGCAAGAGCATAAGCAAGAGCAGAGTCAGACCCCTGAGAATTTGAGTGATGGATTTTTTCCGATACAGAATATAAAATAAGCTCAAACACTCAACATGTTTAAATACAAAAGGCAATTTAAAACTTCAGCAATGAATTATTCACCATCAAAACCCACCAGATTAATGAAATGCCTAGAGTTGAAAACCACAGTCATTAAAAGTACATCTTGTTGAAGGAAACATGAACGTAAACGGCTTCACCAGGGATCCAGCTCCGTAGTCTAAATTAGACAAATAAAAAAGGCGATTATTAAACACCCATTATTTCTTTACAAATCATACTTCAGTGGAAGTCTGGAGCCCTATCAGGATGGGAATATGCTTTATGGGGAAAGAACAGCACATAAATGGGGGAATGATACTCGTATTAGGGAAACCATTTCTCCACATGAGCAAAATCACTGGTTTGATTGGATTGAAGATTGATCGGTAAACTTCGAGCTCTTGGAATCTGAGCCTCCTGGTGAATCTTAGAAATACCATCTCTCCCTCCCCCCTCCTCCCCCCTCCCCCTCCCTCCCCCCCCCCCCCCCCCGCCTCGATGACAGTATTAGGGTTTGAACGCAGGGCCTCGTGAACTGAGCCACCAGCACCTGGCTTGAATCTTAGCGTGACTTTAGTGGACCACCAGTATTCCTTGCCCTGGTTTCCTACGGCAGGCAGCCCACAGCAAGGGTGTGATGGCTCAGGAATAGGCAAGGTGTCGTCCACAGGTCGTCAATCCCGACTCCCACTTGCAAGGTCCTCAGAGGCAAAGACCACATCGAACCAGACAGACAATTGGAATGGGGGGCTCTGGGGAAGGGGGGCTCCAGAAACCCACCCAGCTTGTGCATGAAAGAAGGACTAGCGATATGTAGAATATGTAGCTACCAAAGAAACAGAGTGGGGGGCATAGCCACCAAATGTAGAAATGGTTGCAGACTGGAACAAATCAAATGGAATTTGAAAAGGAAAAGTTACTTGGGAGATACTCACGAAAATTGATGAGATGCAATGGGAATGATTAAGTATGATGCATGGTAAGTAACGTACATATTTTAAGAGACATATAGTAACAACACAGGGCTTCCCTTTAAAACAATTTAGTAAGGAAGAAAGGATAAGAAGGAAAATAGAAGAATCTCGAAAATTGTTGAAGAGAAGTTACAGAGATGCACTTCAGTAATTTCTCTTCTTTGGTATCTAGTTGGAGTTTCATCAAATAAAAAGGGCAGGGACCATCTTCGCTTAATATTAGTATCCAAGTCTGAATGCTTAGAAAAGAGTGTTAGTAGAAAAATGCAAGACACTTTGAGGGAAAAATTGACCAATTCATAAAATTATATCAAATCATGCATCTTACAGATAATCTGTAAAATCTAAACCTAAAATACAGAATTTTTAAGAAAGAGACTCTTTCTAGTCATTTGAGTGGGCAGACATTTCTTACATGCAACACCGAAGCGTATTTCACCAAATTACATGTTCACATTTTTTAAAAATCAATTCTGCTTGTTGGCAGCTACTGTTAAGAGAGCTAACAAAGAAACCGCAGTCTCAGAAGTGATATTTGCAAGTCAAATCTCATATATATGCAAAGAATTCTAAGTTCAGGGAGACAGCCGAGTGCCTGTGGCTCACGCCTATAATCCTAACGACTCTGGTGGCTGAGGTCTGGGGATCCTGGTTCCGAGCCAGCCCAGGCAGACAAATCCCAGAGACGCTTTATCTCCATTTAACTAGCAAAAATCCCTAGGGGGAGCTGCAGCTCAAGAGGTCGAGCTTGAATGGAAATAGTCACGCCATAGTGTGAAACTCTACATTCAAGGCCCAGTGCTGGTAGACAGAAAGTAAAATGTAGTAATACACAACTCATCCCCCCACGTGCGTCTCAGGACAGCGTCTGTGATGGACACATGCGAACCAGTCTCTAGGCCAGTGTGGGGCAGCCGTTCCTCCTGGGGGTGGAAGGCCGCTCGGAAGGGATTCTGGCTCCATTCCTTGTGTCGCCATTCACTGACTCGGCTCTGTGGAAGTCACTCAGACCTTCAAGTTCTAGAAGAGGAGCTGGAGGGAAAGGCTTCTCTGGGGCTTGCTTTGAGGGGCCCCTCTTCCCTTCCAAGGTGGCTCTTCTTGGGTCCCCAGACATAGCCGTGCCGGGCCTGGGTCCTGCCCCCAGCTTGCTGGGGGGGGTCTGGGGAAGGCAGACGTGAAGATGAGATGAGCTCAGCACGTGTGCACGGTGGCGAGGTGGAAGGACCCCGCTGGCGGCCCCGTTACGCAGGTCAGGCCCGTGTGGCGTGGAGGCAGGGTGGAAGGGGAGGTGAGGCGCTGAGTGCCAGGACCGAGCCAGCCTGGTGCCTCCGTGTCCTGGGGCAGAGCTTGGGCAGAGAAACTGGATGCTTTGGACTTAGGTTGCAGCTCGGCCTGTTAGCTGGGTGGTCGTGAATGAGGCCCCTCACTTCTCTGGGCTCCAGCTTCCTTATCTATAAAATGAGAATTTTTGTGAGCGTGGACTTAGCCAATGCCTGTTAAGTTCATGGAGCCTGTCCACCACATAGATAAGCCATCCGGGCATATTCCATACCTGCTTCTCGCCCTCCCTCTGGCCCCACTCCTCGTTTCCTCCATGACGTCCTTTCTTCACGCCACTCCTAAGCGTGTGAAGCGATGGCAGGGCAGTGATGACCGCAGAGGCCCGGTGCTCGAGGCGCCCTGTGCCCCAGCGGCCATCCCCCTGCAGCCCTCAGCCAGCCCTTGGTGTGACATGGAGCAGGATGTGTGAACATTAGGCCACAAAGTCGGGTGTGGCTGAGTTTCAGTTGGTGAAGTTGGGGTGCGCCCAACGACAGAACCGTCTAGCATCGGTTATGCTGGAAGGAAGTACGTGGACCCCTATCCAGCACACCACGAGGGCGCCGGCTCATCTCCTCCTTCCCAGGAAGCCCTCTTCCCACTAGAGGTGGGCAGGGACCACCATCTACTCAGGGCGACGAAGCAGGGTTCATTCCAGAGGCGTCTCCAAGAGCCAGCGTCACTGTCCCAGCTCCTGCAGCTCTGCCTGTGGGCTGGTATTACCACGGAGACAGCACAGCCTTCCAGGGCGCCCAGCGGGGGCAGGCATGCCTCGGCATCGCCAGTGTGAGACGCCTTCAGATAATGCAGGGAGAGACGGAGAAAGGTAGACCAGCTCCCCAGCAGACACCCTGCTGTGGTCCAGTCCCTCAGCCCGGAGGCGGAAGGTCTGGTAAAGAACATTCTTGATTCTGACTGATCTGGAGGGTGTTAGGTTCCGTTAGAAACAGTAAGGAAGTGAGACTTTGACTATTTTTTTAGCGTTATTTTAAAAATCTTTCAAGAAATACGACGACTCCGAGACCGAGTCTGTTCTCTTTGTCTCGGGGAAGGAACGCCAGTAATGCCGAGGCCGGCTCCGTGGTTTCTCAGCTGTGGCTCTGCCACTGTGGTGGCCTGGAGCCACCTGCATGGCCAGTGCTCCAGAGCAGCCTGGGTGGGGGGGGGAGTGAAGCCGTGAGGGCTCCCTGCTGGCTGCTGTGCTAGGCCACCCCAGGCACAGAAGTGGTTGTCATAGAAACCGGGGTGTTTTTGTTTTGACTGTGGTCTTGGGGCAGTGGTCATTGTTTTATTACAGTGGCTTGACAAGAAGAAGAGCACTTGTGCACTGCCAGGAGAGTGAACACGGTAGATTACCAGGCAATTTCAGGGGGGCGCTGTGGACAGACAGAGGCTGGGGTGGGTGGGTAAAGTGCCGGAGCCCCCAGGGAGGCCCGCGTGTTCTCACCACGTCATAGAAACCAGTGCTCCTGCCTCGGTCTTCCAGGACGGCCCCCCCAGGCCTCGATCTCCCCACCCCCCGCCGCCTACCACCCACCCAGACTCTTCCGTTCTGCGGCTACAGAGCAGTACAGCCGTGGGAGGGGAGAGAAGTTCCCGGGTTACTTGGTTGTCACAGCTCACAGGTTTTCTTGATTGCATGTTTGGTAGATCCCCATTTTTATCCCTGTCGCTGTCATTTTTCTTGACCTGCCATTTCAGTCACTCAAAACAGTATGACTGTATTGCTTTGGAATTTCTCTGGCTCTTTTTTTTCCTTCTTCTCTTCCGTGGGGTTTCTATCAACCCAGAGCTAATCATAGCTAATGGTGGGGTGGTGAACCGAGGCTGACGTCACCGCACTCCTTGCCAGCCGGTCCCAGCTCCCACAGGCGCGCACGCCAGCGCACCCCCGGGTCTGCCAGCCCCGCTCCACCCGCAGACCTGCAGGCTGACACGTCAGTGCTGAGCTCCTGCTGTCCCCGTCCCTGGCTGCTTTCCTGATAACTCATCTTCCACCCAGTCACTCCACTCAAAGCCTAACCCCATCAGGAGGTGTTGACTTTTCCTTAGCATCTCCCTGCTCCCTGGGCCCTGGTCAAAGCTCAGTCGACCCAAGCCAATGCAGCCCCTCTGCTGGTGTCTGCCCACGGTGTCAGCTTCCTCACAGCACCGAGGGGGCTCACTGAATCCGCCCGCGCTCTGTACAGTGTGGGCCTCCTCTGATCCCCCCCACCCCCCGGGGTCTCAGTCAGCTGACCCCCCGGCCTCCCATCTCGCCAGCTCTTTTTCTCTTCAACACTGCTGCAGCCACCTCTGTCGACCTGTCTGCCTCCCATGTCAAGCTTGTCCTCTCCCAGGGCCTTTGCACAAACCATGCCCACTGCCTGAGTGCTCCTGAGCCAGAACGCTTCAGGACTGCTTAGTTTCCATAGGGTTCTCTCTCCTTTTCCTCCGCCCTTCCCCTCTCCTTTCTGTTTCCCTTAGATGGTCTCTTGGAGGAGGCATTGGTGAGCCGTGCAGGGAAGCTGTGTAGAGCATATGGCCGCATGCAGAAGCCAGGGGAGGAGGCGAGGCCTGGGTGCTCCACCCCCCCCCCCCCGTGGCTTTTGTCCCCCATGCCTTCCTCAGGTGCCAGCCCAGACCAAGGCTCTTTGGTATGCACTTTACCAGGACCTTTGACCCCGGCAGTTACCATAGCTACAGTTACTTAGCATTCGTGAGATGATTATGTCTCTTTCCCAGGAATCCGTGAGCACCTTGGGATTTGGAAAGAGTTTTGTTGACAAAGCAGTGAACTCCAAATTGCCTGTAATGGTGGTGGTTGTTTTGATTTGTTCTGGAGGCAGGCTCAACCTTTTCCCATGGAAATCCAGCCTTAAACTCTCAGCTTGTCTTGTGCGGGAGTTGGCGTATTCACGGAGAGAAAGTATCGCTTCCATTGTTGTCTTAAAGGGAGGCTCATCTCCCAGTTAGCTCCATATCTCTGCAGAGTCCCAAGGAAACGTCACCAAGACCTGGGCTGGTAGTCCTGGTACTCACTCACGCTCAGCCTGATTCTGAGGTGTGAGACACCAGCCTGCAGGGACGTCTGTCTGCCCTGCGCCTGGCTGGCCGCCTCGGTGGATTCCACAGAATCTCCTCTCTTCTCTCTGGCCTGTACGCCAGAGCCGCCCAAACCATGTTTACACACTGGAATCTTGACAAACCTTCAGGATGCGTTCCTAAAGCCGGTGCATATTTGATGTTTTGGTCTCCAGGTCAGATGCTCCATCGCTGGGCCTTTGAAGCGGGGGTTTGGAGTTAGCCGGCAGTGACTCCATAGGAGTCGCCTGGCCTGAGGCCCCTTGTGAGGGTAGAAAAGGGAGAGAGGATTGGTACTGAGAGAGGGAGGGTTGCAGTGCCCTCCTCCCTACCTGGAAATGTGGAGGCAGCCCTGGGGCTGGCTGAGGACAGGGGCTGCCTGGAAAACGCTGGAGGGCTAGGAAGAAGCCAAAATGTCTTGCAGACTGGCAAAGTGCTTGTGACCAGAATGCTAATGAGGTCTCAAATAGGAACATAGAATATTCTACAGAGGGACTTGGAAAAAAGGTCATCACCATAATTCAGCACCTGGATGCACTTTCTTCCATGCCTACAGAAAGCTGAATTTAAAACGGATTCATTGAATAGTATCTGACAGAAGAAATTCCTGAAAACACATACAAGGGGGAAAAGTGTCCAGAAGGAAATGTACTCATTATCTTAGTTATCTCACCTTTGTGACAAAAATTAAGTTAAAGGAACTACTGGGGTATTTTTAACTAGATCCAGTCAGATTCAGGACCAATGGTATGGCCGTGGTAGAATTTATAATTAGTAGAGAAACAATATAAGACCTTGGCAAATTCACAACCTGACCAAGGAAGGAGCAAGGAGAAAGTATGTAAGGACAGCTTGCTGGTGCCATTACCGCGGAGGACTAAGAAGCACTGTGCTTTGTGTCTGAGCAAAGGGGACAAGGCTTGCGCATGTCTCAGAAACTGGGGCCCCTCTCCCATTCCCAGGAGGCCCAGGGTACTGTGGTTTCAGGTAAGAGACGTGAGACCCCCCCACTTCTTGGGCCCACTGCTGGCACTGCTGCAGAAATCTGCCCTGTACTTTTACAGCTACGGTTCCCCGGCAGCTGTTACATAATAAGGGCATTTGATGGAGACTCAGGAAACACTGGTTCAGTCCCGTCCGGCCTGGGTACAAATGTGGCTTCCCTGAGTCACGTTCTGCCTCCTTCCTGGAAAGGTGATGTCCTCACAGACAAAAACAGAGCAGGGAAGATAGATGCTTTGTGGAAGAGGAGGAGCGGGGGAGGAAGGGGAGGAAGGAGAAAGGTCAGTGTTAGTTTCTCCGTTGTTGACTTGCAGTGACTTGCAGTTCCTGTCAAATGGGAACTTCCCAGGTCAGTGTGGTAGATAGGGACCAGGTTAATGGCGGGCACAGGCCGGACTCTCAGCTGACCCGAGGCACAGATGGCGGGAGGAATGAGTGATTTCTAAACCAGTGGCTGCACAGGCTATGAAGGGGCAGCTCAGCGCCCCGTAGTCTGCTGAGCCGGCGGAGAACAGGTGCCCTCATGGCTGAGCCCCTGCTGCAGTTCTACTCGGTGGGACTACTGTGAATCTGTTCAGCTGTGGCAGTCCTTGTGGCCAGGCAGAACCTGCCACTGTCCCTGCTCTGTCCTGGGCTCCAGTAGGAAGATGGGCTCTGCTGTCTTCTACCTGTGGCTGGGTAAGAGTTCCGAGGGGCGGGATGTGGAGGGGAGCATGGGGAAAGAGTCAGGAAGTTCAGGGTGAGGGTCTCTAGCTGCTTTGGGGAGCTCCCGTGTTCTCTGCCAGTAGGCACTGGATTAACTCGGGGTGTGGGGGACTCTACTGGGAGAAAAGCAGAGGTCTTTGCAGGGAGTCCGTTCACGAATACTTTATGAGCTTTAAAGAAGTTTTCATCCGCCTTACATCCAGTAGCCCATGAAGCAAGTGTTGTGGCCTGCAGTCAGCGGAAGGCAGAGTGGATTCAGCCGGCCTGTGCCAGTCAGGACAAGCCTGAGTCTGTGCTGCTGGAGAGCCCATGTTTCTTGAGGGCGGGGAAGGAAGTGGTGGGAACTGCCCGGGTATGGAGCTTGCTTTACCAGTCTGTCTCCAGTTAACCAGTGGAGAGGCGGAAGTAAAGGTGTGGCTGAATTGGTAGAGCTCCAGCCTCGAGTGAGAGCACGAGGCCCCGAGTTAATGCCACCATAAACGCCACAAACAGCAGACAGACAGAGGGTCGCTATGAACAACCAGATGCTCGGCGTTGCCCTGGTAATCACCACGGTTTCTGCCACCGTGGCTGCCATTGAGAGATCTCTCCCAGGGGGTGGCATGCCATCCTCCATTCCCTGTGGCAGGTGACTCCCCAGACTCCTTCATGTTTACCAGGACACTGGTGCCCACAGGGCCCCGAGCCGTGCTGAACCTCCAGGCAGAGGGCGAGTGGGATCGCCTGGGGCTGGGCTGGCTGGGGGAAATGTCACTGTCTGTTTTGCCTTGCCCATGCCTCAGAGCTGTGGCTGCGTAGGACTCAAAATTTAAATGTTTTTCTTTCTAGCAACTCACAGGTCTCGCCTAACAGCTTCCATGAGGGCTCCGTTCGCTCTGGTTCTGCCCTGTTTGGGGGTCCACCCTGGGGCTGTGCGTGGCCCTGGGTGGGGGGCAGCCCCAGAGGTGCCGTCCAGGGCCCGGGCTCCTCATTCTGTCACTGTGGCTGCTGAACGCCAGCCACTTCTGTTGGACTCACATGGGGTTTGATACTCTGGATTCATAGACCATTCTTAGTTTTGACAAGTTGTATTGCTTAGCTCCCATTTTAATGAGAGTCAGGAGACTGCGTGGTGTCCAGGTCCCGAGGAGAAGACGCCTCGTGCTGGCAGAGGCGCCGGCATGCTGGGCTGGCTGGAGCTCAGAGGAGCTTTTGGTAGTGATTGATGGTCCCAGCAGAGGTTTATCTTTTCCCTCTTTTGTTGTTTTTGTCATTGTTCCGCCGTTTCCTTCTAGTACAGAGGATTTAGCAGATTATTAATTCCTCATAACTGCTTCTTCTGGAGGGCGTGTGACTTCCCCACGGTCCCCTTGGGTCCCGCTCTGGTTCCCCTCCTCCTTTGCTGTCTCCTGGCCCTGTGCTCAGGGTGGGACGGCAGACCTTTCCCTGCAGGGCCCTGGGTCTGCAGAGGAGAAGAGGGAAGGTGCCTGCCTCTCTGTAGCGCCCAGGCTCACAGTTCCCAAATCCTCCAGTGACCACCATGCAGCTTCCGGGTCCATAGACAGCGTGAGCCAGGCTGATGAGGGAAGAGCTGTTGCCCCAGGCCAGGTACCCGGCTGGGCCGCGGACTTGAGCAGCCCCACCAGCAATTCAGGGAAGCAAACAGCGTAATTGTCCCCATTGAACAGATAAGGAGCTGACAGAAGCCAGCAGTCCCCGCACTCTGAGGCCTGTGTCTGGTATGTGTCTGCCATTGTCTGAGAGCTTTCTGAACTGCTCAGTGTGCATCTCTTTCTAGTTTGTATTGTCGTTGTAAAGGCTCATTTTTATTTTTACTAGTCCCAGTCTTCCCTTGTGCACGGAGGTACACAGGGATAGCAGGTCACCACCCAGCTCTCATCGTTGGCATTGAGAGCACTGCCTGGCACATAGTAGGTGGTCAACAAACATTAACTGCCCATGGAGGCATTTCCACTGTTCTGCAGGTGAGGCAGTGCACTCAGGAGGGTAGGTTAATGTCAAGAAGAAAGACTAGAGACAGGAAGGATTTGAACTCAGACTGGGTCGTCCTAGAGCTTCTGGGTCGACCCCTTCACAGTTGTGAGGAGTCAGCCATGGCAGGCACTTCCTGGGGAGCTGAATGAGGGATGCGTCACCTCCTGAGGTGGTACGAGGAGGAGAGAACTGATGAGCTTAATTATCTGTGGCGAGGAACATGATGAGGGGCCGCTCTGCTCTGCGCAGAATTCCCTGAAATGGGAGCTTGCATTACAGACGGTTTCCAGTGCTCCGAGACACAGCTTCCCCTCCTGCCTACCCCAAAGGGTGGTGTTTGGTGTGCGAAGAATCACTCGTCTGTATGGGACGCAAATTATATTCGACGGAGAGCAGCTGACGTCCCGGAGCTCACAGCTGGCCTTCCTTAATGAGTTTTGGTCTGATTAATACAGATTCTGTATTGACCTTAAAATATGCAAGCAAACTCTTGGTCCGAGTGGGAAGACCGGATTGACTGACTGACGTGACGGGAAGGGAGGGCTTCCGTGAAGCTTGGATTGAGGACTGAATGTAAAATGACAGCCCCAGTCTTAGCGCTGCCCGGTCTTCTCAGGCCTCAGCGGGCCACTCCCTCCGCAGGCCCTGAGGCCGTCATGGCCTCTCATTCCACGCTGGATGCCTGCCCCGCTTCCGCCTGAACATTCCCTGTCCTCATCATCAGGCCTTCCGTTGTCTTCTGTGGGGATTTGTAATCTTACCCTCCCTCTCCTTCAGATACCCACCCGCCCGGTTAGACTCTACATTTCATCCCAATTCCCAATCTTGGCAGCACAGTCTTTTCTGCACCCATGCACCAGCAGATCTGTTCCCAAGAATCGCCCGAGCCTCCCGTGGGACAGACTCCCCGCCCCGCCTGTTAGTTCTGCTGTGGCCTGTCGTGCCGGTCTGAGGCTGCCTGGGTTACTGTTGTGCTCTCCTAAGAAAGTGTAGTGCTCACTCGGAGGGACTGTCACGCCTCAGCCATTTCCAGGGGCCAGGCTTACCCTCACAGTCATTGGCACACAAGCTGGGTCTCCTGAGGCATGTGCTGCCTGGTTCATCTTTCATCAGGATCTGGGAGAAACGAGAGCAGAGCCTATTAGGAGAAAACTGAGTAATCAAAGGAAAGAGAAGAAATGAAAGCCTTTGTCCAGCCCTTGCCAGTCTCACATACCAAGGCCCCTCATCAGAGAATGGACTTATACAAGGGCATTTTATTGCTTAAATGTATCTTTCACCGAGTTGGTGTCAAGCAAAGAAAATTGTCTTTAAGTTATATGGCTTTTTTGTTCAGTATTGCAGAGTCTTTCATCTGTAAGTAGTAAAATCAGGCAGTAATTCAAAGTTTTAAGTTACCGTTTCATTTTAAAAGTATCACCTTAATCTCGTTGCCTTTGGTTAAAAAGTCTGCTTTGGCATTTTTGGTCACCGATATCTCTGGTTTTATTTCTGTTGGTTCTCATGGACATAAAGGCTATATTCACAAAGACACTGGGAGTTTATTTTCTCCCGCAAGTAAAGGGGAAGAGGAGAAAAAATTAGACTGGAGCCCAGATGTAAAAGGATGCTGAATGGCTGTGATGGCTATCTGATGTCAGCCCAAGGTGAGATTTTAATAGCTTTCTTTTGGGACCTTGGGAAATGTTAGCATTGGATGGAGGTTTGTAGCTATGCTTAGCTGGCATCTGTTTTCCTATTCTTCAGTGTACATGGAGGGGTAGGTGACCAAGACTGGAAGAAACCACTGTTTGTTTCTCCTCAGCCCTACCTTCTATCTCAGTGGCTGCTCTGGTCACGCAGAATACCCAGGGCTTGCTTCCTCATTTCTCATAGTACACATTCATTTGCTGCTCATATTTATCCACGAATCGCTCGTTCATTCTTTGATTTAACCGATAGTTAAAGGGCAGCTACAGTGGCTGGGCACTGCTATGGCACTTGAGGTGTTTGAAGTAGGAGCCGGGCTCCTGTCTGTCTGCCCTGGGCATGTGGGAGTGTCGCAGCAGGGGGCCTGTGGAGACACCTGGGTGGCCTAGGCCCTCGCTGTCCACCTTTCCAGATGCAAAACGGCATAAGCCCATGTGCTAAGCTACCTATCCTGGCATGCCTCAGAGAGAATTCCCCTGCACTGCCACCCTCAGGAGGAGAGCAGACCCCATTGCCACCACTGGCTGGGGGAGGACTGTAAACAGAGAGAGAGGGATCCTAGGGGACACATGGGGAGAGTCATACCCTAACCACTGAAGAGCGCAGATTCCAGGCACAGAGGACTAGAGAGAGGATCACAGGACACAGAGGACCAGAGGGGAGGTCACAGGACACAGAGGACCAGACGGGAGGTCACAGGACACAGAGAACCAGAGGGGAGGTCACGGGACACAGAGGACCAGACGGGAGGTCACGGGACACAGAGAACCAGAGGGGAGGTCACAGGACACAGAGACTAGAGGGGAGGTCACAGGACACAGAGACTAGAGGGGAGGTCACGGGACACAGAGGACCAGAGGGGAGGTCACAGGACACAGAGAACCAGAGGGGAGGTCACAGGACACAGAGACCAGAGGGGAGGTCACAGGACACAAAGGACCAGAGGGGAGGTCACGGGACACAGAGACTAGAGGGGAGGTCACGGGACACAGAGACCAGAGGGGAGGTCACAGGACACAAAGGACCAGAGGGGAGGTCACGGGACACAGAGACCAGAGGGGAGGTCACGGGACACAGAGACCAGAGGGGAGGTCACGGGACACAGAGACTAGAGGGGAGGTCACGGGACACAGAGGACCAGAGGGGAGGTCACGGGACACAGAGGACCAGACGGGAGCCCAGCAGGCTGGGCTGTCCCCTCCCGCAATCCCCAGAGGTGAGGGGTCAGATTCCCATGGACCCTGAGAGAGGGGAGGAGTGTGAGTTAGGTGCCACCGCGAGGTGCTCTTGTCTCCCTGGAGTGCTGCCTGTGACAGCCCCAGCGTGGGAGCAGAGACGGCTCCAGGTCCCCCACGACACCAGAAGCGTGGGAGACGCCGTGTCCTGAGGCCCGTGGCCGCAGGGACTGTTTTCAGTTGAAGCAGGTGCCAGTGTGTTGGCGCGTCTCTGAGCGCGCACACCAGGCTGGTGAGGGACACACGCCCTGTTGGTTCCCCCACTGCCTCCCGAGCGCTCCCTGCTCCTCCCGCTTTCTCCTTGGGAATGTGGCGTCCTCTCTTCCTTGTCTGTCTCCTCACTTTCTTTCCTGCCATGCCTTCTCTGTAGCTTTTTCCTTTAAAGTAGATGTTGTTTTTCCAGTGGTGCGAGGGCCTGATCTCCAAGCTGGCACTCATTGGGCAGGCTCTGCGTTTCCTGCCCCAGCCACCTCTAGCCACGTCTGCATTCCTTTTCACGTAGAGTCTCATGTGGTTGTGCTTTTGCCCGGGGTGATGGCGGATTGAGGTGGTCCTCTAAGTATGCTTCCTGATGCAGCTGGGATCAGAGTGTGAGGGCTGGTGTGTAGCTGAGACGGAACCCCAGTCCATGCTTGCCTAGTCTGGCCGCATTCTCTCCTCCTCCTGGTCTTACTCATGCTCCTTATCTCCTTGCCCTTCCCTTCTCGTCTGCGAAGTGTAAGGGGGAATCTCTAACCCTCTGAGGTTTCTGGGGAAAAGAGAAGTAATTACCAACTACCCTCTCACCCACTTTCTCAGCATCCAGACTTTCTCATGCTCCAGGTGTAGGAGCCAGGTGTAGACCTCTGATGGAGGTCTGTGGGCCAATCAACTCCTTCTTGGCCAATCCCTACCCGATGAGAACAGCGTTCACTGTGTCTGTTGCTACGGAAGTCTGTGGGCAGCTTCATTTGGCATAGTAGGAGACAGGGTTGGGGTGCCCAGGACTGCCTCCATCTTCTCCCGCTCCATACGAGGCCCTCCTGTTCTCTGCTCGCTCTCTCTCTCTTTCCTCAAGTCTGATTCCACTTCCTTTCCCTCACCTCTCTTTCTCTGCCTGGCCATTCAGTCTTTGCCAAAGTTGGTGCCCTGTCAAGTCTACGAATCCATTATCCCTTGCTTTGCTGCCCTGAGGAGAAATGGAGGGCTTGGATTCGAACATGCGTGCTGTTTCCTGGCTGGGAGGCAGTCGTTCTGCTTCCTCAGGTTGCACTTTGTGGATTTGTAGAAGGAATCCCTCACACAGGGATACATATTTTCCCCTAAACAAACAGATACTAGCCAAGTACCTGTGTGCCAGGCTCCCGAAAAGGTGGCTGCTTCCCTGGAGGAGGAGAGGTTGGTGA
Organism: Megascapheus bottae; assembly: GCF_031878675.1. Taxonomy (NCBI): domain Eukaryota; kingdom Metazoa; phylum Chordata; class Mammalia; order Rodentia; family Geomyidae; genus Megascapheus; species Megascapheus bottae. Next base: position 2,765,479 of record NC_143546.1, read on the forward strand.
GGAAGGGTGCAGAAATAGTAAACATTCCACAGGCAGTGGGGGCACAGGAGCAGTAGAGCAGGTGAGTGTGGTGGAAATAGGTCACAGACACACACGTGACTGTGCGCCCCGAGGAGGAGGAGGAGCAGTGCATAGCATGCCAAGGAAGCAGAGGGGGAGGGAGAGGAGGAGCCCCGTGCAGGCCCGGCTCCGGCTCTCAAGCTCGGGCATCCTCCTCTTCAGAGGAAGAGGTTCATTTTCTCCTTGAAGCCCTTGCTCGGCATGGCCACGAGGAAGCATGGCGGCTCTGAGCTGACCACCGCGAGGTCCTCCTGTCGAGCTCTGGGCCTTAGCTGCTCACTCCGTGGGGATGAAGGCGTAAGGGGCCGGTTTGCCAGTCACCCTGGCACACGAGCTACTGCTTTCTTCATTTCCTTACTTGGTGTTTATTTACTGAGCACTTGCTATAGACCTGGGTGCTGATAGGAAAACAGGCATCAGGATTTCAAGACTTTCCTCCTCTGTGTTGTCTCTCCAAACTCCAGATGGATGGAGCTTCCCATAAAAAGCTGGAGATGTGTGCTGGGCCTGGCTGCCTCCCACTTGTAATTTTAGCTACTTAGAAGGCTGAGATTGGGAGATTTGTGGTGTCCAGGCGTGTGCGCGCGCACACAGACACACACACAGACACATACACACACACACACACCCCTTTTCAACTAATAGCTGCATGCAGTGCAGCGTGCCTGTCCTCTCGGGCATGTGGGAGACGGAGGTTGAGGATTTGGGGTCCAGGCCAGCCAAGGCAGGAGAGTCTGCACGACTCCCTCTTCACAGAGAAAATTGGGTGTGGTGTACTAGTACACACCTGTCGTCCACGCTGCAGTGGGAGGTGTACAATAGGTGGGTCAGGGTCCAGACATGGATCAGGCAGAAAATGACACGACTTCCAAAAGAAAAGAAAGGTGGGGAAAGGAGAGGCCGGAGGCATGGCTTGGCATTAGAATGCCTGCCTGTCAACCCCAAAGCCCTGCATTTAAATCCTAGGACTGTCCCTCCCCCCCCCCCAAGAAAAAGTGAAGAGTATCTCCAGAATCACCCAATCCGCGGACGACCTCACGCAGCAGCTAAAGCACCGGCTCTGAGACGCAACAGAGGCTGCTCAGGCTAGAGCAAGGTGACAAGGCAGCCACAGGCAGCCCAGGTGCAGGGCCTGGGGGACAGATGGCTCCTTGCTGGAAAGAGTCCCCAGTGCCTCTGGACAAGGCAAGTTAATTAAACAGCCCTTCTGCTCAGTTATTAAAACAACCACCGCCGGACATCGGCCGAGCCCGAGGAATCATGTAACGGGCACAGGCACCCATCACATGGTCTGACAGGTAACATTTTGCTCTGTCTGTGTATACGTGCATACTTGCATGGACCAGTTAGAGGCATTTACAGACATTGTGATGCCTAAAAGCAAAGGTGGCATTCTACTTAACCACCTTGGTGGGTGTGGATTATCTCACCAGGAGAACAGCCGTTCTATTATGTCAGCGTTCTCATTAAAATCACAAGGGTTTCCCCCCTAAGTGTTGTTTAGAGTTTGGTGTAATTACTGTTATTCAAGCTGGCTCGTTTGTTTCTTCTCTTTCTTTGAATATGAAACAGTGATGGGGACTTTTTGTTCACTTTTATTTGGTATCAACAGATTTTTTTTTTTTGGAGCTCAGGCATTTGTGCCCAATTTGAAGTCTGTTTCTTTATAGGTAAGTTGAGGCTTAGCTTGCTGGACCCAGTATTTTACAACTGGGATCCAGTCTCGTCTCTGAGCATGCTGTGAAGTCCTTGTTACTTTGTTCCAGCTGAGTGCTAAGTCTTGCTCCTTTGGTCCTTTTTCGTTAAGGGATGAATGCTGTATATCTTGTTGGAAATACACATTTTCTTTTTTATAACCATTATGTAGTCTTTTGAGACTCACTTGTACCCTCACTCACTTGTACCCTTTTTTTTTAATATTGAGTGATCTTTTTTTAATTCAGGACTCGGTGTGGCAAAACAGTGATTTTCAAATTACAACCTTCCCTTCTAACTTTAGCTGGCATCTTTTTGTGAAGAATTGCTTTTTCCTGTTCGTACATTTAGTGACTTGATTTTCAAGTTTAAGGTTCTGCAAGTCAAAAGTGTGTGGTGTGTTTTGAGTGTGAGAGAGAGATGCAGAGAGGAAGGGAGGGTGAGGAGGAGAGAGTGAAGAAGAGACAGACAGATACAAAGAAGGAAGGGAGAGAGAGAGACAGAGTTGAGAGGCCCCGAACATGAGCCCACAGACCAAGCCCTGGTCACACACAGCCAGTCACTGGTCCGCTGAGACGGTGTAGCTGACAGACAGCTGCCTGTCTGCTGGGGCTGTGCAGAGAGGACCTTTGGTTTTCTACAGAGCCTTAATGAGCACATATTTCTTCTTACACTTAGCAAGCAAGCATTCACGGGGCTTTCGGCCCCGTACAGGTCCAGGCCCTGAACCAAGGGAACAAAGCTCGGTGTCCGTGAAAACTGTATGACAGATGCTCACAGGGCCACCAAGACAGCCAAGGAGAGAAAGAGACAGGAAAATGGGGAGGAATTGATGTGAGCCAGGAAATTTCCTGGCAAGAGCAAGACCTGAGTTTAGAAAAGAATAAGCCCCCCGATGCTTGGGGCGGGGCAGGGGTGGCCAGAGGGAAGTAAAAGGTCCCTGAAGTTGAAGGTTCTGAGAAGCTGCAGCAGAGCAGGTGGGGCGGCGGGCAGGAGAGGCCGTGGGCTCTGGGCGCTGGCACCGCTTGCTCTCCACTTATTAAAGGCAGCGGAGCCTCAGATCCTGTCCCTCCCTCTCCTGTGACAACATGGTTTTGGGTGAATAAAAACAAATCAGAATTCATCAACTGTGAACAAAGTTGTCAACTGTGAACCACCAACAGTCTGGTTTAAAAATAGAGGATAGGTTGATGAAATATGGTGGGGAGAGCAATAGAAATAAAACGTTAAAAACGATACTGCATGTGTGGTGGCGCAGCGGGAGGAGGTGTGGAGGAGGCGTGTGGACTCTGACCTGGGAGAAGTTACTCGTTTTGCCTTCCACATCAACAGCGAGAAAGATCGTCCGGGCATTTGCAAGGAAACATTCACGCCTTCGGACGCACTGGCATGCTGTGCAAAACAGAAGCAAGGAATGGGCTGGGAAAGCTGCTCCCACATTTATTTTTAAGGAGGTCCCCATGCAGAATACTTCTGCACATCCTCTCACCATCACTGGCGCTCTCTCCTTGTTCTCCATTTCTGTGGTGATGGGGGAAGGCCTGGGTCTACAGCATCAGGGTGGCTTGCTTCTGGGAAGAAGAAGCCTGCCGGATGCTTTCCCACGTCAGTGGGGGCGTCGGGCCGGCACCACTGCGCCAGCCACTGATGGAGATGGAGTCACCTGAACTTCTTTTTGCCTGCGCTGACCTTGAAAAGGGATGCCCAACCCTACCTCTGGGGTTGGTGAAGCAGCGAGGGCGACTGGAGCCCCCGCTCCCAGCTCCTAGCTGCCTTTTATGAGGGGCAGAGAGAAAGCCGGAGGAAGATTGAAGCTGTGCCTTCGAGAGGGCCAAGTTGCCTCACTGCAGAGAGCCGCCCAGTTCTTGTCCCTCGTTGCGGTTGTGGAGGACGCTGTCCCCAGGGGTCCCGCGGGGTTGAGAGCTGACTCCCTGTCTCAGCTCTTGGGGGGATTTCGGAGCTCGGGCTGCTCAACCCCTGGCCGCTGTTGGTACACCCGAGCAGTTGAGTGCTGTTGTCATCCGCACTCAAAGCATGTGTTTGCGTCAGTTTCCTCTTCTCTGTATTTTATAAAAAAAATGTATACATCGTGCCTCAGTAGGCCTGATCCCTAAGACGCTTCCCTTGCAAGTCCGCTTTCTCAGCTGTTTGTCTTTGAGCTGTAAGGGGTGGGTGGAGTCGGCCTGCCTCAGCGTCAAGCCCTCTGCTTAGTGTTCGCAGGGCGGGTGAAGGAATGCCACGTGGACAAGTCTCGTCACTTGTAGTTAGGTGAGGACCCTGGAGAGGAGAAGTACTAGAGCTGGACTATTTATTTGCATGATCTTTCACCTGCAGAGTTCTGTGAGTGCCTCTTGTAGACAGTATTCTGTCTGTAGGAGAGCTCTGTGACGTCCCTATAGCTGGAGTGCTGAGAGCTCAGGAAAGGGACAGCTCTATACACTGACTAGGGGGAGAGTTCTGTGCACTACCACAGAAAGGGTGAGGGTGGGATCAGCTCTCCACAGTGGAGTTGAGTGAGTGCCCTACAGGCAGAGCTCGGTGAGCTGGCTCCAGGGGCCTGTCCACTTCTGGTGTCCCCTCAGGTGAGCTCGGTGAGCTGCTGCCGATCTAGCTGTGTGATCTTACTGTGTGTGGTGGAGAGCTGAGCACATGTGTCATGAAAACAGACCTTCCCGTGCTTCCACTGTGATTTGGAAGTTAGCCTGCTCCGCCGGAAGAACAAGAAAGCTTATCACCATGCTGGACGTTCCACCTCCCCTGAGACGGCCCTGCCTTCCCCATCTTGTCTGGATCTAGGGCTGAATGAGAGTCTGTAGTGCCTGTGTGCTTACTCTCCTGTGTGTGTGTGTGTGTGTGTGTGTGTGTGTGTGTGTGTGTGTGTGTGCATGCGCATGCGCACGTGTGTGTGTGTGCCAGTACTGGAGTGTGGACTCCTGGGCCTGGATGCTGCCCCTGAGGTTTTTTTCTGCTCAAGGCTAGTGCTCTACCTCTTGCGTCACAGCTCCACTTCCCGCTCTCTTTGTGGTCCACTGGAGATGAGAGTCTTGCACACTTCTCTGCCTGGGCTTGTCCTCAGTTCTCAGCCTCCTGAACAGCTGGGGTGACAGGTGGGAACCGCTGGCGTCTGGCCTGACTGCACACTTACCACCTGTTCTGTCTCCTCCTCACAGTGCAAGTTGGAATTCCACGCGTGTTCTGTCGGCAAAAGCCTCAGCATCCTCTGTGATGGACCCTGTCCGTGTCTCCCCGAGCCTGGACCTCCCAAGCCCAGGGCGGAGAAGAACAGTGAGTTGGAACTCAGGACATGGCCTGACGGGGGTGGAGGGGCCCGGGACAGGCTGGCATGGTCAGGGGGTGGAGGGGCCCGGGACAGGCTGGCATGGTCAGGGGGTGGAGGGGCCCGGGGCAGGCTGGCATGGCGAGGGGTGGAGGGGCCCGGGACAGGCTGGCATGGCGGGGGGTAGAGGGGCCCGGGGCAGGCTGGCATGGCGGGGGGTGGAGGGGCCCGGGGCAGGCTGGCATGGCGGGGGGTGGAGGGGCCCGGGACAGGCTGGCATGGCGGGGGGTGGAGGGGCCTGGGGCAGGCTGGCATGGCGAGGGGTGGAGGGGCCCGGGACAGGCTGGCATGGCGGGGGGTGGAGGGGCCCGGGGCAGGCTGGCATGGCGGGGGGTGGAGGGGCCCGGGGCAGGCTGGCATGGCGGGGGGTGGAGGGGCCCGGGGCAGGCTGGCATGGCGGGGGGTGGAGGGGCCCGGGACAGGCTGGCATGGCGGGGGGTGGAGGGGCCTGGGGCAGGCTGGCACAGTCAAGCGCCATTCCAACACTGATCAGAGTCGCGTGGTGGTCCACGCTGGGGAAATGGGCTCACACGGCACGCAAGTGCTCTGATTTGTTTAGGGATTCCTAAAGTGAACTTGTTTCATCTCATTAAAGAGAAACATGAAGTAAAGCCAAGAGGCTTTGAAAAGAACTCTGTTGGTCTGAGATGTACGCTGGGTTGTTTTAGAGGTGGAATTCGCTGGGGTGTAGGAGGGGCAGGTTCTTTCCGCATCTGAGACCAGGGCCTGCCCTCGGGTGTATCTTGGGTTTTCTTGAACTCTAATCTTTCAAATCCTTTGAACTTCTCATGGCCAAATATCAAAACAGAGACTGTGGAGATACCATAACCGTGGAGCCTTCTCCCCCAAAGCATCTCTTCATTAATACATTCTGCTTGGAGGACAGCACAGAGCCAAGCGATAGATCAAAGAGATTACTTCCCCGGGGCAGCCCTTCTTCCTCCAGGCTGAGAGGACAGGAGAGGCGGGCTCTGCTTGTGAGCCCTCCTTTGTGAGACCCCAGACAGAAGTCTGGATTTCCCTTTGTGGCACTGGGCATTCTCAGCTGTATGTCCGTGTGTGTGTGTGTGTGTGTGTGTATGCATGAACACTTGTGTTTGTGAGCAACTATTTGTGATGGAGAGGGAAGAAAGAAGGCAAGAGGGACTGTCTGCTTCTGCAGGCCCTGTTGTCTTTCTTCAGGCAGATGGGTGTGGACCTCACGTCTGAGCACTGCTGTAGTAATTGCAGGAAGACTGGAGTTGAACCCAGGACGTGGGAAACAATATGATGCTGAGGAATCTGTAACAATCGGATCGTGTTTGCATGTGGCGGATTTATTCATAGAATCATAGGAGAAAAGTGAATTAATATACATTGGCCTCCATGTAGCCTTGTCAGAAAATCAAAAGCCCTGTGGCATTAAGTAACTACTCAGTTCAGAAATTTCCAGAAGTGCCTGAAAATCTCGTGAGAGTCTGCCTGGGAAGTGTCAGTAGCTTCTATTATTCTAGTCATTCATTCATTCATTCATTCTATTGCTTGCATTTGCTGTTTGGTTCTGAGACCAGGGAATTGGGCCAAGAAAGTCACCTCAGCCATGTGCCGCAGGTGAGAGGAAAGCAGCTGTCCTCCCTCAGCCCCTCAGCCCTTGTCCTGATACCCTCACTGGCCACGGGGGGACGTCCCCCGCTCTGGAAGAACGCCTTGACTCTGCAGATGAAGAAACCTTGTTCTTAACGGCGGCCTTTGCCCTTGACGGAATAAGACTTTGTCTCCAATGGCGCATTCCAAGGGTGGCCTCGGCTCGCCGTCTATTTATACCGTTATTCGCTGTGGAAACAAGTTCTCAGAAAGCTCACTGCCCTTAAACATCAAGAGGCTTGCAAAAGCGTCGTTCCTGAAATCTGAAAGGTCAGCTAGAACGACGCTGCCTTTTAAAGCTATTTCATGACGTTTGCAGAGGCTTGGGCTGCTAAGTTAGTGGTGAGAGGCAGTTCAGGAAAACAAGAACATTCTTGTTAAATCATATTAGAAAAGAGAGTGAACACCACCACCACTATTCTAACGCAACCCAAATGACATTTCCACATCATTGCTTCCAGCATTACATACTTAGGTTTTGCTCCACGGGCCTTTGGGTCAAGAGTTTGCTTTTGGTTTGTTTGTTTACATTTCAGTTGTTCTGCATGCCCTGGACTGCACAGGGTCCCGTAAATTCGTGCTCGGTCCCTAGGCCATCTGGAAACAGTCTAAGAAATACCACAACCTTGAAAACTCTTCACCTATGGGTCTGTTCCTTGGACCGTCAACACTTCATGAAAGTTCCTTCCATGAGTTTCAAAGATGGGCAGGCCTTCCTGGTTTTGCCAACACCACCTCTTCCAGGCGGTGGCTGGTGGCAGGAGTCTGATGTCAGCAAGAGGCAGAACTGCAACTTGTTACAGTGCTGAGGTGGAACGGTTATCGTGTAAACAAAGGGGCCTCATCTTTCCATCTGTGATTCTGGAGCATCTGGGGACCTCTGGAGGGCCTGTCACTCACACCCCACATGGCCTTCGCCATGTGGCATGGAAATGAAGAGGGATAGAAGAAGAGAGAGGTCACGAGTGCAGTGGAAGACATCTTTCAGCAAACAGCTGAGCTTCAAGGGAGGAGAGGAAAAGGAGGAAGAGTTGAAACCATCTTTCCATGCCTGCCGGCCAGCAGTCCCCTCCAGAAGATGCAGGGGTCGAGTGTGGCGTCCAGGCTCTGCCCGTGGACCGCCCCACTCCAGAAAGCACCTTTCCCTTTCATGTCTGCTGTGTTGCAGGGCACAGGCCTCGGGCTTGCCAGCCTGCAGTTTAAAGGCAGTTCACAGTCACCTCTCTGCTCCCATTCAACGTGTCAGTTATTGCCCTGTGCCGTAATACAGTCAGGAACTACACATATAAAGAAACATTGACTTTTTCAGGGACTCCTCCTTTCCAATCTCCTGACATAAATAAAAGAGTTCAGTTGGCAACTGGATTAAAGACGAATGCCTCCTTGGCTGCTTACCCAGTGATAGCTCTTCAGATCACCCAGACTGCAGCCAAGATCAAAACAAGGGCCTGAGCAAGGGCCCAGAGGGCTCCAGAGACCTGTCCACACCTTCTGTCCTTCTCCAAGTCAGAACAGTATCCCCAGGGCCCCTGCCTGGGGTCCTCACTATCAGAACCGGCCCAAGGAGGGATTGCTGCAGAATGGAGGAGGAGGAAGAGGAGGAGGAGGCCCCGTCTGCTAGCTTCTTACGCCACCACGCCAATCCCTGTGTGCTTAGACCATTGGTAACTGGGGTATCTCTCATTTAGAGCACTCCCTCCAAACACAGCGTACTTAGAAGCAGAGGTGATAGCTCGGGACCCCGAGAAGACCCGGAATGCTGCAGGAGGCTCTGTGTGTCTTGGAAGTTTCTAGAAGTAGGCAGGGGCTTAGAATGGCCCAGAGTGGACGCATTCAGCCGTGTGCCTGTCCAGCACTCACAGAGGAGGAGACAGCAGACCAGTGAGACCTGGTCTCCATCACTCCATCATGAGGAAAGTGTGGGAGGCCTGGCAGGTCCAGGAGACAGGACAGCAGAGGCAAGGTTTAAATAGGATTTGCAGAGCCGGGGGCCGGGGGGGGGGGCGGGGAAGGTGACCCACACCTGTCATCCTAGCTACTCAGGAGGCAGAAATCTGAGGACCAAAGCCAGCCCGAGCACAAAAGGACCTGAGACTCTTATCTCCACTTAACCTCTAGAAAATGGGAAGTGGGGCTTGGCTCCAGGGTAGGGCAGTAGCCTTGAGCTGAAGAGCTCAGGGACAGCGCCCAGGCTGAGTTCAAGCTTCATAACCCACAAAAAAAAAAGAAAAAGAAAAGAAAAAGAAATAGGATTTGCACGTGTGTGGTATAGAATACTTAATACTACATAATATAAAGACTTTTAAAAATTACCCAACCTTCCAAACTGAACATAATCACATATCATTTTCCCATCTTTGTTATTAGCTTAATGGTACTTAATGATATTCCCATATCATCAATTATTCCTTTACAACTTTATTTTTAATGTCATGATGGTGTTTGATTATATAAGTGACTGCAATTTTTATAATAGGGCTCCTATTATCGACCACTTAACTTCTCTTTAATTTTTCATGATTATAAACACTGCTTTTATGAACATCATTGTGTATTAATTTGTAGGCATCTTAATCATTTTCCTGGGATACGATCCCAGCAGGAGAATTCCTGAGTGAAAGGGTGTACATATTATAAAACCTTTGTGGTAAAGCCACAGGACTTTTTTCAAGAAAATATACCACATGCTTGCTTAGTCAAGAGGTCCCCGCCAGCTTTATGCACTACCACGTTCAAAGAAATTTCCTACTTTGTGGGTTAAGAAAGTGGGTAGCTATATTTAGCTAAGATTTGGTTTCCTGCAATAGAATTGACACTAATTTAGGTGGTGAATATTGACACCACGTCAGTGCAATTGACCAAGTAATAGTGGTTTAAGAAAGAAAAACTTGGCTTTTGGACTGAAGGCTGGGTTTTCTGCCACTTGAGCCACACTCCCACATCCAGCTTTTACGTAGGCTGATTAGAAATAAGATTCTCTTAGAACTTCCTAACTGGCTTTAATCCTCAGATCTCAGCCAGGATCGCAGACTTGAGCACGGATGTTGTACTCTGACTACTCTCTCTGCAGATTTTGAGTGTGTGTGTGTGTGTGAACACACATGTATGCTTGCTCATTGTTTTTTAGATTTTCCGTATCTCCTGTGATCTCATGTTTAGGGCATTGTCTACAATGGCTCATAGGGCAGTTCTTTTCTATAATAAAAATAGAAATCAATTTTGCTGCCTTTTTCCAAGTACCATTTGCCTTTAACAGCTTTTGCTATTGCTGCTGCTGTTGATGATGATGATGGTTATGATTTGGTTTTTGACAAGGGGTCTCCCCAGTTCCAGCTCATTTTGAATAATTCCATCCTCTTGCCTTTACACTAGCAATGTTTTGTTTTTTTTAATGATACACAAAGAGTTTTACGCATTCACTCTTTTAAAGTTTCTGCTTTGCTATCTGTGTAGAAATCTCTCCTGTATGTTGAGGCCAGATAAAAACTTCACCTGTTTTCATTTTGTTCTTTCATGGCTTGAATTTTTCATGTTTGGGGCATGAGACAAGTGCCATTCGAGCAGCCACGGCCGGTTACGCTGTCGCCCGATGCATAAAGCTTCCGTTGGCCTTGCTTGGCCTTCTGCAGAGAGAGAGACTGCCTTTCTCTAGCCGTCCTGCGTCCTGTCGTGGTCTTTGACCCACACTCCACTCAGAGATTGCAACTTAGGGTCGGATTTCCGTCTTCTTCCGTCTGCCTAACGCTTCTCAGGACGCGATACGAGACTCTGCGGGTTCTGTGGTTTCCTTAGTGTTTCATCTTCTTCTTTGGAATGTTTTTCATGACTGTTCTGGCCTGCCCATTCTTCCCATGGATATTCAGGATCATTTCTGAATGATTTTGAATCCATTTTTTTCTAAAAGAAAAAGAGGGAGAGAGAGAGAGGTAGATTGGGTAGAGGAAGTCATTTGTGGAGCAGCCAGTTGGCAGGAAAGCCGCTCACCCCATCCGTCTTCGTTCCACGTCCCCTGGGGCCATGTCTGTGTGCCCCTCACACCTCCGTCCCCTCAACGTCCATGGCGAGGGGCCACGTTCCCAGCGCCTCCCGCGGTGAGCCCTGCTCTCCTCTCTGTGCGGACAGGCTGCTTTCTCTGTGAGTCCTGAAGGTCTTTGGTGTGCCATCCGGGAGTTGTGTTGAAAGCACAGCGTCCTTAGCTACCGGGTTGCTCGCGGTGTCTTCGTGTCAGGTATCAATTTTAAGAAATAACTGTCATGTATTCATGACCGGCACCGCTACACGCTGGGCGTCCTGGGGACCCCTTGATTATCGGTTCTGCGGCGGGAGTTCCGCCATGGAGGAAGGGGCTCTTACCTCCCGGTGAGGGTGGGGGAATGAGCCTTTCAAAACCCAGATTGTGGCAGTCACACACCACGCCAAGAGCAGAGCCAAGGCTTGAACCCAAATCATTCTCCCAAGTCTGAAGTCTTGAGTACTTGACTCAGCTTTCTCTGTAGGGTGTGCATGAGTGTGTGTGTGTGCGCGCGCGTGTGTGTGTGTTAAAACTTCCCAAATGAAGTTTGAACGGTGCGTGGCTAAGGCCCTGGTTTGCTGGTTATCTTTCCCGCTCTGGGCACTGAGGCAGTATCTCAGGTTAGTGCTTTGTTGAGCCACATTTCCAGGACCTGGTATTTTTTGAGGCACAGTCTCAGCATGTGAGTCTGGCTGCTCTTGAACTCATCATCCCTCTGCCTTCGCCTCCCCAGGGCTAGGATGAGGGACCATGCCTGCTCCCCTACACATCCCTGAGACGCAGGCCTGGGTCCAGGCCTCGCCGCCGTCTGCTGCCTTCCCAGCTGACAGCTGCCCAAACCGGCCTCTCTTCCTTGACCCGCTGGCTCCCCCTCGATCTTTGTGCTTGGCGCAAAGAACAGTTTCTCCAACAGCTTATATCTAAGAAAACTACCCTGTCTCCCAAAGTCATTGTTTAATTTTTACTTAGACATCTGGGTGCAGAAAGTTTCCTGCAATTATTAATCATAAATTTATCTGAGAATGGGCTATTCAGGTGATTTTGTTTTACAAGAAGCTGTGGACACAACATTCCCACCAGCACAGGGTGTCTATGGGTTTACCATGTTTACAGCCATTGGTATTGTCAGAATTTTTTTGTTTAATCTTTTGGGGGATTTTAGACTGTTTTTGTGCTGGTTCTGGGGCTTGAACTTGGGCTCTAGGTGCAGTCCCTGAGCGCTTTTGTGCTCAACGTTAGCTCTCTACAGCTCCACTTCTGGCTCTTCTTTGTTTTTTGGGTTTTTTTGTTTGTTGGTTTTTGTTTTCTGTAGTTAATTGGACATAAGAGCCTCACAGACTCCATCCAACCTAGGCTGGATCTGAGCCTCGGGTTCAGCATCTAGGATTACAGGTGTGAGCCACCAGTGCCCGGCTGGGGTTTGGACATGCTCACAGTCGTGTGGCACAGTAGCTTGCCTTCTTTTGCATTTCTCTGGTAACAAATGATGTTGAATGTCTTATGTGGTGATTGGTTGGTCTGTTCAAGAGAGTTTCACATCTTTTTTGAGTTATTTATTTTTCTTTTGTAAAGGTATTTTTTTGTCTTGCATAAAAGTCCTTGATCAAAACTGTATTGTGCCAGTATTTCCTCCCATTGTTTCCAGCTTTTTCTTGTGCTTTGGCTCTCTTTACAGCGTCACCCACAGAGTACATGTTTTTTAATATATATATATATATTTTATTGTGATTAATAGAAGGGTTATATTTTATTCACAAGAAATGGTCCCCATTTCCCTCCCACCCTCCCCCTGCTTATCTTGATTTCCCCCCTTCCCTACCCAATTTCAAATAACCAATTAAAGAGTACATGTTTTTAATTCTAATAAGGTCCAACTCATCTGCTTTTTTTGTGGTATTGTATTAAAAATTCATTACCAAGTGCAAAGTCACATAATTTTCTCTAATAGTACCTTCTAGATGTTTTATAGTTTTATGACTTACATTTAAGGCTCTCATCTATTTTGAGTTGATTTTTGTGTGTGGGGGGGGGGGAGGGTGGGATCAGTCCTGGGGCTTGAACTCAGGGCTTGGGCGCTGTCTCTGAGGTCTTTTGCTCAAGGCTAGCGCTCTACCACTCTGGGTTCAGCTCCACTTTTGGTTTTCTAGTGGTGAAGTGGAGAAACAAGTGTCAGAGGCACTTTTCTGCCCAGGCTGGCTTTGAACTGTGATCCTCCGAACTCAGCCTCCTGAGTGGCTATTGAGTTAATTTTTGTGTAAGGTGGAATCCTTCTGTGTGGGTTCATTCTTTCATCTATGGACATCTAGTTGTCCCAGCGCCATTTATTGAATTAGTCAGCTGTATGGTTATGGTCTCCATGTCAGTCTCTTCCTCTGTTGCACTGGTCTGCTATAGTGATTAACTTAAATCAGTTAATCATTATACCCGTATGGTAAACCTAGAAATCTGGTTGTTCTTCTTTGGCATCCTATCTCTTGAGAACACAATTATATATATATATATATATATATATATATATATATATATATATATATATATATATAAAGGAAATGTTTTGTCCCGATCTTTCTTCCTAAAATGAGCGTGTTGGGAGTGATAGTCACAGAACTGTTCTCCCGCCTGCCGGCCTTGTCCCCATCTCCAGCGTTGTCTCCTCCCTGCCCCACACAGCTGGGGACAGAGGAAGGAGTTTCCCAGATGTGGAGCCGTGCTGGATGAGGAGACATGTGCTGGTGGGGATGGGCTGTGCGGGGCTGCCATGAGCCCAGGGCGGCCATTCGAGCTGGAGGTGGCCAGTGTGGATGATCTTGAAGCTCCGGGCATCATCGTCCAATGGGCACTGGGCAGCTGTTGGGTCCAGCTAGAGCGGAGGGAGAGCAAGCCCCAGCAAGGCCCTGGCTTGCGTGAGAGCTCTGGGGTGACCTGCAGCCAGCCAGCTCCTGGGAGGGTAGTCCTGACCACCCTGGCCCACAGCTGGTCTGCGCCGGGGGACAGTGTGAAGCTGGCCAGTCGGGGGACGGCTGGGTGGTGAACCGGCATCCTGTCTCCCTGCAGATACCCAGCAATGCCTTGGGTGCCGGATGCTCCTGGTCCTTCCTTTTCCTGCAGAGCCTACCCAGTGTGTGGCAGCTGAGGGGTGACCGGCTGGCGCCATGCCTAGGCCCTGAGCCCAGGCTGCCCTCCCTCTGGCTGCGTGTCCAAGCCTGTCAGGCGCACGCTGTTGGCCTGGCCCATGGGGAGGGGCCCGGTTCACAGTTGCTCTGAGTTTGTGGGGCAGGGAGCTGGAAGGGTAAGAGGTTCATCTTCCAATCGGAGTCTGCCATAAAAGCCAGCGACAGAGCTGTGGTGGGGGAGGGGAGAGAGGCTGGAGCCGGAGCCCTCGCCAGCCACTGCTGTGGACCCGCTCTCCCAGGCCTTGTGCAGTCTGCTGTGCCCCCCACTGGAGGCCGGGCCTGATAAAGTCAGCACATGACCTCAGGTGCGGGGCGTGGTCCAGTCTTGGGGCACTGGCCCGGCCTGGACCAGTATGAGGGGAGAAGAGGTCTGCAGCCAGCAGAGGGGCGAGATGTTTTCCTGCCAGTGTGTGCTTCAGGAGTCTGGTGGCCGTGTGATTTGGATGCGTGTGTTGGCTGGGGCGTGGCGAGGCGTGTGTCTCCTCGTGCATTCGCTGTGAGGGCAGCGCTGTGTAAGCTCCCCCCAGCGCCCCTTCACCTGCAGCCATCGTCTGCGCCCTGGTCCCTGGCAAGCAGGCCCACGAACCCTTGCTGCTCTGTCGTCCTCAGTGGAGACCGTTGCCGATTCACACCGCGTGCAGGATGCCAGCATGCAACGCTGTCTCTTCACAGAGCTTATCCTCGAGGGCAACAAAAGGACACATCCATTTCATTTCAGTAGCATGCAGATAAGCAGTACGATATGCGATTAGGAACTGTGGGGAATCAAAGCCATGCGATAGGTGTGATTGCAGCGAGCAACCTCGACTCACACCGGGGAGGCTGGCCAGTGCCACTGTGAAGCTGCCCACGCGCTTTACCCATCATGGGGGGACGTGCCATAGGTATTCCCAGCACCCTCCTTCCCCCCTCCTCCTCCTCCTGCTTCACCACCTCCCTCCTCTTTCACCGCCCTCCACCCCCTCTTTCCCCTCCCCTCCCCCTCCTCTCCCCAGGAACTGGCAGTTTGCCTGTTGGGTGAAGGCACCCGTGTTGTGAAGGTTTCTCAGAAGGAAATGTCACACGTCTTGTGATCCAGCACTTCCCGGCATGGCTTCTCCCCAGCATGGCTTGCGTCCTGTATTGGAGGAAAGTGTGTGAGTGGGGGGCGGGGGGGGTGAATGTGACAAGACAGATACAATGACACAGGGATCATTTGGTGGCCAGGAGTCACAGCTTTGTGAGATGGGGCTTTTGAAAAACTTGTAATCCTGTCTGCACTGTCCCCGAAAGTGAGGAAAAGCCTTCCCTTGCCTTCTGGGGGAGAGCCAGCCTGCAGGTCGTTGCATTGAAGAATGTTCTTTCAGAGCCAAGTAACGTGCCATTGTGCAGAGAATGCCTCTGTCCATGGCAGCTGGCGTGGGTTCCCCGGCTGGGCTGTGGGGCAGCGCTG
Source organism: Megascapheus bottae (assembly GCF_031878675.1). Taxonomy (NCBI): domain Eukaryota; kingdom Metazoa; phylum Chordata; class Mammalia; order Rodentia; family Geomyidae; genus Megascapheus; species Megascapheus bottae. The sequence goes on from NC_143546.1 coordinate 2,780,811, forward strand.
CAGTGAGCCTGTCTCGCCTCAGTCCCTGGGGTAAACACCCCCCATGGCGTCACTGTGGCTGCACCCAGCAGGGCCTTTCTGCGTTTCCTCCCCGGGGGCTGCTGTGGACTGCTCTCCACGAGCAGAAGCGTGTTCACGATGAAGACGCTCAGATGCGGGCGGCAGTGAGAAGCGGGGTGCCGGCTCCACGGGCCTCTTCTGCTGCAGCTTCCACGTGTTGCTGAGTCAAAGGCTGACGACTCTCCTAAGACGCCAGAGCCCGGAGATTCCATCAATCACAGAAGGATCCTGGCTTGAAATCAATGTGGTATTTAATAAGAATTGAGCACTCAGGGTAACTTTCTTTCCCCCCAGTAAACGGATGCAATTCAGTGCTTATGGAATTTATCTCTGTGGCAGATCAGGAGCCGAACATAATTTTAATTACGCCTGTCACCCTCGGCCGCTCTCGCTCCTTCTGCGCTCACCTCACCTGGGAAGCCAGGCCGGAGCTGCCTGGTTTCGCTGCTCAAAGCCAGCGTCTTCTACCTGTCATCAAGGGACCCGCCTGGCACTTCAATTTCAGAGAGCAGCTGCCTTATTAATATGAAGTGACTTAATAGGAAGTACAAGCTGTTGGGTTGCGTGTTGGACGGAAGCTTCTGGAGCAGCAGAGCACACGAGCGCTGCATGGATCCGGCGTGGTGCAGCCTGCCTGCCTGTGCCCGTGGGCAGGGCGCCGCTCTGGAAGGAGGGCCGGCAGCTGAAGGCCCCAGTGCTGTTCCGAGCTTTTTGCTCAAGGCTGGTGTTGGGCCACTTGTGCCACCACCCCACTCTGGCTCTGTGGTGGTTGGATGGGTGAGAATCTCCCCGGACACCTCACCGCCGTTCTCTGCCGAATCCCAGGCGGTGGGGACCCTGTCCTGAAAACTGCTCAGAACAGCGGGGCCCCACCCCACTTCTGCCAAACCAACCACACCCCTGAATTTCTCTGAAAATCTCTGCTGGCAAGGTTCCGGCATTGGAGGGCAATGCCATTGCCTGCCATGTGAGCAGAGAGAGGCTTCGGGGCAGTGGGTGAGCTTTGCTGGTAGACACAGAGCCCCTGCCAGCCCTGCACCGTTCCAGGCAGGCCACTGGGAATGCAGAGGAGGAATGAAGAGAATCCTGAGGCTGCTGGAGGCTCATCTGAAGACAAGGGCTTTCCTGCTGGGCGAAGGAGGGACACTGGCTGATATCCCAGTTGTCTGCACCCTGTTGTGGCTCTAAGCCTCCAGGCTTTCCCTAATACCAACCGCTGGTTCCTCAGCTGCATTAACCAGCCCCCGTTCTGGGCTGTTTGGGGGGAGGTGAAGCTGAGTGAGAAGATGGCCCAGTTTGACACTAAGAAGGTGGTGGAAGGCTGGCCTAGAAAAGATACCCCACGGAAAGATACGCCTTCAAGGGAAGAGAAGCAGAAGGAAAAGGCTTCTGAATGAAAAGAGGGGGAAAAAAGGCAGCTGCCCCAGCTCCAGAGGAGGAGCTGGATGAGTGTGAGCCGGCGCTGGCTTCCGAGACCGAGGCCCCAGATCCCTTCGCTCATCTGCCCGAGGCTGCCTCGGCGTGGAGTGGATTTAAACTCGTACTCCAGAGAGGACATACAGTCTGTGACACTGCCCTGTTTGGGGGAGCATTTCAACAAGGACGGCTGGTCCCTGTGGAGGGCTGAGTCCCACTTCCCCAGACCATCATCACGGGAATGTTCCAGCACGTGGACCACGCTGGCAGGTGGACTGTGAATCAGACACGTGGCAGAAACTGGGTCCTGGAAGCGAAGACCTTGGCTGGAGAGTACCTTTCCTGGAGGGGCCTTCGATCAGGGCAAGATCTTCATGTGACCATCGCTTGCCATCGGAACATTTGAAGGAGAAAAAGGAATCTAGTGGACTGTTTTTCTTTTTTGTCGGTTGTGGGGCTTGAACTCTGGGCCTGGGCACTGTCCCTGAGCTCTTCAGCTCAGAGATACCGCCCTACCCCTTGACCCTCAGCACCACTTGCTGTTTTCTAGTGATTAATTGGAGATAAGAGTCTCAAGGTCGTTAGTGCCTGGGCTGGCTTTGAACCTCCGTCCTCGGATCTCATCCTCCTGAGTAGCTAGGATGACAGGGTGGCAGAGCCTCGCGTGGGCTGAAAGGATGTTGGCTGTGTCTGGGTACCGTGTCCTCGCCGAAGGGAGGGCGCTGCCTCGTGGAGCCTTTGCTGCAGGCGGGACACTTGACGGCCTTCCCCTGACGAGCCTTCTGAAGTGCCATGGCTCAGCTCAGTTCTTTGGGCGCACACTTCCTGTGTTGTGCAAGTCCAGCACGGGAAAGCCTTTAACTCCGTCCCTTCCGATTGTCCAGCAGTGGCGCCCCAGCTGCTTTCCAGCGTGCGCTGTGGTGGAACACTGCCCTCCAGCCCAAACCCAGTTCCTCCATTCTGGGTGGCAGATAGCTGGGGGCAAAGCCTCTGGAGCTCCGAGCTGGCAGGACATCCTGGCCTCCAGACTGTCCTCACCGGGCACCATGGCTCGTGTTAATGCCTGCAGAAAGACAACGGAGAGAAAAGCCAAGCCCGAGTCCACAGGCAGAGCTGCAGCAGGAGTGGAGGCATGGGCAGAGGGGAGGAGAGGGGAGAGGACGGGGAGGGGAAGGGATGGGGAGGCTCCAGGCAGCAGGAAGCCCCGTGCAAGTTCAAGGGGAGAGGGAGTCATGGATTTGACCTTGGTCCATGCAGCCTGTGTCATGCCGTATCTGCTGTGTGGGTTTGCCACGGTGGCCTTGACCTTGTAGAGCGGAGTCTCCACCCGGCAAATTCCCCCTCCTCCCCTTGCATTTTGAGACAGGACCTCACTGTGTAGGCCCGTAGCCTGGCCTGGCCGGGCCCACACGGAGTAGGCACCTAGGTGATCCTCGGCCGGGTGCTGGGACTGCAGGCCTGGCCAGCCCCGTCTCCAGCAGGAAGCGTGAGTACCTGGAGAGATGTCAGACAGAATCACGTCATCAGCCGCGTGGCCACATCCCAGCTCGCTGTGTCCCGTTCTCCGGGACTTACTCCCTCATTGGGTAGAGTCAGAGCCAAGCCGCCTCGTGAACCAGCAGGTCTGCCTAGCGTGTGTACTTTTTTAATTGACGGAGTTATCCGACATATATTGGATCATTCTCAATCAGGGAAACTTGCACAGGGATGAAGGATAGTAAAGATCACTGGCCGCCGTTTGCCCTGGACCCGAGGCCGCCTGTGTGCACGCTTCCTGAGCGGCCGTCATCCCCAGTCCACGTGCTCCCGTGACGTGTAGCCATGCTGGGGTCACACTGGGTTCTCCCCGCCACTGCCACATTCCCGAGGTTTTTACTGCTGCGAACAACTGGATTTCAGTCATATTCCGCAATATTATACACAGGAACAAGTCTGTTTGGCGGACCCGTCTTTCTCTGCAGGCTCTCCCCCGCTAAAAGCAGCGCTGATAGGAAAATTCCTCCTTGGCTCCAGGTGTAGGAGTGCAGCGCTGGCAGAATCTGTGCCCAGGAATGGAACTGCCCACGTGTGACATGCTTGTTTCTGTCTTCTTTATTAGAAATGTCACATTGTGCCCACAGCCACGGCTCCAGCCACATTCTCATTGATGCAGAAGTCCTCGGTGCTTTCCATTCGTACAGAAACTTGTTTTCTTGCTGCTGGGTGTTCTGTGTCTTTCCACTGTTGACGTCTGGTGTTTGTGGAATGGGTATCTTGTTGGGGGGGCATTTATGAGCTTTCCTTGCACTTTTTCTTTTGGCTTTCTCAGTCATTAGTTCTTCCACCTCTTTGAACTTTGTGTTTGGGGTTTTTTTTTTTACACACAGGGATGGCTGAGCTTTATTTCGTACGTGTCCTTGAATAGTCTCTTGCATTTCAGAGGTCTTAGTTTTGTCGCTGTGATTTTTGTCCTGTGGTCACACTGGGATTTGAACTCAGACCCTTGGCCTTCTTAGGCCTGTGTGCTTGTGGGTGCCCCTGGCCTAGGCTTGTTGCTTTATAATCTCTTTGAGGTGATGTTCAGTATCTAGAAATTATTGAGATTATGCCGTCCAACTTAGATTTTTTAAATCCTCCTGAAAGAAGTTCCTTCTCCAGCTTGTATTGTTACCATTTTCCTCCATAGTGTTTTTCTTATACCCACGCCTGTGATCAGCCCGGGTTGACGGCTGACTTACCGGGCTCTTCCACGCTGAGGAAGACTGCTTCCTCTTTGCTGTCTGTCTCAAGTTTGATAACTAGGAATTCTGAGAGCCTTGGGCCTCACTCCTGTCATCCCAGCTGCTTGGGAGGCAGAGGTGCGAGGGTCAAGGTTCAGGGCAAAGTTTAAAAAAAGAATAAAGCAAACGGATTGGAGATAGGTGCTCAGAATGGTAAAGCACCAAGCTAGGACAAGGCCCCAAATTCAACCCCTAGTGCTGAAGATGAGAAATATTGAAATTCTGGTATTGCCACCTTCTTGTTCCAGGGGCTGCCTCAGTCTGTGTGCAGGGCAGGGCTTCATATCCTTTCCGTTCGCCATTTCTTCTTTTCTGACTTAAGCAAAAGATAATGTATTTTTATTGCTTAAAGATAATTACGTGATTATTTCAAAAATGCCTGAATATTTAACAATTGAGCAATGTACTCTTAAGAAAATGGAATATAGGGTGGGAAGATTAAAAAGGATGGAAGATAAAGGCAGTTGATCATTTCTTTACTCTTTTTAGATGACTTGTTCATTGCAACTAAGTGGGTTTTTTTCCATTCTCTTATAAACTTTGTCTCAAACATGCAGCCAACTTTATTCATTCTTTTTAATATTCTCTGCTCTTTATTTCCTTCTTTCGGATTTTTTTCCGTATACGTGTATATGTGTATTTTATTCCATCAATTGTGAAGTTAGCCACTGTATTCCCATTTTAACAGGGATTTATGCACATATATATATATGGATGTCTATTATTCCCTATGCTATCTTCCTCTCCCAGTCCATAAAGGATAGAACTTAGGATAATTATACAGGCTCTAATTTTACATTTCTGGAGCTTTCCGGATGTTATTTAGATGGATTCAGAGTGTATGTGTGTGTGTGTGTTTAAACTACATAGTTGCCTTTCTTTGTTGCATGTCAGGAGCTTTGTTGTCTGAAGTATTTCCCTTAGAAATCTCTGTAATGAATCTGTTGGTAGCAAAGTCTCTGACTTTGTATCTCTGTTTTCCTGTCATTCTAAGCATAACCCAGGCAAGAGGCAGTAAGCTTTTGAGATGCAGGAAAGATGGAGACATAGTGATGATCTAAACAGCATTGTTTATGATGGGCAAAGACCAAAGAAATAAACAGGAAACCCTGCCTGCATTCCCAGGAGGTAGGAAAGAAGGGGTTAATTATGCCGCTGCGCTCACATGGCATCCAGTCCTGATATATTAGGTATTTAAAGGCAACACAGTACTGTGCTCATGAAAAATTATGCTATAAAGAGGAAGAAACCAAACTCTGCGCAGTCTCCTAGCACTCCACAGACGCCTTGTCTTCATGGACTCGGCCACAAAAGCAACAGTCTCACGCGGGGAAAGGATAGGTGTTTCCGTGCGCAGTTCACGCTTTACTTTATAAACTTCTCGAGTGAGCAAGTACATTACTGAAATGACTTAAAGTCAAAATAACTGTCAAGAGCAGCGGATCATTTTACACTCCTATCCAACCCTAGCAGTCTGCCTGCCAATTTTACAAATGTGATGGAGTATTTCATTACTATGCCCATTTACATTTTGTTAATTATTATTGAAGTCAAACACTTTTTTATACCTCTTTACTGGCCATTTATATTTCTTCCTGCTTTAGAGGTTTGCTCAGACCCATTGTCGATTTTTCAATTACAATCTTAATGGCTGTTCTATTGATTTGAAATAGCTTTTTATATATTAAGGATATTGACCCTGCCCCCTTTTCAAGTTGTTTTGTCTTTTTTTGTCCTTCATGAGAATTCGAATTTAGTATTTTTTTCACTTAAAAGATGATTTAGGTCCACATTTTGAAAAGCTTATAGTCAGCATCATAATCATAAGGAGTATACATATACTTGAAATTACATTTAAATAAGCATATATTTGGTCGTACTTGAATGTATTTATATGTACTTTAAAATTCGAATAGAAATCTTGATGGCAAGTAGAGGAACAGCAGATAGAAAGAGCAGCATCTCTAGAACGAGTTTCAGAAGTGCCGAGTTCTCCCGTGGAGGCTGAGGCTCTGAGGCCCCTCCACGGCTCGTCTTCCTTCTGGACGTGATCTCGTTGCTGTGGCAGCGAGCCTGAGACCAAGAGGAGCGTTTACCCCAGCCGTGGTCCCTGAGCTCTGACTTTCTGGCCCGAGGTGAGGGAAGGACATGTGGTTGGGGGGGGGGGGCATGTGACCCAGAGCTGGCAACCCTGCTTTACAACCGTGGGCCCAGCTGGAGGAGGGGAGGAGGCCCCAAAGCCCTCCGCCCCAGGCATGCTGGATAAAAATAAACCATGCCTGGCTCAGCTCCCTGTCTCCCGGCCCCTCCCCACCCTGGCCCACCCCTCACTCTTCTCTGATGCAGTTTGGCCTTCTGGTGTTTTGGGTTGTTCTATTCTCTTAGAGTACAGAAAAGGCTTTTGGTCCCAGCGGTCTTTGCTTGACCTTTTACCCTTAAAGTGACAGCCAGGCATGGTGACACAGGCCTGCAATCCCAGCTTCTCAGGTGGTGGAGGCAGGAGTTTGGATAGTTCAAGGTCAGTGTGGGCAAAGTCAACACCACCCCATTCCAGAAGCAGCCTTCAGAAGGGCTGTTTGTGTGGCCCACGGCCAGAGGATTAACCTAGGGGGCTCGGGCGCAGGCTCCGTTCCCAGCGACACGACCTTCAGAACTGGCTAGCCCTGTTGGCGTTGCGTTGGTCTAATCTCTCCAAGCCTTTGTCATGTGGTTCCGCTGAGGGGATGAGCTTGACCTTCTCACGGTTCTAGGTCTGCTTATATTAAAGGCACCGTGTGAGCTGCATCTTACGAGGTGTCTCTTCAACTCGCCCCGTGGAGGAAAGCACTGCTGAGAAAAGGCCTCCCTTACCTTACCGAGCCATGTGTGCTGTGTCCAGTGGTGGGAGTGGGTGGGTGGCCCAGTGGTCTAACCCCGTGACCCTCTCTGGCCTTCAGAGCAGCCCCCTCGGCCTGCCTTCCATGTGCCATTTCAATAAGAGGGTGCTTCAGGGCCTGCAGTGTGTGTCCGAGGAGTGGGGTGCCATCTCGTCCCCTCTGCAAACCCCTCCAGACAGGTGTGTTGGGGTGGCATCGTGACCTGGGTGGTGAGGCAAGCGGTCCCCTCCTGTCCCCCTCCACCCGCCAGGATGGAGGATGGGATTGGGACGTGGCCAGCGTGGGCTTTCTCGGGGTCCAGTGAGCCTGCCATCCTCCCGGGCTGTGAATGTCATCCACTGCCACTTTAGCCACCTCTTGGTGAAAGTAGAAAAACGAGGCTTTCAGAACCCATGTCTCCCAGAGAGACTCGCGAATGAGCTGCAGCCCGAGTTCCCAGGGGACCCCCGTGCTGGCCTTGCAGCCCTGTGGTCAGCACTGCCAGATGCGTGGGTCGTCCACAGGCATCCGGGGGCCTCCACTTCTTACCCAGGATTAAAGGCAAAGCAAGCTAGATCAGAGAGGTCTTCCCGGCCTCTGGGGCTGGGCGTCGGGGATGGCCTGCCCTGGAGACAGGAAATGGGATTACTGCTGTGTACACACTCGGGCATCATGGGCTGCCCCAGGGCCCCACTCGGGGATGGGATGGTGGAGGTAACAGTCCCCCCACCACAGAAGCCCACGTCTCTAACCCGACCTGTGTGGGGTACATACAGTCTACAGGAGAAGTGCTTTCAGTTACATTTCCAGTGTCGTTTCTTTTTTCTTTTCTTTTTGTTTTTGCCAGTCCTGGGCTTGAGCTCAGGGCCTGAGCACTGTCCTTGGACTTTCTCAAGGCTAGAGCTCTACCACTTGAGCCTCAGCACCACTTCGGGCTTTTTTCTATGTATGTGGTACCGAGGAATCGAACCTGGGTCTTCGTGCATGCTAGGCAAGCACTCTACCACTAGGCCAAACTCCCGGCCCTCCAGTGTCATTTCTTGCTGGTGAGGTGGGGAGGCCCACAGGGCCTGCGTGTGCTGTGTCTCTTGCCATGCTCTGAGCTCCCTGTCCAGGCAGGAGGAGGATGTGAGCTAGGCCATTGTGTGGGGTGTGAGGAGTCAGCATGGAACTGAGTCTGGCGTGGCAGCGTCGTCCTTCCAGGAATCCCCCTCGAGACCCCGAGGAGGTGCTCTCCTCGCAGGGGCCTGGCACCTAAGGTGACACGTGCTTGTGGCCCAGCTTCCTGTGGCCTCAGCACTGTGCTTTATGAACTGTATCCCGTGGCCCCCGACCTCACGCGCCGTGGCTCTGCATCTCCCATGCACCGGTGTTCAGGTTTCCTTGGAAGGCACTTTTGTCTTCCCCGGTGCTCTCGAGTGTGGCTCTGCGTAATTTGTTAAATACATCATTTTACATATGCATAAGCCAGTTAGCTCCAAATCACTGGCTCCTGTCCGTGCCATGGGCTGAATACTTCAAGAAAACGAAGCTTCATTTTCTGTAAGCAGTGCTTCATGGTTTCCAAATAAGCTTGCGGTGATGCCGGTGAGCTAAATTACGCAGTGGTGCCTATCCAGACCGGACTGGAAGCCAGGTGTGTGGAGAAGTCCCAGCACGAGGGGCTGAGAGTGTGGCCTAGTGGTAGAGTGCTTGCCTAGCATGCACAAAGACCCGGGTCCGATTTCTTGGTACCACATACATAGAAAGGGGCTATAGTGGTGCTGAGGCTCAAGTGGTAGAGCTGTAGCTGTGAGAAAGTCCAAGGACAATGCTCAGGCCCTGAGTTCAAGACCAGGACTGGCAAAAATAAAAGTCCCAGCACTGAGCACAAAAGCAGGAGCCCCCACAGGGTGAGGTGGTGGTAGCAGTGAGGCCTCGAACTCGTTTCAGCAACAGGAAGCCGCCAGGCATCCAGGAAGGCCGGGGAGGAGGTGTGAGGCCGAGAGGATCAGAGCGTCTTTTTCATAAATGGCTCATTGGCGTATGGAACCCAGCAAGCCGTGGAGAGCCGGAGAGCTGCCGCTCTCAGGTCCCCTGCGGCCCAGGCCTGGTGCCCGCGCTGCATTCCCAAGTCTGTCGATGCATTTGTTCCGTAAAACTCACCGGCCACTTGCGTTGTCTCAGGTCTTGAGCATGGTGACAAGGGGACCGAGTGAGCGGAGCTCCCAGGCCTGCATGGCATCCAGGAGATGGGAGATGGTGGTCATTGTGTGAAAGTTATCAGGTCTTCCTGTCTCTCCCTCCCCTCCCCTCCTCGCTCCTCCTCTACTGGTCTCCTTACCTTTGTTCTATACAATGCAGTCAACCTCATGCTGCTTGCGTTGATACCTCCTCCTCCTGTCATCTCACTTCCACTTTGATAGAACCTAGCGTTCTATCTCGTTACTCGGCTTCACTTTTGCTAGGATACGTGATTCCGAAGTCATTTTCTCAGGTGGCTACCGTGAACCCTCATACGGTCTCATGGGAACAGGAGTCCCTAAGTTACTCTGTGTGCATTGATTCGTTCGTTCATTCTTGGGTGACAGGTTTGGTGGGGAGGACAGCCTCGGTGCCGTCCTGTCGCAGTCGCTGGTGCCCGCTGCCCCACCGCACTGACGACCACCGTGCAGAAATCCAAACAGCCCCCTTCCTCGCCTCCCAACAGCCCCCTCCTCGCCTCCCGCCACTTCCTCCAGGATCGCACACGGACAGCGATTTGGAAAATCTAGTAATGGCACTGATCACCCTCGTGTCACTTCTCCACTCACACGTGTCTTCTGTGTGGGCCCCACTGTTTGACGAATGCTGTGATGACGACTTCTTCTTGGCATGGGATGTTCTCGTGTGTTGGTAAATTGGGTTTGTGAGGATTTGAGGATTCTTTCATCTGTGTTCCGTGGTGGCTGTGTCGATGCCAACCTTTTCCCTGGGCGAGCCTCGGGGTGGTGTCATAATATCCCCTTTCCTCTTGTGTAGGGAGTAGTTTGTATCTGCATAGCGCTAGCCTAAGTACAAATTCACCTCGATAATCAGTCACTTCATTCAAAATGGCTTCCTCCTCGTTTCTCTACGGCCTGGAGTGCAGCTTCCTTTCAGGTCCTCTCAGCACAGCTCAGCTCTGCACCTCCTGGAGGCCTCCTGGAGGGCTACAGGGACCTGTGGCCCCTTGCCGACTCCCCCCCCCCCCGCCCCTGGTTCTCCAGGTCCTCTGGTGGCCTCGTTCACACCTGCCCGTGCAAATCCTAAGTGAGAACAGCCATGTCTTCTGCTTAATCCATACTAGCTTTGAGCCTAAGAAATCGAGGAGGCATAAAACCCCTGGGAAACCTGCTGCTGGGGTTCCTCTTTCCCTCCCTGCGTTTCTCTGTGCCAGCCCTGCCAGACAGGCCAGGAATTACAACTAAAGCCAGAGCTGGCATTGCCAGCCAATGTTTTGCATTTCCAATATATACATACACATATTTTACCCTGGGGTGTTGGAAAGGCTGTGGAGTGTGTGTGCGAGCGTGTGGTGTCATGGGGTTTGAACTCGGCCTGATCTCTGTCCCTGAGCTCTTCAGCTCAGGGGCCACCACCTACCCCTGAGCCAGGCCCCACTTCCCGTTTTCTAGAGGTTCATTGGAGATGAGAGTCTCAGGTCCTTTTGTGAACCTTGATCCTCAGCTCTCAGCCTCCTGAGTAGCTAGGATGACAGGCGTGAGCCACCGTGCCGGGCTGTGGGTTTTTTCAGGTTTAAAAGCTTATTTTACCAGCTGACCTTGGTGCCTGGACCGCTGAGGAGAGTTGGGAGGATTGTTCTCCCATGCAGCTGCTGGGTTCTCTGCACGTGCTCTTCCAGACGAAGGTTATCACAATTAGGGAACATCACCGCCTCTCCAAGTCCAGGTCACCAGCAAAGTCGTAATGGCTTTCAAGGAGAACTTAATCCATCTGAGTTCACAGGTTGTACCATTAATTAGTTTAACTCGTCTTCTTTCCAGCCTAATGTCAGTATTTTAAGTTCTTCTGAAGACTGCTTTTTAAGAAAGGATTTATTAGCAACCCCTGAATAATGGGACTCTTAATTCCTTTCTTCCTGTCTGCTTTCTCTAGGAATGAGAGGATATACATAGATAGGCAAATTATGTATATACACATGTAGGGCCACAGTAGGCTGGGAACCAGTGACTCACACCTGTCACCCTAGCTGCTCAGAGGCTGAGATCTGAGGATGGCGGTTCAAAGCCAGCCCAGGCAGAAAAGACTGAGGCGCTTATCTCTCACTACCCATCCAAACCCCAAAAATGGACCTGTGACTCAAGTGGTAGAGTACCAGCCTTGAACAGAAAAGGCCAAGGGAGAGTGGGAGGCCCTGATTAGCACCCAAACAAAACCAAGGAAACAGTTTTATCCAGACTGTGTTGGAGGGGAGCTGAAAAGTACGAGAGTGGACCTGGGTGGTTTGATTTGAGCAGATGTGTCCTGGCTCAAGTCTGCAGGAGGGTGTCTGTTGAGGAGGGGCTCGCCGTGTGCTGGCCCGAGATGAGGGCACCCCTGCCCCCAGCCCCCTCTGCTCTGCCCGCTCCCTACAAGCCGTGGTGTGAGGGTGGCGGCAGTCAAGCAGGCGGTGGGAGAGCAGGCGGCTGGGCCGGGCTGGGCCGGGCAGGAAGGTGCTCTGGCCTTGCTCAGATCCTGCACCTCATGTCATCCCGGCAGCAGCCGGGTGGACCTTTCCCAGGAGCTGCTAATTGCAGACATGGTGTGCGCATTGATCCGAGCCGCTCTGATTAAGCAATTACTCACGGGAGCATGGAGGCGGGCGAGGTGGATTCGTGAGGGAGGGCCAGCTCTGGTCTCCCCACCGTCGGAACTGGAGTCTGGCCCAGCTCTTTAATTACCTTCTGAGGTACTCGAGTTTCAATTAAATTCTGATTGTTTTCATGTTAGCTTCAGCAGAGCCCCGAGCTAAGCATCTGTGAGTGGGTGGGAGAGGGTCCCCCTCTGTGACTGCGGGGGGCGGAGGAGGGAAGGCGTCCTTTCCTTGAGCCTGGAGCTGACCCAGTGCATGCACTGGCATGCAGGACACGCGTGGGTCCGCAGGCAGAGGTCCCCAGTCATGCCGTGCTCCTGTCGTGGTGGGCATTCCAGTGTGGTGCCAGAGCAGGGACGCAGCGGTCACACGGGCCCAGCGTCAGTTCAGGGGACCCCGGGTCTCGTCCCTCCCCGGTGTTTTAAGTCTGGTCCTCTAGGAGAATGTGTCGGAGTGTCAGCACCCCAGGTCATCCATCTGAGGTGGCATGGAACCCGGGCCAGCCTTGGGGTGCTGTCTGAAGGAGTGGGCCGCCCAGCTTCCTGTTTCTCTTCTCTGACCCCTGGGCACTGGCGCTGGCCTCGTGGGAGGGAGGGGCGGGCCAGTCATGCCGGTGCAGCAGAAGCTGCAGGGTCTGCCAGCATGGATGGCACGGCCTGGCCCTTCTTCCTTGCCAAGGCCAGGCCGCAGGACGCCTCGGCGCTTCTCTGTGGGGACCACGGTTTGTCCATCTCCCTGCCCTGCCTCTGTCTTTCGTGCTGTACATCAGGCTTCCAGTCCAGTCAAAGCTGCATGCCTCGCGAGGAGGGCAGGAGGGCTGCAGGTCCAGAAGAGGCGTCATGGCATTTGTGCCCTTCCCTTCTGCGCCTCCTGGGGAGAGGCTGCCTCTGCACACCACGGGGGAGGGGGTGACACGTGGCAGGCCATCTGCCATCCTCCACGAATGCCCCTGCGCTCCTGCCAGAGCTCCAAGGCGGGGGAGGCAGAGGAGGCAGGAGCCTGTCGTGCTGCCTGCACGGTTGGCTCACTGTGAGCTCGGTGGCGCCTTCCTGGCAGGGTTGGGCTGGTCATGGAAGACAGAGCCCTGGGAGCACATCACAGGGAAGACTCACCCCTTCCATGCCTGGAAGTCACTGAGGAACTAACTTTCAGCCAGATCCTGGTGGGGGGGGGGGGCGCGGGAGGCCAGCATGGAAGCTAGGGAGAGCGGGTGCTGTGGCCTTCAGCGAGGGACACTGGGGACCAGGCGGGCTGTCACATGCGTGGACGTGGCCTAGCATAGTGTTAGATCCTGGAGGAGGCAGGGTGGGGAGAGGGCAGACCGAGGTCACTGGAGACAGCCAAGCAGTGCTGAGACGAGCGGGACAGGCAAGCTGAATGCGGGAGGCGGGCAGGGCGCTGCGTGCCGCCAGGGAGAGCTAGCCATGGCACTCGCTGCTTACCCGGGCACTGCCTGGAAGCCTGCCCAGGCCTTCCTGTGAAACTGGTGCCCCAGGACGGTGGCAGTGTCTCTGAGGTGAGAGGCATGCTGGTGGTAGGAAATGACACGGATTGGCCCGCTGCGGGGCAGACAACAGACATGACAGGTAGATAGTTTCCTTTCACACACATGGCTTCTTCCCAGAAGGACCTGGTGGTGCAGGAAGGGCCCTGAGGAGGCTCATGTCTAACTGTGGAGTCTCGGGTTGGTTCCTCACCTAGCGTGGTGCTGTGCCAGGGCCCCCATGTGGCATCTGGGCAAAGGCCCTGCAGACTGCAGGCAGACTGTGCCTGATGTCTGCCTCGCTGGCCCTGGCTGTGCCCAGCGCCTCCCTGCTCCATTTGTCTTGCGATCTCCCGGGACCTCCCAGCCCAAGCTCAGGACGCCCGTGAGAGCTGGAGATTCCGATTCCCTGCTCATCTACACACAGCTGGCTGATTCATCTTACAGCAAACCAGCTCTTGGCGAGTTGACCTGGCAGTTTTCTTTGCTTAGAGAACACTGAACAGCAGGTGTGCATAGCGAGACACAAAGAAAATAGAAGTTATTAATTTTTCACTCTCAAATGTGAGATGAACCCTAGAGCTCACATTCTCCCCCAAACAAAAGTCACTCCACTTCCTCTGTGGATGAGGGGCCCTGCGTTCACGCTCCAGCCTCACCCCCTCCTGCTCCGCCCATCCTGAAAGGCTGGTGGGGAGAGGCGGCGGGAGTTTGGAAGTCATGCAGGACCAGGACTTGGACATTCCCAGAGGCGAGGGCTACCTCACCCCGTGTTACGCAGTGCCGCTTGCCGCACTCCAGCACAGATCCGCTGGGAGTCAGGGCCGGTGGCGATTCCTTAGTGACATGGCGGTGGAGAACTGGGGCTTGGGAAAGCAGCCCCGGGGCATCGGCTCCATGTCCCAACTCACTCACTGGGATTGGGGCCACCGGGCCTCTCTGATTGGTGGCACAGACCACAGAATATATGGCTTATGTCTGCCTGCTACTGCAGGGCACTGCAGGGAGAGAGACAGCTGCAGGCATCCTCTCTGCTCCTTCCAGGCTTCTCCCCTCGCGCCCCAACTCACCTCCTCCAGCCTCGTCCTGGAGTGTCTGCCCCCGGCAGATCTGCGTGGGGTTGGCATGGGCCTGGTGGCAGCTGTAACTGGGCATCTGTACAGGCCAGCCCTCCTTCCTCTTGCTTGGCCTGGAGGTGTGACTTTGCCTCCAGCCCAGGCAGGCCTCAGCATCTGTTTTGTGTGTGTGTATGTGTGTGTGTGTGTGCTTCTCCCCAGCTTGCACTGACAAGGAGCTGCGGAGCCTGGCTTCCCGGCTGAAGGATTGGTTTGGAGCTCTTCACCAGGATGCCAACAGAGTCGTCAGGCCCACCACCTCCGAGGCCGCGCCAGGCAGTAAGACACCCCACTTCCCCCCCCCACCCCAAACCCTGTGAGTGAGCAGTGGTGTTAGCGGGGCTGCTTTTTAAGGAAACACTACACAAAAAATGTGACTAGCCTATGCCTACAATCCCTGCACTTGAGAGGCTCCAGCCAGCCCGGGCTGCGTGGCAGCGTCCTGAAAGCACAGCTGCTGACTGACTGCACACGGGAAGAATTACACCGACAGCTCTTGGGGTCCAGCGTGACTAGTCTTCAGTCCAAACAAAATGATCTTTGTCAGGGCGTGGTGGCAAGCCCTGTGAGTCCTCCTGCCTTCACTTCTATGTGGCTGGACCACTGGGACCCAGGAGTTCTGTGAGCAGCAGAGTCAGATCCCATCTCAAAAAACTGTCCCTTCAGTCTTTGCTGTGCACCGCCTTCTCGAATGCCCTGTGCAGAGCGCTGCTGCAGGTCCTCACTGTTCCTGTGGTTGGCATGTTTTACCTATGAAGCTGCTGCAGGGGCTCACACCGGCAATACTGGCTACTCAGCAGACTGAGATCCAAGAGTCCCGATTCAAAGCTAGGCCAGGCGGACAAATCCAGGAGACTGTTATTTCCTGTTAGCGAGCCCTGAGCCAGGCATGGAGGGGTGGCTCAAGTGGTACAGCGCCAGCCTTAAGAGGAGCACACAGAATGGCAGGTAGCGTTTGCCTCCCCATGTGCGTGTGCACATGCACGCGCACACGCATGCACACACACACACACACACACACATGCCTCGCGTGGGTCCTGTTTGGGTCTGCAGGAAAGGAGAAATGAAACCTGGTTTGGTTTTCCCCAGTTGCTTCCGCCCCGAGGTCACAGGGTCTGGACAGGACCCAGGCAGCCCTCTGAACAGTGTTCAGCAGGAGAGAGGCGAGGAAGCCCCCCCTTCCCACCTGTGTACCCCGAGAGTGGGCAGGCAGCAAGGAAAAGACATATTGGCTGGAAGTTGAATCCCAAGGGGCTCTGGTCTTCATGTCCCGAAGCCACTGGAGGAAGGTGCAGAAGGGAACAAGGTGAGGGCGGCAGAGGCTCTGGGGATCCACAGCTGCTGTGGGGAAGCAGGGAGACCTGCTGTCCCCTCCACAGTGGAGCTCCACGCTGCACAGCAGCCTCAGATGCCAGGCGCAGGGGCCTTTCTAGAACCTTTGACCATTTCCCCCGATGGCACGCAGGTCCTTAGATCTCAGTCTCGAATAGCTAGGACTGCCGGTGTCCCCAGATGCAGCCTGGGTCACCCAGTGTCCCCGGGCCTGTCCAGGGAGGAGGAGGAGAACTGAGGGGACCAAAGGCTGGGCCACCAGGCTTGGAACCCCAGTTCACAGCGGCATAACCTTGAAACCAGAAGCGAAGGCCCGAGCTGTGTGTGCATGCGTGTGCGCGTGCGCGTGCGCATCCATCCGCACAGCGGAGATGGCCACGTGCCTTCTGCAGGATGTTCCCGGGATCTCGGGAAACAAAGCCGCTCTTCATTCTGCAGTGTTGGAATCTGAGCTGCTAGGCAGGTGGCGCTCTGCTCCTGTGAGATTCCCGGGTCTTCAGTTAGAGTCTTGAGCTTTGCACGGGGCTAGCTAGCCTCAACAAGTGTGCCTCCTCCTCAGGGCAGCCTTGAGCCTCACGTCCCGAGGATTTCAGGCAGGCCGAGCACACACTCGTGTGGTGGCCCACACCAGGACCAGGCCAGGGAGTCGTGGACTGGAGATGGCCTAGGCTACACAGCAAGAGTCGGGGTCTCCAACCCCCCAAAAAGCGGACAAGCCAGCCTGAGAGAAGGCAGTGTGTGCTTGGAGGCGTGGCCTCCACCCCACGTGGAAGCCATCCCGTGTGCACCTCCACCTGGGCGGCCGGCCCTCCCCGCAGCCCCCACAGGACTGCCTCGCTACCCTTGGACCGGTTTCGGTTTTTCCCCTGGAAAGCCCGGCATCGTCCGGGCTCTCTTTTCGGGGCAGGGGTGCTGGGGTTGGTGCTGCACATCTCCTCTGATGTTGGCACACGCAGCGCCCCGCAGGCGTGTGGTCAGGGGGGAGAGGCAGGCGCTGCCCAGCCCCTCCTCAGCCTCCCCTCCGCCCCCAGGGTTCGACACCAGCATCCTGCCCATCTGCAAGGACTCGCTGGGCTGGATGTTCAACAAGCTGGACATGAACTACGACCTGCTGCTGGACGCCTCGGAGATCAATGCTGTCTACCTGGACAGGCGCGAGCCCTGCATCAAGCCGCTCTTCAGCTCCTGCGACTCCTTCAAGGACGGCAAGCTCTCCAACAACGAGTGGTGCTACTGCTTCCAGAAGCCGGCAGGTGAGGCGGCGTGCGCAGTCCACAGCCAGGCAGGCCGACGGTGCCTGGCCCGTGGGTTCCCAGAGCCCTCACAGCGATCCCTCCACGTTCACTCACGGGGAGATGCTAGGCCCGAGGCCCTGCAGCCGGTGCAGAGGGAGGCGGGGGCGTCTGACAGGTTCCCAGGGAACTCCTGTAAGGCAGGCAGCCGGGCAGGCGGGCAGGCAGGGCCTCTGGGAGAAGGCAGGCGGGGCTGGCGCAGGACCCTGGTCCCCAGGCGGGACGAAGCCTCCTGCGGGCTCTTATGGACCACACTGCAGTGAGCAGGCGCCATGCCTTTATTTACGTAGGATTAGCAAACGCATGCTCAGACACCACACTAGCCAAGAAAACAGCTAACACCATGTTCTGCCCTGACTCTGTGGCTTTGCTAGAGAGAAAAATTTTAACATCAAGGTAAAGTACTTCTTCCTCAGATAAAACAACTCTCCTAGGTTTTCTTCAATATCTTTTGGTTGGATGCTTAGATTCCTGTTTCTGGTAGGTATCTGTCCTGTTCATCTATTCAAATGACAGTTTCTTTTTGTGCTCTTGAGATCTAGTAAGGCTTAGTCCCTTTTTTTCCTTCCTTGATGAACTTTAGAATCACTTTTGAATTAGAGCTTTCTTCTCCTAGTTCTGTTCTTAGGGAAAGCCTCGTTGTGTGTGTCTTTGTGGTATTCTGCATGGTCCTCGGATCTTTCAGGTGCAATCATATCTGCATATAGAACATTTACTTCTTTGCATCAGGTATTTCTGTGGTACAGTACGGGCAGTGCCGTGGCAATAAGCTGATGGTTGTGGTTTGAGCGTGTCAGCACAGGGTGGCGCTTAGTGCTGGTCACCTGACCCCAGGGGACATCTCTGGCTGCCTCTCCCTGTACCTACCACTTGCTGTGGGCCAGCATCCTCAAGTAGTAACAAGAGGGTTTTCACTTCCTGACCTGGAATCACTTGTATTTTTTCTTTCTGCGATTCTAAAGCCCAGCATTTCCACTCGCAAAACAGGGGCGGTGTCAGTACCCGCCCCCTCCTTGGGTCTTCTTTGCCTGAAGGTGCCCTACAGCGAACAGAGAGCAGGTCTTACAGCCATTCCTCTGTGTGACAGCAGGCCCTGCCCCGTGCTCCCCAGAGCCTGGGGGAGACCTCTGTGGTCACGTCACTTTGCCCAGAACAGATGCATATTCTCCCCAGTACCTACTTCCTGCGGGCGGCGCCTCAGCCTGGACTGGGGTCTCACTTCCTCCGCCAGCACGCAGCTCTCAACCTGGAATAGATGAAGGATATGTGACAAGCCGTGGGTAATTCAGTGCACTTACCACTAATCCATCGCAGATTCCTCCTTCCCAGTGCCATGAGTAGGTCTGCTGACTGGGTATGGAAGCTCAAGCTTTGAACTCCAAGGAAAGGTTAAGAGGGTAGTGGATCAAGACCCTCCCCCCCCAAATAATTCAGGTGTGCTGGCAAGCATGTGTGACGCTAGCTGGGGGCGGGGATGGGGGTCTGAGATTAGCCAGGACTCTACAGTAGAGTGCCTGTCTGGCAAGCACAGGCCCTGAGTTCAAAGCCCCCCAAAAGTCTATCACCCAACTATTGGTAAACACATAATACTTGCTTGAGATAGTGATAGGAAGGAAAATACTCTTTTAAGGACTCTGGTGTGCGGAGTAATTAGCCACACTGCTGGCCTGGATGTGTTCTGGTGTGTGAGAGCACATACGGAATCACCCGCTCCCAGGTGCATCGTTGTCTGCGTCTCACGTCAGGAGCAAAGTCGATCATTAGAGATTATGTCCCATGCCGTCTGGAAGCTGACTTCCATAAATTATCTTCTAGGTCTCCCTTGCCAGAATGAAATGAACAGAATTCAGAAGCTGAGCAAGGGGAAGAGCCTGCTGGGTAAGTTCCACTTTGTGACACTGTCTGCGTCTCTCGTGGTGTTCATACCACAATGGCCCGTGGATGAGGACACAGATGCCTCCTTCCCCCCAGACCTAGCCCTTGACGAGGAGGACAGAGGCCAGGGCTGGAAGCCAGGACCTGCACGACTCGCACCTTCGCCACAGCTTGGGCTGCACTTACCCTCGAGTTTCTCTTCTGTTAACTAAAGCCCACCCCTATGGTCTTTGTAGGTCTGGAAGTGAGAGGTCGCCTCCTCTTGCCAGAGGCGGTCAACCCCTGGAGGGGGAGGAGCCGGGCTGCTTGCTCCTCCTGTAGTGTGAGGACAGAGGTCACAAGCAAGGCCCAGGCCCCTGGCTGGCCCGTGAGAGAGCGCCCCTTTCCTCAGGAGAAACCGCCACATGCCCAGGCCCCTGGCTAAAAAAGCTGTCTACTTTCCTTACTATTTGCTAGCTGACACCTACAGCGTGGTCATTCTCAATTCTCCCTGAACATGGCGGTGTGTGTGTGGGGGGGGGGGTGCCTAAGCAGCCTGCGCTCTCAACATTCACCTGCTTCCCTAAAGGAAATGGGCACATTTTCCCAGTAGATTGTCCAGCATGGTGTGGCTTCTGCCACCTCCTCTTCGCTCTGTCACCGGCGGTTTCACTCCTCCCCAGTCTGCCTGGTCCGTGAGCTCTTTACGGGAGGCCGTGCTTGGACTTCCAGCACGTGTCTAGGGTGCAGGGCGGTTACTCAGTAATGTTGTAGCTGTTTGTTCCTGGTGTTATTTCCACACACATCCACCCCTCCTCTTCTCAAATAGTGATTGGGGTATGTGGCTATGCTGTTGTGAAGTATACGACACCCCTCCCCCCCCAGCCACCCCCTGTGCAGCCCTCTTGCTGCGTGACCCAGGCCCCTGTCGTCATTGTGCTTCTTTACTCCACACATGGCTCATTCGTTCAATATGATGTCAATATTCTATCACAGGATAGACAGGATAGATAGAATACTCACCACATTGTCTTTACCAAGTAATCAGTTGTTGGGGCTGCAGCTGAGTCCACGGTTGGCTGTGACCAGAGCTGGTAGAAGGATCCTCGCCTTGGTGCGCGGTGTGGCGGGAGGGTTTCCCTCAGTCATCAGTACCCGCTCGCTGCAGTCAGACCAAGGTGGGCATGGCATCCACACAGTTTTACTCCAGTGGAGTCATAAAAATCCAATTTCTTACAAATCATTTTGTGCACAGGAAAATCTAATCTAAAATCACTGTATTCAGACCTATTCAAATTTAAATAAATAAATAAAACCAGCAACAACAAATTATAATCAGTTACAATCACTATGTACTTAGAAAAAGCAGTCATCTTATTCAATTATAGATTTCGTGCACCACCTGCTTCGTACCAGCCTGGGGCTCAGCCCAGTTTTTGTTTATTTTTTGGTCTGTTAAGTGCTGTCTTCTGGCCTCGGCTCCTGGGGAGAGGTCGCGCTCTCTGCCTTTGCAGTCTTTTTGAAAATCTGTTCACTAACTCCCTGCCTTGCAGATGTGCGGCTATTGAGGTGTCTGCTTTTCTTTGTTCCTTCTACTGCTGCCTGCCGGTCAGGGGTCAGGTGCACTGACGAGCCCCTGGTGAGAGGGCAGACAGGGTCAGAGCCTCCAGTTGGGTAACCGGCAGTCTTTCCTAAGAGGTGGATATGGAGGTCCCGGGGCGTCTCCTCCCCCCCCCACCCCGCTGCTGAACACAGTGTCAAAGTACACTCCAGAGTCACAGAGATCTTGGTTTCAAACCTGGTTTAAAATCAGAGAACCCTGTTCTTTCACTTTTCTGAGATCATTCCATGAAAGGAAATTTCACATATAAAAACATACTATAAAAACATCCTTGGCTCTAAAAGATATCAGAAATAAGGGCAGGGTGTGGGGGGCTTGATGACTGGTCACACCCAGCCCCCGGTACAGAGCGAAGCTGGGTCACAAACAGACCAACGCCAGCCTTCCCACTAAGGACAGGAACAGAGGAGGAGGAGAAGAGCGCGTCCAGAGTGCAGAGGGGAAGCAACTGAGCCCAAAGACAGTTCAAGTGGGACAAAGACAGCCCCACACTCCAGCCCAGGAGGAAATGCCAGGAGTGTCAGGCCACACGTCTTGAGAGGAAGCCTCATTTAAAATGCTTGATGGGTTGGGGTGATGAAGGATAAGATGGGTGAAGTTTCAAGCTTGTTAAGAAGAAAGTAGATTCTCTTTAGAGCTCACAGGAGAACCAAGCTGCTCTTTAAAGGGTAGCCACAAGAATAGCAGACACATAGGACAAGAATAGTGTTAAGATACCCGGAAGAAAGGCGTGGAGAGAACAAGACGGGATAGCACGGTGCAGACAGACAGGGATGAAGGTCAGTGATCTGCAGGCAATCACAGGAAGTGAACAAGGCAGGCACTAAGAGGTAAACTACGGGTTGATGTTTCTCAAGTTACATCTGAAGCAATCCTAAGCGGAGGTTGAAACATGGTAAATACTCTTTTTTACAGCAATGTTGCGATGGCCGGTGAAAGTAAATATGTTTGGCATTATAAAACACCCGAGTATCCCCTTGCCAAATGTACCTGTTACCTACTTATGCCATCAGTTGGTAAAACCATAACTCTACATGAACACGTGAAAGAATGGCGAGGCAGAGCCCTTCACGCAGGCGGTAGATATGGAACTGAGGCGTTTGCGTTCATGTTTGCGCGCGTGCCTTCAGGTCGACGTTCATTATCTAGTCTTTCAAACAACAAAAAAACACACGAAAGACTCAGCGATGGCATCTGAGGTGTATAACCAGGAGAAGACACCGGGGGCCCAGCGAAACCACTGCAGGAGCCCTTGACCAGACGGACAGACCAGACAGACACAAGCACAGGCAGGGAGGCAGGCAGACACACACACAGACACACAGATGCGCAGGAAGGCAGACAAGCAAACAGACACACAGAGACACACACGCAGACAGACACACGCAAACACACTCAGAGACAGACACACAGACACTGACTGGTGGAGGTGCGGCCGCTGGCCCCCTGCGCCCCTCTTCTGGGCGGGGGCTCCGGGTGGTTCTCAGGGGCCAAGTCAGGGACCTGATGCCCCGGAGCCCCCGGGGACAGGGGACGGCGGCTGTGGCCTGGCCGGGAGGGGGAGGCCAGGTGGGTGTGGGGTGAACTCGGGTCCCCTCACGTCCCCCCCTCCTCCCCCCCCCCCCGCAGGCGCCTTCGTGCCCCGCTGCACCGAGGACGGCTACTACGGGGCCACGCAGTGCCACGGCGGCAGCGGGCAGTGCTGGTGCGTGGACAAGTACGGCAACGAGCTGGCGGGCTCGCGCCGGCGGGGGGGCGCCCCGGCCTGCGGTGAGTGAGGGGGGGACACGGGGGAGGGGGAGAGGGGAGGGGGAGGGGGCGCCCCGGCCTGCGGTGAGTGAGTGAGGGGGGACACGGGGGAGGGGGAGGGGGGAGGGGGAGGGGGCGCCCCGGCCTGCGGTGAGTGAGGGGGGTGAGGAGGGGTGAGGAGGGGTGAGGAGGGGTCAGGCCTCGCCGTGACCCGCCCGCCCGCCCCGCAGCCGAGGCGGAGCCCGAGCCGGCGTCGTCCGGGCTGGGCAGCGGCGCCGCGTGGCCGCCCGAGGACCTGGAGGAGGCGCGGCGGGGCCCGCGGGAGGACGACGAGGACGGCGAGGACGACGACAAGGAGGACGAGGCGGGCGACGCCTGGTAGAGGCCGGGGCCGGGGCCGGGGCGGAGGCGGCGCCGTCCCGCTGTCCCGCTGTCCTGTCCCGGCGTCCCGCTGCCTCAGCCCCGCCCTGCGGCCCGGGGGGCGGGGCCTCGGCGGGGGCGGCTGGGCGCATGCGTGGCGGCTGGGCCCTGCTCTAGACTGGAGGAGGTGCGAGGCCCACCGGCACGCCCCGCCCCCTGCCCCGCCCCCTCCACATCCTGCTGCAGGAGGGCAGGGCCAGGCCTGGGGACGCCCACCTGTGTGACAAGGGTGGCACCGGAGGCAGCCCTCTCCCTCCCCCCCAGGCAGACTCTTGTTCCCCCCTCCCCCCTCCCTCCCTCCCCCCCAGGCAGACTCTCGGCTCCCCCCCTCCCCACTCCCCTCCCCAGCAGACTCTCAGCTCCCCCCCTCCCCCCTCCTCTCCCCAGCAAACTCTCAGCTCCCCCCCCTCCCTCCCTCCCCGGGGTTTCCCCCTCTAGCAAAGAAAACTGAGCGCCTAAGTTAGACCAGGTGCTTAATTGCCGCTGAATTAGCACCGCACATAGAAACGGCTGTGTCTTCAAGGCGTGTAGACCACGAAGGGAAAGCCGTTGTTTCCAGCCCCCCCCCCCCAGCCCGGGAAAACCCACCCGAGAACACGTGAGCATCGACAAATTGATGTCACTTAGAGAAACTTTCCGGGAGCAGAGCCAACCGCTGGTTCTTAATTTGCCTAATTACCTTATGACAAGTGTCAAATTAAGATGACACTTGAAGGTCCTCGGGGTGAGGGCCACTCAGCCGCCTCCCCTGGCTTGATGGCGGAGAAGGAGCTCGCTCAGCACGGCCGGGAGGTGCTGAGATCCGGTGAGTCACCCATGCAAGGCCTTCCAAGACTGGACCTGGACCCCCGGGGACACGGGGACAGGCCAGCACCGCAGCTGGGCCGCCCTGGAGACTTGGAGGGACCCGATCCCTGGGGAGCCGCTGCCCCTGGTCTGGGAAGGGCCCGGTCCGGTCACCGTGGCCAAGTGCATGCAAGATAGGCAGCGTGGAGAGGGAAATGGCGCTGTGAGGAGGCTGGCTAGTCACTGACTCCCGCGTGGACTCTTCAGTGAATGCTTTGTTGTCCCTCCTCTGATCCTTGCAACAGGACCCCCGTCCAATCTGAGCGCTGTCCTGCTCCCTGGCTTGTCTGCCTTGTCCTCAGCTTTTGTTGTACGGAGGCGGGGGAATGCCCAGCCCCACACCCACCCGCCCCTCTGCTGCGCCAGGATGCCGTCTTCATCTGTTTCTGGTCTGCCCTGTACAGTTCCATTCAGGAGCCCTTTCTACAGTGGGTGGTTTGGGGTCTTTTTATACCTTTTTCTCAGTCACTGATGTCTGTCCCTGTTCCTTGTGTAGCCTTGTGAGGACTTCCATCAGATCCGGTGTCGCTTTGTTGTCCCTCCTTGTAGATGAAATAGTGACGTAGACAAGCTAGTATTCTGAATGCTCTCTGTGCCTGGAATGTGACCGTGCCTCTGTGCTTGGTGGCCATGCTGCCCTGTAGTCCCGAGTAGGTGCGTTTCTGTCTGTCTCAATAAATTCTACTTTGTCTGCAGTGCTTCAGAGTTTGCGTTTCCTTCACCCCACCCTAGGGACAGGGCAGCAACCAAGGCCTTCCGTCCATGCCAGGGGGGCGCCCGGCCTCTCCCCCACGGGGGCCTCCCTGTCATCTCCATCCTGTCATCCTTAGAGCCTCAACTGAAAAACAAAGGGTACTGGAGTTTGACCTCGGGGCCTCTTTTTCGCCTGAGCCATGGCCCAGTCCTTTTGCTTGCTTTTTCTTTATTTAAGCTCTTGTAATTTTGCTCAGTAGGCCTTGAACTACGATGTTCCCATCTCCACCTCCTGAGTAGCCTGGACTAAAGAAGTGAACCACCAGACTGGGCCAGACTTTTCTGATTCTGCTTGCTCTCCAATTCTCCCCTTTCCAAAGGCCTCGACTTCTCCCCATGTGTGAATTAACCCCACATGCCTGTCAAACACACCAGTAAGCACCCAGATGGGAGCAGGAACTACTCCCTTCCCAGCTTTATGCACGCGGGGCCGGCACCCCTGGTTACACCCTGAGTGAGTAACCACCACGCACAGAGGTACAAATGCTCTTATGAATAATTCCACTCCTTCAACCCCTGGGTGACTTCTACAATTTACAGATTGACAGCTCAGGAAAGGCACTTGATAAACCCACCGAGTGACTCTTGCCCGCAGGAAGGACAGGGCCTTTCAGGCCAAACCCCACGCCTCTCCCCGAGTGGCACCTTCCACGCTGCCACTGCCCTTGCCCCTCCAGGGCCGGGGGAGGGGAGGGGAGGCCAGGGGCAGCAGCTGATTAAAAGCTAACAGTAGAATGGTGGTCCTTTCGAACCGAGGGGACAACGTGGGAATTTCTTCCATCAATCCGACGTGGATGCCCTGTGGCCAGGAAATCCACTTGGTTCCACACACGTAGGAATGAGTCAGAACTGGCCCTGCTCCATCAAGCTAGTCCCTTGAAAAACGGAGACGCGGGCACGGCAGTGACAGTCTGGGTGAAGGCATCGCGGATGCCCACAGCTGCCTGGCCTCCCACGACCCCCAACCCGCCGGGGACCCCACTGTCCATCATTTCCTGTAGTCTGCAGGCTGTAGGCTCCCTGCCCCACGCACCCTGTGAGGAGCCCCGCCATCTCCAGGGTCGGCCTGACCCCGGCTCTCCAGCACTTGCTTCAGCTTCGCTAACTCCACCCGAGCCTCCAAGCCTTACAAAGAAAAACCACGAGCCACACCGTGAAGGTGCTCATGGAAAGGGCAGTGTGTGGGCTCTCCTAAAATCCCAGCCAACAGAAGCCATAAAGGAAGAGATCGATGTGTGTGCTGCCATAAGAGTTAATGATGCGTCATAAACTTGAAACATAAAAACAAAGCTACACAAGGTACTGGTGACATAAGCCAGGTGAAACATTCTATTTCTAGCTAGGGCAATAAAATGGTGAGATGGAGGCCAGAGAACTAGTTCCTCATGTCAGGTTTGGCTCTGATTTGAACAGGATACCAAAAGCACAGGCAAGTATGTATATGTAGAGTGTGTGTGTGTGTGTGTGTGTGTGTGAAATTGAGCATACACACACACCACACCTGTGCTACCTCACTGCTGGACTCCTAGGTACTCAGAGAGATCTGGGGTGGGGAGGGGCAGTTAAGCCCTCTGGGAGACTCTTATCTCTGAAATAAGCAGCAAAAATCTGAGTGGATCAAGTGGTAGGGTGCCAGCCAAGTAAGTAAGCGGAGCAAGCACAAGGCCCAGAGTTCCAGCCACCAAAAAATTAAGGAAATTTCAAACTCTTGTGGCTTATAGGACACTAGCAATAGAATGAAAAGGTACCCCATGGAATAGAAGTATATGCAAATCATATTCTGAAGAATACAACCTCTACACCGCAACAATATAAAGTGGACTTTGGGTGGGCAGTTGTGTAGCTGAGGCGCTGTCCCTGAGTTCTTTTGCTCAAGGCTAACACTCTCCCGTTATTTTTTGTCAGTCCTGGGCAGTCCCCTCCCCCTCCTCCCAGTGGGGCTGGGCGGGGCCTCCAGAGGCCTGGGACCGAGGACAGATCTCGACCTAGGGACGCGCCACCTCCATGTAAAGGGGATTCCAGAAGTGAGCAGTGCACGCTCAGTGCTTCAGGAGGCCATGAAGTCATAGACGTCGCCAAAGGTGATTCACAAAGTCCAGGCAAACCCAAACAAAGTGACAAAAAAATACCTCCATTCCTAGACTTGCCCTCTCTTAGATAACACCAGCGATGAGGTCACAATAAACCCTAAAAGCAGCCAGAAATTGAAGGTAGATTCTTTGATTCCCCAAAGAATAATGATTGCATCACCGACTGTCAACTTTCGCTGAAGTGGTAAAGAGGCTGAAAGCTCACTCTTGAACTCTAATGGCAGGGTTTGGTGATTCTGAAGTAAGGTTGAAAAATGAAATTTTAACAAGCTTCAGAGTAGTCCTGACGTCACTAGTCTAGACGCCATGCTTTAAACATGGGGCGTTAGGCTGACAGACGAGTTATGAACAGCAGCCAACGACGAGAGACAGCGGCTGGCAAAGTGTCAAGTGAGAATGGGCATAGAGTTCCCATCTAGCTACCCAGGAGGCTGAGGCCTGAAGACAGAGGTTCAAATCCAGCTCAGGCAGGAAGTGTGGCTCAGGTGGCAGGTGAAGACGTAAGCGCAGAGCAAGAGGCCCTGAGTTCAAATCCTAGTACCACAAGACAAAGTATCAGGATGAACCTATGAACTTAGTGTTGGATACCCAGCAGAATTACCTTTAAAAATAGTGCAGATACAGGGCCGGGAGTTTGGCCTAGTGGTATAGTGCCTTCCTAGCATGCACGAAGACCCGGGTTCAATTCCTCAGTACCACATACATAGAAAAAGCCAGAAATGGTGCGGTGGCTCAGGGTAGAACACCAGCCTTGAGGAAAGCCCAAGGACAGTGCTCAGGCCCTGAATTCAGTCCCCAAGACCGGCAAAAAAAAAAAAAAAAATAGTGCAGATAAAGACACTTTTCGACACTCCCTGAGAGGTAACATCATCATAGTAACATGGACTAGAACATGGACTCTGGGAAGAAGGTTAAAAGTATTCAGAAAGAAAGAATGGGAGGCCAGGAGTTTGGCCTAGTGGTTAAAGTGCTTGCCTAGCATGCACGAAGACCAAGGTTCGATTCCTCATTACCACATGTATACAAAAAAGCCAGAAATGGTGCTGAGGCTCAAGTGGTAGAGCTCTAGCCTTGAGAAAGTCCAAGGACAGTGCTCAGGCCCTGAGCTCAAGCCCAGGACTGGCAGAAAAAAAAAAAAAAGAATGGGAAAAACAAAAAATATCTCATGTGAGTAAATTTAAGCAAATGTTGAATTACAAAAAAAAGTTGGAAAGGGATAATTTGCATGCTTGTAACCTTAATACTAGAATTAAGATGGTAGTATACAGGCATATAAGAAAAATCTAGAGTTAAGATTGTAGTCCACAAATCCTTAAGAGCAAAACAACAGTTGTCAGATTTAAAAATTATAGGATTCCTAATTTTTTTTTGTGCAAGTCCTTGGGCTTTCTCAAGGCTAGAGCTCTACCACTTGAGCCTCAGCACCACTTCTGGCTTTTTCTATGTATGTGGTACCAAAGAATCGAACCCCGGTCTCTGTGCATGCTAGGCAGGCACTATACCACTAGGCCAAACTCCCAGCCCCAGGATTCCTACTTTTTTTTTTTTGCCAGTCCTGGGCTTGGGCTCAGGGTCTGAGCACTGTCCTTGGGCTTTCTCAAGGCTAGAGCTCTACCACTTGAGCCTCAGCACCACTTCTGGTTTTTTTGCTATGTATGTGGGGTACCGAGGAATCGAACCTGGGTCTTCGGCAAGCACTCAACCACTAGGCCAAACTCCCGGCCCCAGGATTCCTATTTTTTATGGAATGAAATGTTTATTAATTTAGACTCATAAATTGAAGGGTAGATACTAATATCTCCAGGATGTAAGAATAGCAACAGTCATTCAACAACAAATTACTGGATAGCAAAGCGCAAAATGAGAGAACAAGATCAAGGAGAGGAGTCCAGGGGGATTTTCAAGCAAAGAGCACGTAGTAAATACTCCAATACACAGTCAATACATTGACCAGGCTTATTGTTTTAGACAATCAGGGCATGCCAGTCAACAAAACAAAATGGAAATAAGCCACAGGTGACGTGAACTACAATAATAAATGTCTAAAATGCACCACTCGAGCTGGGCACTGGGGCTCACGCCTGTCATCCTGCTACTCAGGAAGCTGAGATCTGAGGATCGAGGTTCAATGCCAGCCTGGGCAGGAAAGTCCTTGAGACTCTTATCTCCAATGAACCACCAGAAAACCAGAAGTGGCGCTGTGTCTCTGCATGGTAGTGGTAGAGTGCCAGCCTTGAGCTGAAGAGCTCAGCGACAACACCCCGGCCCAGAGTTCAAGCCCCACAACCAACCAAAAACCAAAATCAACCAAACAAAAAAACTGCATCATTTAATAACCATGGCCAGTCAGACAGTAAATAGAGTCAGGACATGAGAAACACCATGGTTTTACAGGTAAGCTCCTGCCAGGCTGTAAAGCAGCTATCAACAAATCCTAAGTAACAAACATCACACAGACCTCAACCTGTGATCATAGAAGCTGCACATTAATACCTAAAAACAATCAAAGAGAGTATGAGTGGAATTTTTAGGAACTAATGAAATAGAGAGGGAAAAAAGGACCCTGTAGGAAAGATGAGGGTCCAAAACTCTCATGTCAAAGTACACAGAGTGGGCTGAATATTCAGCAAGAAGGAGGAAAACTTCAAATACTTGATAATAGAAGAGAAAATGAGGCATAATCACAGCTGGATCTGTGGTTCAAATAAGAGTAAAAGTAATTGCAAACTTAGGTTCAATAAAGTTTAGATCCTAGAAGAAATGGCAGGCTTTGGAAAAACATGAACTGCCAAAATGATTACAAGGGCATCTATTTAAAAATTAAATAACCATGATAAGACAACAACTTCTTATCAAGTGTGCACGGAGGCACTCGGAAGCATCCTGGGAACAGACTGGAATCCCCTGCACTCTTTCTGGAGAAGGGAAATGAGGGAACAGTTTGTAAATCCTTAGAGTGACCTTGACATCCCGGACCAGTCCACCAGAGAACAGAGAAACGGCGTCATTAAAGGCACCGGCCAGCGGAAGGAGGCGGCCTCAGACCGGAAGAATCAGGGCCTGGTCAGGTTTACCCTAGAAATGCAGGTTGATTTAAGATTCAACGCGATTTACCCCTTTCAACATAATTGATTGAAGAGGGGGAAAATCAGAGGACTTTAACAATAATGCAAATACTTAAATAATTGGCAGGCTTAGTTCTGGGCCTTCACACTTATGAGTCGTGTTTATCGAGTGCTCCAGCCCAGGGTTTGTTTCTGTGTTAGCCTGTCCTGCGTGATCTCACCAGTCATGCTGTTGGGTTTTCACCGTAGCAGTGTCACCACACAGAGTCCCAGGAGAACACACCAGGCCTGCCTCCCAACGGGTTCTGTAGCCCGAGTTTGGCTCTGATGGGCACAGTTCCCGTGCCAGGGCTGTGTTCTGAGGCCAGCCTCGGGGCAGGGGACCTGAATCACACACACGGTGTGTGCCTTCCACCAGCCTGCATGGGTGTGTGTGTGTGTCGATTACAACCCTAACTCTTCCGAAGGACATGCCTCGCCAAGAACCCCTCAGGCCTCTGTGCCACCCCGAGGGGCAGTGGGTCAAAACAAAGTGGCTCGAGGCAAGGTTGGAAGAGCGATTCTGTAAGCTCCATGGTGCCTCGGTGTACACGAAGAAGACGTACGCAGGAACCCTCCGGCTCTGCCTCAACACGTCTCTCCACACCCGCCCCTCTCATCTTCCTGACCTTTCTCCTCCACCCCACCTTCCTCTGCCCTGGGTCCAGACCCCAGGCCATTCACACCACTCTTCCTAAGCGTGCCCTGGAATTCCTGTTACACTAAGATCTGCTCTGCCCGAGCTGGCAACCGGAAAACCTTGGGCTTGAATGAAGAACTGTAACCAAACCAGACCCGCCAACATTCACAGAAGCACGTGCTTTGCGACCCTGCATTAGCTAGCCCACACCTGGCTACTCAGGAGGCTGAGATCTGAGGATCATGTTTTGAAGCCCACCAGGACAGACAAATCCACAAGACTCTTACCTCCAATAATGAGCAAAAACCTGAAAGTGGAGCCATGGCTGAAGTGATTAGAACCCCAGCTGTGAGCTGAAAAAGTCAAGCAAGAGCTCAAGGCCCCATGTACTGACACCAATAAAAAAGAAAGCGAACTAGACAGATCCAGAAATGAACCTGAGGCCCCTAAACAGGCCAAAGTCTTCATACCTGAAACACGATCACAAAACAAGTAATGGAAGTAACATTTCACAAGGGAAACACACACACACACACACACACACACACACACACACACACACACACACACACACACACACGAGCGTTTGCAGAGATGAGCTCATCTCTCCGCACACCTCTGATGTAACAGCTGTAACAAAACTCTTTCGTCCCCTCTTGGCAAGGGAGTTAGACCTGAAATTGCAGATCAAATTCAGAAGTAGAAATTGGAGATGAAAATAATCCCTTTACGTGAACCACAGCACCTGGCCCCTTTTCCTAGGGCTTACAACAGACAAGAGCCAGCTCAAGCGAGGCAAGATCCTGGCTGGGCCCTGCACATGGGGGGAGGGGAGGGAGAGGGGAAGGGGGAGGGAGGGGAGGGGCCCCAGGCTGGGTGATGTCCACAAGCAGGGAACCTTGGAAGTGTTGCTGCGGAAGTGAAGGGGGGGGTGTGTGGAGACACAAAGGTCTCTGGATTCAGCACAAGGATTCCGGTCCTGCCATCAGAGGCACACAGGGGGGTGGACTTACGCCCCTCTTTCTGCACCATGAGCCCGGTGGCCTCACCTCCCTCCTCTCAGCCCGCCCCACAGATGATGGCTTCAGCCGCCGTGGGCTGGCAGTTTCTTTACTGCCCTGTGGCCAGCTCTTGCGGGGCTCACATTGCCAATGGAAGCAGACGTTGCTTGTTGGGGTGCAGTGAGTGTGTTCACAATTGCCCCGGGGAAGGAAGTCCTGCCCCGTTTTGTGTTTCTCCAAGCCACCGAGGATCTTAATGTCTCCCGAGACGCTCGGGTGACAGGGGAGCACGAGCGCCCAGCTGGGTAGCTTCTCTTACAGTTTCTGGCTTTCTAGGAAAAATAGGTTTGTGTTCTTATAAACAGCGCTGTGGTATTTAGGGGAAGTGACACGATGGGGTCGGTGATGACGGCTGGCTTTTGCTTTCCACGTCCCGAGCTAGGGGAAGAAAAGCAGGGGAAACGAGATGAAATGCTCTGCCGGGCTCTGCTTCTTGCGGGGGAGACAGTCGACCCCGTGGAAGGAGAGGGCTCTGCCGCTGGCCACGCCTCCAGTCCTGGGTATTGCTCATTTTAACAGCAGCATCATTTCCACACCACGCGAGAGGCCACGCGCTCCCACACAGCCAGGCAGGCGGAGCCAATGTGCCAAAGCAGCCACGAGTGTGGCCTAGTGGTAGAGCGCTTGCCTAGCATGCACGAAGACCTGGGTTCGATTCCTCGGTACCACATATAGAAAAAAGCCGGAAGTGGTGCTGAGGCTCAAGTGGTAGAGCTCTAGCCTTGAGAAAGTTCAAGGACAGTGCTCAGGCCCTGAGCCAAAGCCCAGGACTGGCAAATAAATAAATAAATAAATAAATAAATAAATAAATAAATAAATAAAGAGTCTCAGGTCCAAGGTGCGGAAGCAAAGGGAGTGCTTCCTCTCACATGGGAAGCTGGCTGGCCTCTGTCACTCGCTTCCCCGCTGGTGAGGGGAACAGTTTGCTCTCCATGTGCTTCCATGACCACATCCGGCCTCCCTACACAGGCCTAGAATAATGGGGCCTACACCACGGCCTGGC
Organism: Megascapheus bottae; assembly: GCF_031878675.1. NCBI lineage: Eukaryota > Metazoa > Chordata > Mammalia > Rodentia > Geomyidae > Megascapheus > Megascapheus bottae. The sequence goes on from NC_143546.1 coordinate 2,813,077, forward strand.
ACGCCAGGTTATCCGCAGCTGACACACCTACGAAGCCCAGGGTCAAGTCATCCCTCCAGAAAGCTCCCTCGCCCTCTCCCTCCTCCTCCCCTGGCTCAGTGCTGGCGTGTGGAGGTGAGGCCACGCCGGCCCTCTCCACGCTGACTGACCAAGACATGCAGGGACGGCGCACACGGCCCCGCGTCCTTGGAAGGGATCCTGCTGCCCAGCTCCACCTCTTCATCTGAACCCCAGTCTCCAGAGGCCACCCTGCCCCACGGTGGCTCCCCGCGGGCGAGGAAGCTGTGGTGTCAGTGTCTAGTGCCACAGTGCCAGGGGAGCCAATAGAAACATTTTATTTGGCGATGCTCTCTTTGAGGCAGCAACTGTTCAAGTGCCAGGGTGACTGGCAGACCCACATTCCCAGGGCATCTGCATAAGAAACAGGAGCGCCGCAGCCCCAAAGCTATCAACTAGTTTTATGGAGCTCTAAATTCTGTTGGCGTAGAGTAAACCGGGCATTGGAGACACATTTCCGAGACTGTGGATATATCAATAGAATAGACAGTCCAATCTACTTCTGGAGGAATCGTTGTGTATATCTTAAAGATCCACTTTTTATTAAAAATGAAGATTTATTCTATATGAGCAGGGCTGCAACGTGTCTGTCCAGTGATGCGGCATGGGCTTTGGGAGGAATGATTCACGGCTGGCGCTGGGGTGACTTTAGCACGCCCTGGCACAGGACGCAGGCACACCCCAATCACCCCAATATCACGCCAACGTCACCCCAACCTCACCAGGCTTGGAGAGAGGACTGTTGTAGCTCTTTTGACAAATCTCCTTAGGCCCTTTGAAGTGACAGAGACACATGGAGGCTCCATTAATGATGCCCCGGGTTTGATCCTCTGCCTTCTCCATTAGCACAACGTGGCTGGTAGACGCCAGAGCTGAATTGCTCGTGTCACAGCCCGTGTCTGTCCCTGAAACCAGACCGTGGGCTTCTCAGACAGCTGAACTGGCCCCATCCTCTCTTCACCTGCCCCGCTCTCGGACACAGCCAGAGCCTGGAAGAGCACGGCACAGACTGAGAAGTAAACTGAGGACACAAATGAGGACGCCCTGTGCTCCTGTTTAAACCCTACCCCTTCCCCAGCATTTCCTCCTCCACTTAGGGCTCTTGGCTGGTCCTCTTTACGCTGGCTGTGCCCCGCACTGGACATCCTGCCTCTCCACCCTCCGGGAAGTCCTCACTCCGGGCCTTGACCTTTCAGGAATAGTGTTGAGGGACTGCAATCAGGTAAAACACAAACACACCCGCACGCCCGTGTCCACTGCCACACGAGCCACAGGAGCCAGGCTACAGAAAACAGCCCAGATAAACGGATCCAAAAAATGTGGGACCTCTACACACAATGGAATTTTACACAGCCATTAGAAAACATAAAATAATGCCGTTTGCAGTGACATAGATGGAGCAAGAGTAAGCCGAGATCAGAGCGACAAACGGCACGTGTTCTCTTGCTGTGCAAAACTTGGATCTAACATGCATAAATATGATCAATTATACAGGATTCTAGACACACAGGGAGACCAAAAGAGGATACTCTTAGGAGAGAAACACAATGCAAATCTATATAAAATTATATACGTACTGAAACAAACTCCAAGATATGGAAACAAGAGACCTCTTTTTTTCCCTTGTTTTTTGTGTATTCACGTGAACCTCTTTGGAAGTGTTGGAGAGGAGGGTATTGAACTCGAGGAGAAAGGGCAAAGAAAGTGCAGCTGCCGAGCTCACTGGGCACTGGTGAAAGTGGGCTACAGTCTGCACGTGGAGACGGGAGGGAGGGACCAGGAGAGAGTGAGGGGACAGAAGACACCGTACAAAAGGAAATACACACGGGGCTGGGAGTCTTGCCTAGTGGTTAAAGTGCTTGCCTAGCATGCACAAAGACCCGGGTTCAATTCCTTGAGGCTCCAGTGGTAGAGCTCCAGCCTTGAGAAAGTCCAAGGACAGTGCTCAGGCCCTGAGCTCAAGCCCAGGACTGGCAAAAAAAAAAAAGGAAATACACTCATTATCTGACTCACGTACACCCTCTATAATAACAATAAATGAAGAATTCAAAAACCCACCGACATACCTAGCAGATTCTTGGCTCAGTGAACTTGACTTTCCTTCTTGTTGCCCCTCCCTTTTTGACCTTCGTGCGTGCGTGCGTGCGTGCCTGCCTGCCTGCCTGCCTGCCCTGGGGCTTGCACATTGGGCCTTGAGCTTTCTTGGCTACTTTCTTTGGCTTTCTGTTAGTTGACTGGAGATAAGGATCTCGAGGATGTGTCTACATGGGCCTGAGTAGCCAGGATGGGAAGCACTGGACCACTGACACCTACGACTTGTCATTGAATCTGACTTTGTGACACAATGTGCCTTGGCCATAGAATTCAGTCCTTCAGTAAAGCGCTTTGGTTAAACATTGCTCAAATGGGGTCCCTTCTAAAACTCTCAGGCCACTAACACACCGCCCTCAGGGTCAGGCTCTGTTCTCTTTCGCTCATCCTAACCGGAGGACATGGAGGACACGGCCACCACTGTCTGAGGCCCCGTGACGTTGGAATGTCGCACACCCTGGAGCCTCTAGAGGTCAGCTCAAAGCACATGAGTGAGCCAGCACTCCTTTGGAGGGCACCAAGGCAGAAGGCTCTGGGCTTCCCCTCCACTGCGCCTCGCCCCCTGCCCCCCGCCTGCCCAGGGCCCTAACACATCACCTTCGCCTGCGTGCCACGCACAACAGGAACACGTTTCCTCAGTGTTGCGGAAGGCAGGCTGTGAGACGAAGGCCTGGGACCTTGTGGAAGACGGCTGACTGGGGGAGGTGGAAGCAGAGGGGAGCTCGTCCTCTTGGGGGGCACCATGTGTCCTTTCCCCACAGACGTCAAGAAACGGAGGCGGGGGGTGGGGGGCGTGCGGAGGAGAAGCCAGCTGTGGTATCTCAAATGATGATGGACCGAACCACACCCATGGAATAAACGCAGCTCTCTAACTTTCCCGACTGTGTTCTTATTTAATGAGAGCACTTGCTGTGTGCAGACCTCCTTAGTTATTTATTTTCTGATTAGCACTGGATGGGAGGTTGGGCTCAGTGGGTGACCACAGGCCCTGGGGGCTGCCCAGCGCCTCTGGGGTTCAGCAGCTGGGATGGATTTAGCCAAAATGGTGCTTGTGTTGGTCTGGAGCAGAAGCTCTAAGTACTCCTTTGTTCCTTGTGGAGAGATAAGCATGGAGGTGTGATCCCCAGAGGCTTAGTTCGTCCACAGCGAGGGGAGGGGAGAGACCGAGGAATAGAACACCAAGATTTTCTACCCGGCAGGAGAAGAGAGCCCCGTAGACTCCCTGCTCTGCCCGCCTCAGACGTTAAATTAACTTGGCAGCCTTTGTGATGCTTGTCCATTTTTGGAATCTAAGGTGAATTATCCCTTCTAAATGCTGCAGATGTCGTGTGCGAGCATTCTACCTAAGGACTGCTTTTAAATCTACACATCTGGAGGGGTTGGCACAGTACGCCACCCACTTTGTGTGTGTGTGTGTGTGTGTGTGTGTGTGTGTGTAAGAGAGACAAGAGAGTCAGAGAGAGAGACACACACACACACAGAGAAAGACAGACACAGACAGACAGACAGACACAGAGTGTGCCATGAGTCAGGCCTAGCTTTACAAAATCTATCCGGAAATTTAAAAAAAAAAAATTGAAAATAAATAAATAAATAAATAAATAAATAAATAAATAAATAAATAAATAAATTGCCAGTCCTGGGGCTTGAGCTCAGGGCCTGAGCACTGTGCTTGGGTTTTCTCAAGGTCAGAGCTCTACCACTTGAGCCTCAGCACCACTTCTGGGGTTTTCTGTGCATATGGTATGAGGAATAGATCCCGGATCTTTGTACATGCTAGGCAAGCACTCTGCCACTAGGCCAAACTCCTGGCCCCCGTCAGGACATTTTTCAGAATCCCAGCAGGTAAGCAGTGCAGGGTCAAGTGTCCTGGGGCAGCGTGTGGCAGGGCTGAGGCTCTGGGCTGCCATGGTTCCTTCTCCAGCTGTCTGGAAACCCCAGCACAGGGCCCTCCTCCCCTCCTCCCTCCCAGCGTAGTGGGGGGTGGCGGGCGGCACACACTGCCCAGGCTGGCCTGCTTTCACGCACTGCTTTTCCACTCTAATCCCACCAGGACAAAGCTGTGTCTACTGCGCTCATCAAAGCATGTCTTGGCCTTAGAAATGAACTTTACAACTTGGGGGGGGGGCAGTAGTGAGTGGTAAGTGGGAGAAAATGAGGGCGGGGAGTTCATTAACTGTAAACCCTCCTCATTCATCACCTTCACAACAAATAAAAAATAAATTAAAAATAAATGTACGTAAAGAAGGCCATGATGGAAATGGAAAACAAAATATTTCTTGGCATCTTACACACTACTTGAGGCATAGTGAGCCCTTAAGAAATAATTATTCAACAAATGATGGACAAAAAGCAAGATCCAATCTGATCCAAGGTTAGCTCCACTCCTGATCTACAGCAAAAGGACTCTAGACAGTAATACTGAGCAGTTATGCAGTACGAATATATAGTATACATGTGGAAATCTATGGATATATAAAATATTCTGCAAGCTAAAAGCACCACTAATCTGAGAATCTCAAACTCTGTAAAGCTCCCAACTCCAGGAATTTCTGAAAGCTCCTTAAGTGGATACTTCTGTACCAGATTTATGGCATAGTTTGTAGTTAAAATGTAAATGTATTTTAAATATAGTTAAAAATGACTTTCAGTCGAGGTATATATGAAAGAGAATTAAAATCTCTGTTTAGACTTGTATGTGAAAATATTTTTTAAAAAGTTTAAAAAGAAGTCCTAAACACTTCTGGTCCCGAGCATTTCACATAAGTTAACATAATTTGCTGGTGCTAAAATCATTGCATACTAATGATTCGGTTTATGTTCTCTGATCGTTTCCCAAAGCCTTGTAAAGATGAGGCCTGGAAGCCCAGCACTCAGGAGCCTGGGACAGGAGAATATTAAGCTCAAAGCTAGCCTAGGCTAGCTAGCGTTCACGTACTTACTTGTAATTTTTTTTTTAGCTACTCAGGAGGCCAAGATCTGAGGATCACATCTAAAAAAACAGCCCAGACAGAAAATTCTATGCAACTTTTATCTCCAATTAACCATCCCAAAAGCCAGACAGAGAACGATGGCTCAGACACTAGACCGCTAGCCTTAAGCAAAACATTTTTGCTCAAAGACAGACGCAGGCCCTGAGTTCAAGCTCAAATAGAAAAAGCTGTATATAGTTGGTTCAGAAATAGTGAATAATTTACTTTCAGCCATTCACTTAGAAAGGTTCAATCTTGGGTCTTTTAGCTCTGAAAGGCAATGCATGTTCTTTCCAACAATGAAAGATTGCTCTCTCCCTAAAATAAACTGCCACAGAGAACTGGGCAGTAAATTTTCACTAACGTGAGGTCACCTCTTGGTTGATTCATCACAAATGTGAAGGGTTCCTTGGGCCAACATTACATTAACATCTAGAAGCATTTGCACTATATATAATGACAGTACTGTTGCATGTAGAATAAACAGGACTGTTTAAATGCCCAAGGAAGTTCATTTAAAATGCAACATTCATCTTAAGAGAATAATCTTTGCGCTGCCTGCCTCTTTTGTTCCTGGTCATGTGTCTGGGGTGGGGGGGGGGCAGAGGAAGGGCTGAGCTCCGGGTTACACACCCACACTCCCAGCGAGGGACAGTGGGGTGTGCAGCTCCCTCCTGGGGTGGAAAGGAGCATGGAACGGCCAGCTTGGCTGGATGGAGGGGTTCTGGCCACCGTGATTTCCTGGGCCATTACTATATCGTGACTGGACAAAGCCCAGTAGCATGGTATTTTTAATAGCTGCAGTTGTAACATGAGTGGAGAGGGAAAACTCCAGGCTGCTCTGAGGAGGTGCAGAAGAGAGTCCACTCCCCTGAGGCCAGTCTCACAGAGAAGCCTGCAGGAGGAGCAGTGGGGACACACAGGGTACGAGGCACATCGACCACTGCGGGCAACGTCTCTGCAGGAGAGAAGCCACTGTCGCAAAGAACGCTGACAGGTGAACACACCTGCATCCCAGCAACGCGGGAGGCTGGGATCTGAGGATCGTGGTTTCAAGCCAGCCTAGCATCTGAGACGCTTATCTCTAACACAAGGCTAGAAGAGAAAAAAGGAGAAGCAGAGGAGGACAAAATGAGAGAGGAAAGGAGGAAGGGAAGGAGGGAGGGAGGAGGGAAGGAAGGATGAGTCGTGGGGAGGCTACTCCAAGTACATTTTGTGAATAGATGTAAACATCAAGCCCCAATTCACAGCAACTTAATACACACAGACAATCTATGCCCGCTAAAATGCCAAGTGACGTCGAGCATTAAGACCTGAGACAGAACAGGATGGACGGGCGCCTTGTTTTGCCCATGTTTCAGTTTAAAAGCTTAAGGTATCATGCAAATCAAAACAACTCTAAGATTCCACCTCACTCCAGCTAGAATGGCCAGGATCAGGAAAACGAATGACAACAGATGCTGGAGGGGATGTGGCCAGGAGGGATCACTACTACACTGTTGGTGGAAGTGCAAACTCATTCAACCACTATGGAAAGCAGTGTGGCAGTGCCTCAAAAGGCTAAACATAGAACTCCCTTATGACCCAGCAATTCCACTACTTGGCATTTACCCAACCACCCAGAAACAAGGACATACTAAACCCACTAGCACAACCATGTTCATTGCAGCACTATTTACCATAGCAAAGATATGGAACCAACCCAGATGTCCCTCAGTTGATGAGTAGATCAACAAGTTGTGGTATTTGTACACAATGGAATTCTATGCTGCTGTCAGAAAGAATGACATCGCCCCATTTGTTAGGAAATGGAAAGACTTAGAAAAAATCATATTAAGCGAAGTAAGCCAGACTCAAAGGAACTTAGGCTCAATGGTTTCCCTCATTCGTCATAATCAGTAGAAACCTTGGGCTCTACTAGCAGAGATTTACAGTAGAGCAAACTCTTGATACATAAGGCCATATAATGTGAAGCTAATTGAAAGGACCTCCAGGATAGTGAAACAAAAGCCATATAATGAATGATTGTTGTCCTTAATGTACTATGTTGTCTCTCATCTCCTTTGCTGTCCCTTGGTTATCTCATATTGGTATAGTATCTCACTTTGTTATCTGATATATTGAATTTATTTGTATTTGGATATTCGAAATTTGATAGGGAAGGGGGGAAAACCAAGACGGGTGGGGGGTATGGGGGGGAGGGAAACGGGTACCAAGACATGTGAAAGGGTATCAATGTATGTGAATTAATGCACCTTCTATCTGGTGAATATCATGTAACCCTTTTACTAATTACAAAAAAAAAAGCTTAAGGTATCATATACCCATTAGCCAGATTAATCTAGAACTTAGAGGCAGGTCCAGCAGCATTGGCTATGAGCCTTTGCTAGAGACAAGAACCAGGTCAGGAGCAGGGAAATTCTTCACCCTCAGGAGCAGAGGAAATCGGAGACAAACCCCTGGAAAGTCAACGCTTACAAGCTATCCACACACTCAAGAACTCAATATCCCCACACGGGCAGGATACATGCGCCCCCCCCCCCCCCGCCCCTCACACGCTGTGACTGGTTCAGGTGAGCAAGCCTTGCTGAGTCTCTGGTTTCTAAGACACTGATGACTAGATGGGAACCTTTGCTCCTGGTGGCCAGGCTTGTAGGAGGCGGCGCTTACGGAGCTTACCTTCTGGTGGGAGCCATGCCAGGCTCAGGACAGCAGGAGGAGCGAGGCGGCCAGCCCAGGAAGGCAGAAGTTGAGGATTCGAATGTGGCTACCAGGAAAGGCAGCAGATGGCCAGATGCAACCGTGACAGCCAAAGGAAGCTGGAGCACTCTTCAGATCTGGAGAGGAAAGGAGCAAATGCTCATTAGCTATTTTATAGCCCAGAAAAGACTCCCTGGATAGCTGGGCACAAATCTGCTACATGTCTACAGAACTCACTGGTGTGTGTGTGTGTGTGCATGTGTGGGGGGGGGGGGCGAGACTGGGTATTGAACTCAGGGCCTGTCCCCCTCTCACTTGGCTCTTTTTGCTTTGGGTCACCAAGGATGGTACTTTTATCAATTGAGCCACAGCTTCATTTCTGAGTTTTTGTTTGGTAACTGGTAAGATTCTAACAGCATTTACTATCTGGGTTGACTCAAACTAGGATGTCAGATCTCTCCTCCCGAGAGGTTAAGGTTACAGGCGTGAGCTACTAGTGTGCCCCCCAAGAGCTCAGTTCTGAACTCACCAGCCCCTTTCAGTGCTATTGTCCCACTGGCGAAAGGAGTCTTCCCCAGGGATTTTGGAAAAATCCAGTTGTATTTAAACAAGGGCATTTAAGAAAAAAATCCACCGATCTTACATTGTTCTATTACATCTATAGAGGAGTAAGTTACTACCTCAGGCACAACCAAGGAAACAGTCTACCTTGCCCATTTGCTGCTTTATTATTAGCGTTATGCAGCCCAGTGTTCGAGCTCTTGTATGAAAGCAAGACAGAAAACAGATCAATATTTATAATTTACCACAAATATAGTGACTGTTTTCAAAAGAACAGCAGAAAAGGGTAAAGTGCACAGAAAGAGAGACTGCCAGAGAGTACACACGCTGCATTTCAAAATTCCACAGGGAACACAATGAGCCGTTGCTGTGTGTGGAAAAGAATAATTCCCCCCACACCAGGCACAGAGTTAGAAGATTGCCACTCCACAGAGAGGAGCATACAAATGCTTGAATCCCAGCTCTGCCCAAACACAGCTTTCTCTACAGGACAGGCTGGCAGGTGGGTCCCGGCTCTGTCTCCTCCCTCTTCCAGGCTCAGTTTCCTCATCTGTAAACGGAGGCCGTAGTTGCCTGCAGTGGCTCTGAATGGCCGAGCCACACGACCCTGATCAAGATGTGTTGTACTCACCAACTGACATGTGGAATTAAAACATAAACAGCTACTTAAAGATGGCAATAATAAAATATGAGAATAAAATCACATACACGGGTCCTTATAAGTCCTTTTTAGAATGACTTATTTAGATACCATCTTACTATCTAGTTAATTCAATGATATACCTTTTGCTGCATTTTAGGTGTGGTATATTTAATTAGCCAGGAGACCCAAGTCTGTGATTGCGTAAAAGGAGTAACAGTACCTAATGAACGGTTTGGAACCACAAACAATTTTTTAAATTGCAGATTCACAGTTTTTGCAGTGGAGAAAAATATTGTTTTTAAAAAATCATATTTATTATAAGAACTATGTTTAGATTTATTGTCCCTTCAGAAAGGAAAAACATAGATAAGTAACTACAAATAATCACCCCAAACAAGTCCACACAGATTAGGATAAATATCGGTGTAATCACCTGTTCGGGGGGAAATGCAACACAGTTTTGTAAACTGCTTTAACAGATTCGACAAGGAGTGCTGGAGAATTCTAAATGTGCCTCTGGAAGCACAAATGTCCACCTCTCCCTTCCCCTGGCGTGGGTGTCGTCAGCAGACACGGCCCTGCGCCGTGTGATTTGCCCCTGGTTCACCATTTGGAGAAAGCTCAGGGAATCTGGGTCTTCGCTTGCCAGAACTTCCTCTGGTGAAATGCACACGTTCCCCTACTTCCAACGCTCCCCACGGCTGCCACCGAGGAACTGAGCTCATTTTTAAATCCCGAGGGGTTCTACCCGTGCCTTGGTTCCTATGCCAGCCCCTTCACCTCCGTCTTGACGCCGGGAAACCTGGGTCTCTCAGGGACCCCACACGGGGAGATGGCCCGTGGGACGGGCAAAGGGCTCAGGGACTGGCCCTTCCTTCTCCTGAGGTGGTTTGATGGAAACCAAGGTGAGAGCCCTGGCTTCCTTCCCACAGGTCACGTCTCTTCCTAGCCCAGGGAGGAGACCACAGGAGAGGAGGAGCAACCCCTGTGGGCTGGGCTCTCATTCTCTGCTCCCCACACTGGATGGACGCAGCCACACCCACCAATGGCCACCTTCCCTACACATCAGCCAGGGGGTGGATAGCCCATTCTGGAAAGTTCTTTGCTTCATGACCCTCTCCAGACAGGCACTGGAGCTATGGTGAGAACCCTGGCTTGTCTACCACGATGCTCTACGCTGGCGCTGCCTCTCCACAGGCCGCCTGCAGACATGGTGGAGCCTTCCCCAGGCCCCCCATGCCTTGAGGGGCGCAGGGTCTCCGCAGGCTTCAGACCCTGGGTCTGCTTCCTGGAGGGAAGAGCTGGGAGAAAGCCGCTGTCTGTTCTCGTGGTGATTTTGCTTCATGATGATTACCACTCTGTGGACTCGGTCCCAGGCCTGAGTGACAAGTGTCCGAGGAGTCTCAACCTGCTCCAGCCAGGGAGCTAATGGCGCGTCTCTACGCTTCTCCTCGGGCCCTCGGACTAAACATCTTCTCAGTGTACTTCAGTATTCTTAAGAGATGTTTTTACTTCCGGGTCATCCTTTCTGAACTCCAGCCACATCTAGACAGTGGATTGTTCTCTCCACGGCCAGCATCTTCCATCCCACAACAATCTGTCACTGTCTCATACAGTCCCCGGGCATATTTCAAAAGAAACAGAAGGCGATCTGCTCCTACTTCTGCTGGGGGGTGTGTGTTGGTACTGGGGCTTGAAATCAGGGCCCAGCACTCTCATTTTTTTTGGCTCAGTGCTGGCACTCTACCTCTTGAGCCACAGATCTACTTCTGGCTTTTCGCTGGTTAATCATCGCTAAGATTGTAACCGACTTTCCTTCACGGGCTGGCTTCCAATCAAAATTCTCATATCTTAGCCTCCTGAGTAGCTAGGATTATAGATAAGAGTCTTACTTGAGTCATGTCTACATCTGAATTGAATTAGGTGACTTGAGGATGTTGATTTAATTGCGGGTTATGGAGCATTCAAAGGCTGCACCCGGGCTCATCCGTCTCCACTCCCCGCGAGGAAACACAGCCATTTGTGCAGGATGGCTGGGATGTTCTATTTCTGGCTTTTACGAATCCATTCCTCCTTGGCTTAAATACCTCATCTATGATTTCCCCAGAGTCTCTACTTCCACCGACGTGGTGACGTCTCCTAGTTGGGTATACAAAATTCATCATGCCTTATTTTTCCTACTAGACATAATTTCCTAAAGGCCTCACACTGCCCATTCTGCTCACTGCTGGTACCCACGTTGGTTACGCTGCCTGGCAGGTACCAAGCCAGCCATAAAGCAAAGAACTGAGAAGAGAAGCAAAGGAAAGACTGAATAAATGAATGCGTGAATGAATGAGTGATTAAAGGTACCATGTCTCCATGTGATATCCAAGACAAATCACATCTCTTGGCACTGTAGCACAAATATCAAGACCATGCTGTTTCATGAGAAGGCGAGTTCTCAAAAAGAAAAAAGAAAGATCAGCGAGCTGTTTATAGAAGGTGATATTTGAAGAACGAGACTGATCCTCTGCTGTCTGGAAAATGCAAAATGCTAATCACCACTGGATGAAGCCGTTTGGGGATAAAACTATATTGTGTTACTTTCTTTTTATACATTTCCATAATGCACAAATAGCTCCTATGGAAACAGATCGTGTTTATAGAAAACTTCCCAAGAAACAAAACTAGTAATCTTGCAAAGATAGACAAATGCACGTCTGTTTGTTCTGAAGCCCACGGGAAAGACCTGCAGCTCCTGGAACTGGGCGGATTGTGGGGGGGCGTGTGGGGGGGGGAGGATAGGCTCCTCAGGCGGGGTGCAGGATGTAGCCCTACTTGTGTCTAGAAGGAACGGGGTCTCTGCATGCATGCCTAGCACATTCTTCTTAATTAAAGAGTCTGGTTTACTCATCTCCACAGGAGATTTCGGCTGCTTTCTAATCAAAAACACAAAGAAACCAAAATGAAAATGACAACTGTTTCCCGTGGTTTGCTGGTCCTTTCTATTGTTTGAAGAAGGCATAAGCCATCCCAGAGGTAGATTCCCCCCAACCATGGCTGCTGGTTTAACTTGTTTTCCTCCTTCACACCAGCAGGCAGAAGACCCACTGCGCAGGCACACTCTGCCGCTCTCCTACTCGCTGACAGGATGGTGGCAAACACTTCATGCTAGACCAATGCCACAAAGACCACAGACACGCGCCCGGCGCCCATGGTAAGAGCGAGAATGGGGCTAGCAAAGAAGAAAGGAAAACAGACAACCTTTACTTGCTCTTTACTGGGGGGTATAGACCTAAAGACTTAGTACTCCTCTGTTACAGAAAATAAAACAGGAATTAAACAGAAAGAGCCAACATGAGCCAAGACCTAAGATGCACTGTTATATGTAAATAGCAAGAAGCATGAAATCTAGATGAGTATGTATAAACCACACACACACACACACACACACACAGGGAAACAACGTAGGATGGAGGTCTATGTGCAGAAGCTCAGAAAATTCTACAAGGACACCCCACTCTAAAAAGCTGTGGTCTGGGGGTAGAGCAGCAGGCATGCACGAGGACAGGGGGGGATCAAACTGAAGTTTGGCATTATATCACATGTTGAATTATTTTCTATAAAAAGAATGTATGGAGGGGGACCGGGAGTTTGGTCTAGTGGTAGAGAGCTTGCCCACCATGCATGAGGACCTGGGTTCACTTTCTCAGAACCACCTACAGAGGAAAAGCCAGAAGTGGTGCTGTGGCTCAAGTGGTAGAACACGATCCTTGAGAAAGCCCAAGAACAGTTCTTAGGTCCTGAGTTCAAGCCCCAGGACTGGCAAGGAAAAAAATGAATGTGGGTATTATTTTTTAGCAATCATTTTTTAAAGATTTTTTAGCACTGATTTTTTACGTCATATTTCAAATGTCATGTTTAACAACCAAGTAGTCAAGGAGGGAATCTCTATATGCAATCACTGACACATAGATGCTAGAACATAATTACAATTAAGCTGAGGGTTTGTATGCCATAGATACATGTCAATCTATATAACATTATGCCTATAGAGTATATATCCCATCATAGATTTTTATGTCTATATAGTTATGTTTATATCTCCAAGACCATGTCCATAACCTTGGGTACCTGAATATTGAGTCCTCGCTCTTGTACTGCTTGGATCTAATAATCGCATACCAAGGAGACCATGCGCCTTTTGTTCCTTCAGTCTTGACTTATCTCACTCAACATGATTCACTCTAGTTTTCTCCACTTCCCAGCATCAATAAAGGGGTCAATTCATGACCAGAATATGACAGTTATAAACATTTACTCCCCCAATGTGGGAGCACCTAAGCATGGTAAGCAAACATTCTTAGAGTTACAGGACAAGATAGACTCAAACACTGTCATAGTGGGAGACTGCAATACACCACTCTCACCGAAAGACGGATCAGCTCACCAAAAGATAAACAAAGCTACCTCTAAGCAAACATTTTTTAAGCTACATGGTACTTGTAAAGTGTATAAATACTGCTTGATTTGCCTTCAAGGTGCTAATTCATTGTCAACATTGACAAATGTGTTAAAGAGAAATTGTCTCTGCCTTTCTACATCCTTTTTAAGCCAGGTGGAGAAATAGGAAGAGAAACAGACAGTGTGTGCTTGAAGTAACACCTCACCAGCAACTCCAAGAACCGAAGATTCCGGATCAAAATACATTTCACCTTTGCATCTCTCTTAATGGTCCACAGAGAGCAAAAGGAGTATTTAAATTCTCCATTTACTCCCCCCCCCAAGGACCCAGTGTGACATTTCCACGGGAAAGAAACTTACACTGTATTACTTCTTAGAAGGACATCAGCTCCCGACTGTACAATTTGATAATTGAGAAATCCAATTGGCTTTCTCTGAGGCAGGGAAAATGGATTTGAGAGGAGATGGAATTTGAGCAGTGGTTCTCGGGCTGCCTGGTCAATCGCTCTAAAAGGCCAGACTGATTGCGGTCCAGCAGTGAGCTCCAGGGAGGGGGAAGAGGAGGGGAGAGTGTGGCCTTCAGAAGCCGGGCCCTGGTCACTTCATTACCTCTTGCTTCCCTGCCACAAAGGCTGGAGAAAACAGATTCAGCCTCTTTCCTGCTGGCTATCTGCATCCAAACAAGGCCCATTTCTCTTTCTCCAGGGCGGTGTTGTCGGGGCCTTGAGTGTTCCCCTCTGATGGCTCAGGATAAGTTATTGTGGGAGGGAGGCTAGTGAAATCTCAACAGAGATCAAGACCCTCAAATGTGCTAATGGCTTCTTTGTTTTCCCCTCCTTAAATAAACTGAGATTTATGGTTACTTTTTTTTTTTTTAAGCAACAGCAGTGTGGCTCATTTCTCTTTCAATTTGCTTTCTTGAGTGACTCAGAAAGATCCACAACTATTTGCACAGAGCCCAGAAAGGTCTTAGAACCTCAGCTGGAGAGCACAGTTCAGTACTGTCTCTCACACATCACGCCCCACCTGCCCTCAGCCAAGCAGACACGGCTCATGTTCTGACTCTGCCACTCACCTGTGAAAACCAAGGCCAGGTGAGAAAAGTGCACTGAGGTCTGGGCCTTCCTGGGTCACACAGGGGGCCTGGGGCAGCCCCAGGGATCCCCACAGCACGGCAGGTTCCCCAGCCAGTCCTTCCCCATAGTGGGCTCAAGTAATGAGTGGTACGTTTCTGCCCCCAGCTCATCCCTGGTTCTGTAAGCAAGTCCTGAATGCCGTGGCCAGCTCCTCCCATCTTCCCATCTTCCCCTGGTTTCTAAGCTGCTTCTGATTGGTTCCCTGATGAGCACCAGGTGGGGCCTTGTTGGAAACAAGGGTGGAGACCACACGCATTCACTGAAGGGACTTGCATTTGGTGCTGGTGTCTGCTGGAGGGCCCGCTGGGAGCCTGGACGCTCGGGGGAGGGGAGGCACGCTCAGCTAACTCATATCCTCACGTCAGACATGGGGTCGATCGCTGGCAGATGGTTTACGTCAAGTGGAGTAGCTGGCCAGTCTGGATTCTGACCCAATACCACGGAATCACCTCCCTGTCTGCACCCCTGGAAGGAACTTCCCAAGTGGGTTTGTTAGATAAACCCCAGATTGGGGAAAACAAAACAAAACAAAACAGTTATTCATCCTGGACAGGAAACAAAATCTGAAACAGACAGGACAAACCGACTCTCCCCAAGGATATTTTGATGAGTACTAAACAATGTGCATGTTGGCAATAGGTCTTTGCTGTAAGCACCTTTACTGCAAGGGGGGGAAGCTGGTGTGGCTTTCTAGGCAACAGCTGGCAGACCATTTCCTTGCCAACCCAGGCAGCCCCTCTCTTGACGGATTGCCCCTAAGGCAGCCGGCTATGTTGAAGGCTCGGTAAATAACCTGGAGGAGCACTCGGCTGACCCCTGGTTCTCCAGACCATCCCTGGAAAACTAGGGTTGTAAGATGGGGCTGCAGTACTCTCTCACCGCCAGGGGCTCACGTCCCCGGGACTCAGCAGAAAGCCTGGGGTTGGTGGAACTGCAGCTGTACTGGGAGGGCTGCGAGCACACTGCATCCACGAGGCCCTCGCCTGGCTGTCCAGCCAGCCTGGCGTGCTCAGCCTCTCGCGCTCCTTCCTGGTGTTAGGAGAGGCACTTGAGATGACAAGGATGGTGCAGGCAGACACAGAACAGTCAAAGATGAGACTGTGGGTCATCACGAGATGTTTACGAGAAGTTCAAGAGCGCTGCCGAGCCCTAAGAGCCAAGGTCCCACTTCCCGGGACCAGAGAGCTGTAACACCGGCACTGCGAGGAACTAAGGATCTCAGTACCCGGGGCATGCCAGTCCTAACTCCAGCCACGGCTGCTGTCAGCAATCGCTGTGCTGAGTCCTGGACTGCTGTCAAGGCTGGGGGCAGGTGTCGCTCTCTCAACATGGAGCCTCTGGTTTTCAGAACCCAGCTCTGGGGCTGTTAGCACTTTCCAGGGACTCCCAGATCGGTTAAAGCCAGTGCCCACGAAGTAAAAGTTGCAACACAAGCCCAGAAAATAAACAGCTCAAACAAAAGAAGCACCACTCATCCAGTAAAACTGTAAGGTTTCCAATCCAACCTAACTTCCCAGACATAATTGCCTGGCTTCTGAAGATTCTAGAAAAAGAGCCAACGAGGAAGAAGCCTGAAACGCTGCTATTTCAAGAGTCTTCATGCAGCTACAAGAACTGCTTCCAGGGAAATAACCCCAAACATGGTTTCAAGAAAGAAAATCTTTGGCAGAGAAATGAAATTTAAAAAGTAGAAATTACCGAGTACATAATTTAAAAAAATTCCCAGCACAGACTTAGCCAAATGGATATAACACAGGAGGTACACTTGAGGAAGAGAGAAAAAGTGACAGGAAAATAGACCAGGCTTCATGGGCCTGTGAGATGCTGTCAGAGCCCTGGGAGATGTTGAACATAATAGCAAGCCTCACTGAAGTAAAGAGATAAACTTGATCAAACAGGATATAACCAAGAGCATCTAATAGTTTTAAGTGTGAAGATATCTAGTACCCCTGTTTCATTTTTCTTAAAAGCAGAGAAAAAAATCTGGAAAGCAGTAAAATTCACAGTTATACAAATTTATAATTTTCCTGTTGTTATTTTTTTTTTGCCAGTCCTGGGCTTGAACTCAGGGCCTGAGCACTGTCCTTGGACTTTCTCAAGGCTAGAGCTCTACCACTTGAGCCTCAGCACCACTTCTGGCTTTTTGCTATGTATGTGGGGTACCGAGGAATCGAACCCAGGTCTTCATGCATGCTAGGCGAGCACTCTACCACTAGGCCAAACTCCCGGCCCCCAGTGTTATTTTTTTTTAAGGTTTGAATAATACATCATTTGACATTGCGGTCATGGCCACTTAATGTAAGTTCACCATAAATTGGGCCAGAAAGAAATCTCAATGAGTTTCAAAAACTGAAGTCAGATTCAATACCTATTCTGCTCATAATTCTGCAATTGGGCTAGAAATAAATGCAAAAACAAAGACTACAGAGTCCTTCAATATTTAGAAATCAATAAATATACATCTAAAATACTCCTGGTATCAAAAAGGAAGCCTCACAAGTGAAATTAGAAATTATTTTTAAACTGAATAAGAAAATATTACATATAAAAACTTACGGTCCAAGAAGTAAAGGCCATAGAGAAAATAAACCTTCGAGTTTTATGTATTTGTTGAAAATCCATCTAGAAGCCAGGACAAGTCTGGGCACAGTGGCACATGCCTGTAATCCTAGCTACATGGGAGGCACAGATTGGAGGATCACAGTTTGAGGTCAACCCTGGCAAAAGCGAGAGACCCAGACAGAAAAACCAAAGCAAAAGAGGGGGGTCATGGCTCAAATGGTAGATCACTTGTCTAGCTAGTGTGAAATTAGCACTGAACAAAATGAAGTCCTCCAGTTTTCTAAATGCCCCCCCAAACAAGGAAGTACAAAAATGATAGAAAACGATAAAATATTATATGACAAAATAGAATCAAACTCAAATTTAACCAAATTAGTAAAATTGATAAATTCCCTGGAAGAGCAGGTAAGAAAGAGTGAGCAATAAGTAATGAAGACACATCAGTACACATTTCACAGGCATTAAAAAGATACGTCATTATACTACTATGAATAATTTTATGCTAGCAAACTGAAAATTAGATGTGCTGATCAAACTTCTAGAAAATGCATCTTAAAATTACTGTGAGGAGTGAAAACTTGGAATCACTTGTGTTCATTTGAAAAAAAAATGAATTCATTAAACCTCTCTGCAGAGAAACCTTTTTAAGAATCCCACCAAGTTTTTAAGAAGAAATAGCATTAATTTTATACAAATCTTCCAACCACAAAAAGTTGTACTCAGGATAACTAGACAATTAAAACAGAAAATATCATTAAGAAAGATTTGCTGGTACATCTGAAAGCAAATAAAGTAAGATTCTTAAGAACATCACAACGTGCTATAATCCTAGCTACTCAGGAGGCTGTGATCTAAGGACTGCAGTTTCAAGCCAGCTTGGGCAGAAAAGTCTGTGAGGCCCTTTTCTCTAATTATCCACCAAAAAGCTGGAAGTGAAGGTGTGATTCAAAGGACAGAGCGCTGTTAGCAGAAAAGCCACGTGAGAAGACAAAGTCTTGATTCTAGCCCCAGTAGGCACAACATCTCAGGCATTTATGAACATAGACACCATTTTTTGAAAGTCAAGTCTCATCAATTTACGCTCAGCAATCTGTACAAAGGATATTGCTTAAGTCATTTGGGTTAGTTCCAAGAATGCAATTTTGTGTTCACATTAGAGAAAAGATCAATGTGGTTCACCCCATTAACAAAATAGAAGAGAAAACCTCGTGATTGTCTCAGTCAATACAGTGAAAGTAGCTAGAGAATACAGCACCCACACATGACTATTTAGAAAAAAAAAAGACTTCAGCAAACTGAGAATAAAAGGCAACTATTAGTCTGAAATGTGATGTTTGCAAATCATTTATGGTGGTGTCAAGGGAACAGTGAAATATTGAAAGATTCTCCTGAATGATCGCAGCTGAATGAATGCTCATTATCATCCCTTTCTAAACACCATCCAGAGGAGGTGTCAGTAAACACGCTGAAATAAATTGGAAGAAAAATCAACAAAAAGACAGGATTGGAAAGGCAGAAATGAAACTGTCACTAGTTATAAACGTAATTACACAGGCAAAGGTCTCAAAGCAAGGTGGGAGAAGAGCAGAATGAATGGGTGTTGGAAACAGGCCTGGAGGAGCACCGCAATCCCAGCACCTGGGGACTGAAGCCAGAGGGTTGCAAGTTCCGTGAGCATCACACCCAGCAAGCGCCGTGTACGCATTAGGCCTGCTGAATGGTTCCTGGACAGCTTGAACAGCTTACGGGGTGCAACCGATAGAGCATTTGGTCATCAGAGCTGGGTAAAATTGGCCAAAGACAAGTCTATTTTCTAGAAGAATGGAGAGCAGCCGCCACATTTGAGGGGTAGGCTGGTACCCCTCCAGGCTTCTCTTGTCCTAAGGGAATCCAATTTTTGGCTCACTACCAAAACCAAATATGTGAAGGTATTTTTTTTTTATTAAAATTGTCTTCAGAGGAACTGTTTGCTAAAACTGGTCTTTACTAGTGTCTTTGGAGACACATTGTGGTCATCAACTGCTTTTTGAATGACAACTCATTTGTGAAGTGAGCAATAATAATAATAATAATAAAAGAGGCCATGGGGGCACAGCATTGAACACCAATTTGGGGTGGTGGGTTATTTCCCTTTCCAGAGTCAGGCACGCCCCAGATTCTTCCAAGGCCAGCTAAAAAAGTAGATCAAAGTTGTTTTTAAATACATGGATGTACTATACCGGGCTGGACTCGGGACTCAACACCCAATCAATCAGAACATCAAAACACAATGCAAACTCGGATGTCTCACTCCTGTGACTTCTCCGATGACTGGGCCGGGGGCCGGGGGCTGAAGGATGAGAGCCTAGAAGGAGCCAAGGGGGCCGATATTTGGACTATGAAGCAAGACTGTGTTACCGATCAGCTGTGCGGAAGCCCGGCTGCACATAGACAGCGGTTCCGCCGTCAGAGGAGACAAATCTGTGCTTGTCTACACGTTCAGGCCCCAGCTACCATGGCAGAGTCTGGCCTTTGCTTAGTTCTCTGCGGGATGGGCCATCTACCTGACTGGTGTCATTCGATACTGGGGATGCGATGCTGCCTTCTGGAAATACGTTCCTCAGGCAGAGCACCGCCATCGGGGTCCCCCCCCCCGCCCCTGCCACAGTCCCCAGAACGGACAGAGTTTGATCGAGGGAAGCGTTCACTGTGTCTCTGGGAGCTGTGTCAGGGCTCGGGGGCGGGGCTGGCCCTACCCACCCCAGCCATGAAGATGGGGTTAACACTGGTGTGGATTTGGCCCATGCAGGGCCCCCCATGTACAGAGGGAGGCGTGTATTTTCCACCAGGGCTTGGGATGAAGCGGAAACCTAAGCTCGTCCCCTGAAGGACGGCAGCGAGGCAGGAATGGTGGAGAGCTAGCATGCAGAGCCGTGCCCTCCCCATGCTTCCTACTGCCACCACCCGCGCAACTCCCTCCACTGAGATGGAGTCCAGCAGGCTTTTCTGCCCTGGCCGGCCTGCAGGAGAGGTCCATTCCATCTCTGCCTCTGCTAGCTGGGACAAGAGGTCCAGGACACGGTTCCTTGGTAGAGAAGGGAGGGGGGAGGGGTCTCAGACTCAGGTTCCGAAGCAGCTAGGACCCCCTGACACAAGGCTTATAACCCCAATTAATTCCAAAGCCTACTGGCACATTCCTTACCAGATGCAGGTTTAGGGAATGACAAAGGATGTGTAATTCGTTTAAGGTGACTGAACCAGTAAACATTTGAGCCAGACTCAATGTGCACAGTGAAACGCACACATCCGGGCTGCCACAGTGGCCTAAGAACGATTTGTTGAAGGCATGGATTTATAAGTCAATGTGAACACAACTGGTATGGCCAAAGATGTGGGGTGTTTGGGGTTTTTTTTCTCTCTCTGCCTGTAACTCATACTAACACGGGACCCTCGCTACACGCACACACTCCGCTGCTTTGCTGATAAGGGACGTAAGAGTGAAGACAGCTTGGTAACAGATAATGCAGCTAACAAGGAGCGGAATTTGGACTTCAATAGTTCATTGTCCCGACGCCCACATAGAATCAGGAATAACGACAGTAGAAAAACGAGCAGAATAGAGCCCACTTGTGGATTTTGTTCACGTGGGCCGCAGCCCTCAGACAAAACCCTTTCAAATGAAAGAGCAGAGGGGGGATGGGATTTGCATGCCAGCCTCCCTTCCCTGACTGCGTTCAACCCAAGGTGAGGTGCAGAAAAAGCTTTCCAAGACTAGCCGACAACGACCTCATGGTTCATTCACATTCACACACAGACAGACCCTTGGAAGTGAGTGAATCTTCCGTCTCAGGACAACAGCCACCCTCCCCAGCTCTGGCCTGTGCATTCCTTGTCCAGAGCTCCAAACCCCCCTCCCCAGGGGGCTCTAGCACTGAAAAGCAACATGGCTGTGACCTTGGGTCTCTGCTTCTTAAACCAAGCATTGGCCTGCCACAAGTCTGGGCGTAAGGCTCCAGTAAGACAGACAGATAAACCTCGCCGAGAAGGCTTAGGCATGAAGCCTACAGCCCCACAAATTCAGTGTGTGACAGGAACTGTAACACTTCCACCGCTGCTTCTCCGGAACGCCGGCATGTCTAACGTTCCCAAGGAGATGAACAGAATGGAAGGACGAGCGAGGCTGGGAACACTGTCTACCCTGCAGGGAAACCCAGCATGGAAGGCCCTGGTTCCAGGCCTGGCAAGGCCTCTTGGAACTAACACTTGTTACAAACATGGAGAGGGAGAAAGAAGGAAAGGAATCAGAGGGGAGAAAAATAACCCTGGGGCTGGAGATGCAAAGTTAGAAGCACCAAACTTGCTTGGCACCCACACTAAGAGTGCCCAGTAATAACTGGACACCACCAGTCCTGAGCCACCCCCCCAACACACTCACTGCTAAGTACACACAGACTGCACTGGAGGGAGACAAATGTGGCTGGGTTTGAGCCTGGAGGGAGGTGTGGAGTCCCAGAGTTTCCCAGAGAGAAGAGGTCAGACGGGAGGCAGGACCGTGGTCCTGGGGTGTCAGGGTGGGGTGAGCAGATCCCAGTGACAGGGCAGGGACAGCACAGTCTAGAGCCAGACAGCTGAGGGGCCTGGCCTTCCTGGCAGGCCAGACCTCCGTGTCTCCATTTTCCCATGGCTCTCTATGCCCGTGGACAGGGCACAAGGGGCCTGTCCACTCCCCCGCCCCCCTATGTGTCAGCTGTCGTTTCAATTCGACATAAACCTGGCTGAAGTTGGTTTCTCCGACATTGGCAGTTACAGAGGCTTGCCAGATCCCTTGACCGCTAAGGCAGACAGGTGGGAGTCTCCTTGAGGCATTTCTGCAGTTTTGTTGAATTTCTAAAGGACCAAAGGCTCCTAAATAGTTATTAATGTTGGAAGCAGCTTGGCATTTTTTGTCAGCCCTAGCTCGTTAGAAGTTGTCAAGTGATGATGCCTGCTTTTTCGGTCTATTTCTTCATAAAATGCCTAGGCTCGCCTTCCGATCTCCACTGATGATAACACGCCTTCTCAAACTTCCTCCCAGTTTTCATTTAGTCTTTTCACATCACCACACTTTACTGGCGTGGGTCTTAGTTTGAGACTTTCTCCCTCCTCCTCTCCCTCCCTCTCAAGGCAAGCTGCATACTGTCTCAAGGAGAAGAAATCTCTCTCTCCAAAGGATAGGTCTGCCTGCTTCTCCCTTTCAGACCCTCGGTTTGGAAACCACAGCTTCTGCCTCCTTCCCTCTCCACGGTCGGCCTCTCTCTCCAGCCTGGGCCCATCGCAGCCCACCCCATCTGCTGCAGCTTCACACTGTTTCCTGAGAGCCTACTCATGCCTCCTGTCCTGGTCTTGAGTCCCAAAGGCCACCGGTGATGTTCTAATGGCAAACACAGTGACCTTTTCCCAGTCTCATCCCATCTGACCTTTCTGCGTGTCATTCTATAGACCAGCAACTCCACCCCTTTTGTTTCTATTATGCTGTAGTGTCCATGGCCTTTCTTGTCCTTTCTCTCTCTCCCCCTCTCTTTTTCTCTTCACTCCCCGTTATGGTTTAGATGTGAGGTGCAACCCCCCGAAAAGGCGTATGTGTTCATGGCTTGGCCCCAGCTAGTGAGTCAAATCCTCTGAGGATTCTAGATCAAACTTATCACCCAGTGACGAGATCACAGCTCACTGGGTTGGGAGGAGGGCAGGCTTGGCTGGACTAAGAAGGGCACCAGGGATCTTGTCTCTGAAGGGCAAGTCTCCCACCCTCCCTTTCTCTGTCCCTGTCTCATTCTTTTCCATCTGCCAGTAAAGCAGAGGCTCTCCTCCCCCGTGCACCAGGATGCTCTGCCTTATCATAGGCCTAAAACCAGTGCAGCCCATCAGCCATGGCTGGAGGCTCTGAAGCCATGTGCTGAAATTGGCCTTTCCTCCCTTAAGTCTCCCTGGAGCCCAGCTTTGCCTGCGTCTGGTGCTGGCGGAGGGTTGGTGTTTCTTCCTTGCACAGGATCGTAAACGCGTTTCTGTGCCTTTGAAAATCAAGTCCTTTGTACCTGAACCCCAGCATGCCACGTGGCACCACCGACTTCCTGTTCCCCTGCCTCCCACATCCCGCAGGAACGTGGTGGTTCCCTCTGTGGAGCGTCTGTTACTGGGCAGCGTTTGGCATTTCTTCCAAACGCTGGCCTAGGATCAGCCCGACAGTTCTCAGCCTCAGTTTCCTACTCTTTGCTCTTTAGAGGATAACAACACACACGGCGGGCGTCAGTGTTGAAGGAGTTAATGGTCTGCCACCAAAGCACCTTGAAGGCACGGAGGGGTGGGTACAGAGCATTGTTCGCGGTAGCTGTGTTCTGTGACGTTACCACAGGGCCTGAGTGCTGAGCAAGCTCTGAAATCTCATCGCCTTCTGCATCTGAACAGTTTATCTGAACGAGCTTTGTTCTCAGCAGCATTCTCCACATTAAGACACGTGTGACGACGCTCCCTGGAACGGCAGCATCTGCAGAATCCTCACCCAAACCGGAGCAACTCAACTCCGGAATCGACTAGGAGGAGAACGAGAGGCTGTGAGGCGCCGATGTGATCCCCTGACCCAGACTAGCCGACTATTGAGTATTTTTAAGTTCCACTTCTCCTTAGTTTAAAAAATAAGTGTGGTATTCGCTACCACATGGGAGCTATTATGTAGATAAGGTATAGCAATACAAGACAATGTCTGATACAATAGGAGTTAACTGCTATTATTTTCTTCCTGCTTTCTACTGGCCATCACTCTCTTCCATTTTTCCTTATCTGTTTTTTTTTTGTTGTTGTTTGCTTTTGATACTTGGTACTTGCTAACACTCCTCCAGACTGTAAGCAAACCTCCTGTAGCTTTCCCTAGAGCCCAGGCCCCGAGCTCAATCCCTAGCTGTCCCTCCATCCCCCCAGAAAGCACAGGAATGGGAACAGGTACTTGGCTCTGGTGTAAGTTTATGCCCACACGGCCCTTGCTTCGTGTGTCTGTATCAGCAGCCTCGGGCTGGGAGTGCAGGCACTGTCAGTATAATTGGTTCTGCATCACAGAACTTCCAAAAAGCTCTAATTGATGATAACGTTTCAGGAGCCGGCAACTCTTGAAGTCAGAAAGGAAAAAAAAAATATTTTTTTGCATCATCTTTATGTTTAATGGAATATTCCATCCTCCTCCTCAAGACTTTTATTTTCTAATTTTTCTCAAACTACATTTCTAGTTTGTACATGTTGTTAGTCTCTTGGTGACAGTTCCAGGCATTTTCCCAAATGCTAATGATATGAAGGACGAACGATACTGAGGTAAATTGCTCTGGAGCCGAGCTTTTGAAAAGATAAAAGGGAGAAGAAAGAGGACTTCTCTAGTTTCTGTTCAATTTCAATGACACATTTCTTATTAGCTGTCTTTCTTTTTACTCTGTGGATATTTACAGTTTTGCAAACCGAGTAGATGGACGCTGAGAACGACCAATTGAGCCCTTTTCGGCTACAGCAAAGAGCATTTTTGCTTATGAGGAGTAGATTATGTGTTTTTGCTCAGAGTAACTGAAAATGTCCTTGAATTGTTTAACTTGTTTCCCTAAGTGGTTTTTTTCCCTTGCAAAGAACATGGAAAAGAATTAATGACTGGGGCGGGCCCCATTCTTAGTTCATACCTTGCATTTTCTTAGCGGTGCCTCACATTTTCTTCCTTGGATCCATCTACTGGTAGCCAAAACATGTTCCTTCTTTTCTTTCTTTGTTGTTCCTGGGATTTGTATTTGCTTGGTGTTCTACCACTTGAGCCATGCTTCCAGCCACGCTAGTTATTGTGGAGACATCTAGTAAGCTTTCTTGCCTGGGATGGCCTCAAATTGCAATCCTCTGTATCTCAGCCTTGTTTCTGTTCATATATTTTTATTGTAATTAATACAAGGGTTACATTCTATTCACCAGGTAGAAGGTGCCTTACTTCACACACATTGATACCCTTTCTCATGACATGGTCCCCATTTCCCTCCCCCCACCCCACTCGTATCTCTGCCTTCTGAGCAGCAAGGACTACAAAAGTATGAACTGTGTCATCTAAAGCAAACGTCTGAAAGCATCGCTGTCCTCCTAACTTCCTGCAATGTCTCTCCTTTGCCAACTACAGAGTGTGTGAGCTTTTTTCCTCTCTGGGTTTAGCGTCTATTGTTTTCTAAGCTTGTTGATTCTTCACAGCTTTGGATATTTACCGTGAGTTGCCAATGTTAGGTTCAGGAACAGCCTCTCTGACTGGCTTCCCAGCCCTCACCCAGCTTGTCCTGCATCACCTGAACTCCGGCTCACAGCTCGGAATTCCATTGGGGTGTCACTTGTTCCAGGCAGACTTTCAGGACTCCCTGCTGGCTGAGAGCAAGTCTCCAGGCCCTCACAGTTCCCTGGGGACCATCCCTACTGTAAATACCACAGTGCCGCTGTATGCTGTGCCAGCAGAAGGGCTATAGGGATACAAAGTAAGACGTGCGCTGGGTGCCAGGGGCTCACACACAGTGCCCTGGCCAGCTATGCAGGAGGCTGGTTTCTTCATTAGTTCTAATGGCTTCTCTTGCCACAATTTACAAAGCTGCTGAGTAGCCGCTGAGAAGCCACCCGCGGGGACCTGTCTGCAATAGATGACCCATCTATACTATTAGCTGTGCCATTCGTACTGCTTCATGTATCTTCCCCTTCCCCCGTGCCCTCCCTCCCCCTTTTCCTTCTCGCATCTCAGTAGTCAGCAGATCTTAAACAACTGGATCTTCTCTATCTACAGGTGAAGATAAAGCCAACATTAAGCTTAAATTCTAAGAGAAGAGCTTCTTGGTCATGAGGGTTATGAATGTTAGGATAATTTACACAGGAAAAGTGCCAGGCATTTCCCTAGACTACTAACTTTTAGCCACAGGTCTTGTAGGCAAAGGAAGTAACAAACCGACTTGGAGAGAGAACCATCTTAGGACAGGTAAGAGCTTTGTAGGTGCCTGCAACGCACGCACGACAGAAACCTAGGGACCAATGCCACACACTTGAACACTGGGGAGGAGCTAGCCTTGGTGCTGAAGATGTCTGAGGCCACAGCTGGACCAGAGGAAGCGATTCATCGAAGCACTACCTCCATGCAAAGTCAATGCCATGAACCATCATTTATTTCAGGAACATTTGCCTGAAACTAGCAATAATCATGAAGATAATAATTTATTGCAAACATAATCAATTCAAGAAAGACAATTAGCATGAGCAATTATTGAAGGAAAATATTATCTGTCCATAAAACATATGGCAAAATCTACTTTATGCTGCCTTGGGTGGGGGGGGGAGAGGAGTTACATATGGCTTATAGGATACTCTTACAGATGTTGATACTTAAAAGAAATTATGAACTAGCATTATTAATCTTTTTGTGAAGAACAAAAGAATCAAGTGCTTCATTATCATAGATGATTGAGGTTTTTAGATGATAATGGCATTTTATTTCCAAAGTTCATCAAACGGGATTTTAATTGTGAGGCTTGACTAATCACAACCACTTTGACTCTTGATAATTATGTATCAAGATGGGAAGTTTTTAATGAGCCTTCTTGAAAATAAGGGTATATTCTGCCATCGTGCATTCAATACAGACAAAATAAATGTTCTGACTTCTACTGTGTGGAAATGTCAAAAACCTACTTCTAGGCATACTTGTTCTAAAAATACATTCAAAGAATTTGGACTGGAAGCAGACGAGCTGAGAGATAGGAGGACTGCTGGAGTGGTTTTCAGCATTTGATATGGAATATCAATGATGAGGAGACAAAGAAATGCTTTGTCTAAGGGACAGCTTCATATTCCACACGAATGGGGCTAAGGTGCGTGTGTGAGGATTCCCAAATCCCTGCCATGAGTGGACCCACTAACACCGTGCCCTGCCTCCCTCAGGTCCTTCTTATCCTTTCTGGCCCTATTCTTTCCATCCTTGGGATGCAAGGCCACCCTTCCTTTGGAGCATTACACAGGTGGCCTCGATGGCTCCTTGGCCGATGGTTAACGCTGTGATGGGACAGGCGGAGGTTCCGCCAGCAGCATCTTCTGAAGCGGCAGCCTTCAGAGCCTGATTCCCTTGGAAACTTCCAATCTCACCTCACCTTCACTTTGTTTCAGACATACACGTGACTGAGGGACAAGGGAGCCGCTTTCATCTACAGGTGGCATTTCTAAAACATGACTTCAGAAGTAAAATCACCCCCACTCATCTGCCTTGAGAATAAAGAGGCTCCTAAGAGTGTGGAGAATGAGCCGGGGGCCTTCTCTATTCCCTTTCCTAGATCTCCACCAGGTCGCCATGTCGGGAAGCTGTTCCAGGCCAGCCACACCCCCACCCAAGTACATTGAGAACCAAGTCTGACATGATAGGCAGGTGGACCCTGCACAGCTGTGTCAGGACTGATCTCCAGGAGCCATGGTGTCCACAGCAAGAGGCAGAGGCAGAGCTCCGAGTGTGAGGTGTGAAAACACGAGCCAAGTAGTGCAGAGGCTGCAGTGGTCAACAAGGGAGGAGAGTGGACCTTAGGAATGAAACTGGAGAGCATCTGGATCTTCTTTTGTTTTTTGTTTTTGTTTTTGCCAGTCCTGGGGCTTGAACTCAGGGCCTGAGCACTGACCTTGGGCTTTCTCAAGGCTAGTGCTCTACCACGTGAGCCACAGCACCACTGCAGGCTTTTTCTATGTATGTGGTACCAAGGAATTGAACCTGGGTCTTTGGGCTGCAAAGGACACTGGTTGACCTATTTCTGCCACTGGTCATTTCAGGACTGCTGGGTGGCCTGCTGGGCTCCTGGATTTATCTCCCAGATTGAGCCTCAATTAGGGCTTTGTTAATCAATCTACCTCAAAGCCACATTAGCTGCATGGTTAAGCCTATGATGAGAACAATTTATCCATTGGTGAATGAGAACTGATTGAATTAGCGAAAGATGGCAGCGCTAAATTAGCTGCTGAAGAAAGAATAAAAGGCGTTTTAAGTCACTGGCAGTTGGTTGTTCACCCCTTGAACATTTCACTGGATCTTCTACGCCACGCGTGATGGGAGTCACTGATGTGAGTCCCACGTGCCAGTCACCTGCAGTCACCGGCCAGAGCCAGCCTGGTAGAGAAATCTCACAGGTGCAAGAGAAATCTGATCTTTTCCTCCTCACAGGACAGGAAGAGCAGCAGCAAGGCGCGGTGATGTGTCCAATATAAATAAGCTGGCGGATGCTGGGAGCGAAGTTCAAACTCACATCTGGAGAATTCCAATTGGTTTCTTTTCATGCCTCATCTAGCAGCTGCATTATGGCACTGGGCAGGGGTCCCCAAATACAAAACCACAAAGACTAGGGCTTCTTCAGACCCTAAGGAAGTCCCAGCCCAGTAGGAAAGGGGACACGACACTGACAGCAGGCACAGGGCCTGAGAGATGTGGATGGCCCTGGGTGTGGATGATGGACACGGGGGAAACCTGAGACAGACGAGGCGCTGCTCACACCTGGCTGGCCAGCTCCTCACAGGCCTCCCGTCTGAGAACCCATTATCCTTCTTGTGGCTCTGTCCTGGCTTCCCCCTCCCAGTCAATCCCCTTCAGCTTCCCTCTGGCTGGCATCCAGGTGTTCTTTCCTGCCCAGGCCCAGGTGACGACGTACATACTGAACAGGGGACCAGGTGGGATAGCATCAGGCCCCTGCCCCCAGGAGCTGAAGGAAAGAAGCATGAACTAACCCAAGGAGGCCAAAGGCAGAGCAGATCTCAATCTTCGGATAACTGGGAGTGGCTGGCATCCATCCCATCCCTGGGCTCCTGCCAGGCCTCACGGCTGTCTTGCCCCATTCGATTGAGGAACAAATTGGAGCTGAGATGAATGGGATGAAGGTGTATGAAATCAGTTGGCCCTGGGCCCAGGCCAGGTTTGCCCATCCAGAAACGACTGCAGAAGGTGGGTGAGAGGAGGGCATGACGTTCACAAGAAGAGGAGAACCGTCAGGAGGAGAGAGCGGGGGCTGCAGGCAACCCTTCCTCCCCAAAGGGCATGATTCCTCTTCTGCCCAAGGAACAGGCAAGGCCTGAGTCCTCTGAACAGGGATGCTGCACAGTGCTCCTGCCAGGCCCAGAAGCATGGACTGCTTTGACCCTGACAGCAAGGCAATAAGTAAGAGCTAGCTCTTGGGCCATCCACGGATACCCCAACTTCACCCAACGCCTGCAGCCACTTTGAAGAGAACGTTAGTTACAATCCAGAGCTAATTAAAACTTTCCATAAAATGACTCTTTAAAATTTCAGTGGCCTTGCATGCTCACAGCCGAGGCTTGTTTCTAGCTGTAGAATTATTAACACATGAACACAGCCAAACCAGCCATTGAATCCGTTCCACAGTTTCGAAATAATGATGTTTTGAATGTTTCCAACTGAAATCCCGTGTCTCTTTCAATTCGGACCCAGCAGGCATTCAGCCTCCTCTCTCCCCTGGCCTCCCCCTCCCCATGCCTTCCCCCTGAGGCCCGAGTCCTGCTTTCTCTCAGCCACTGTGATTGTGTGGGATCACGTGACACGGACCAAGCACATCCAGGCCTGCTGTCCCTAAGTGGCTCTGAGACTTTACAACATATTATTAGGACACCATTGCCACTCACGATAATAATCACTGAGCCTTTGCAATGGGGGTGAGCACAGTTTACGCACATTGCCTAATTTCCCTCAATCATACTATTTCCTTGAACAACCAGTTATGACGCTTACCACGGAGCGCGTGGTCTGCCATGGAAGCCTTTGGCACAATGTCAAAAGAACCGAGGGGAAAGATGCACCCGCTGAGTAGACGAATGAACACCGATGAAGGAATCAGAGCCAGGCTGGGGTCCAAGCTGAGGGAAGTCACTCTGCCACCTCCGGCCTTTGGGACACAGGGACTCACACAATCACAGCAGTCTAGCCCTCACCCGTCCCTGCTGGGTCCAATCTGAGGCTATCCCAGGTTCAGCCTTGGTCTCTCTTTCCGGGACGGATGGAGGGGTTGAGGCTCAGGCTGGCTGATTTTCCCGCCTGCCCACAGCTAGGGAGCAGCTGGAGTGCCCCGGGGGGCAGGCTGTCCTGACAATCACGGACACCCTGTGCCTGTTCTGTCACAGGGACAGTGATTTATCTAACTCGGGCACTGGGGTCTCAAACTGCCGTGAGCAGGACAGTCTGTGGCATGCATAAAAGAGTTGCTTGCTGACTGTTTTCTCTGCATCCTGAAAAACCTTAAAAATGATAAAATGTCAAAAAATCATTTTTAGACTAACTAGTTAACCTGTAGAACATTTCAACTAATCATTTAGCTCCCCCATGCCTTAGCCTTGTCAATTTTGCATCACCAAAAAAAAAATTCTTTTAGGCTGGGAGTTTGGCCTAGTGGTAGAGTGCTTGGCTAGCATGCACGAAAACCCAGGTTCAATTCCTCAGTACCACATCCACAGAAGAAAGCCGGAAGTGGTGCTGTGGCTCAAGTGGTAGAGCTCCAGCCTTGAGAAAGTCCAAGGACACTGCTCAGGCCCTGAGTTCAAGCCCAGGACTGGCCAAAAAAAAAATTCTTTCTCATACTGGGCTTTGAACTCATGCTTGCTCTGCCTCTTGAGCCACACGCTCATCCTTGTCTTTTGCTGGTGATTTAGATAGGGTCTCTCAAAATCTTGTGCGGGGCTAGCCTTAAATTGTAATCCTTGTGGTCTCAGCTTCTCAGGGAGCTAACAGTTAATTGCATAACTTTGCTTTTGATTCCAAATAACTGGTTTCCATGTTTCAACCAAAATTAATAAATAAAGGGATGGAGAGAGACTAAAATTCAGTCACAGACAATCCTATAGCTCCCAAACCACACAAAAGATTTGCTCAAGTAACTTTTGAACATGTTATTCTAGATAGTCTTGTTGCAGTTTGTCTTCAAAAGAACAACAAAGAAAACTTGAACATTATATTTGGAAATTTGTTGTTGGAGTGATATTGGCGTATCAACCCCTGAAAGTGCTAAAATGTGATGGATACAGCTTAGTACCATGGGTGTCCAGAGTTCTCACTGTGTCTCCTGGGAACAAAGGAAAATACAAACATGGAATGCAGAAGAGGAGGAGAAAGAGGAGGAGGAGGAAGAAGAGGAGGATCAGGATGAATTCTATGGTATGGGATTACAATTAAATATTAAAGTATGAATTTGTAAGTTTTTAAACATTGTAGCTTTCACCACGGAAAGAGTATGGGGACAAGTGCTTAGATACCATTTCCCTTAAAAGGAACACAGGCTCTTTTGAGACATGGCTGATTCTAAGTCTTCTGCCTAGAAAGAATGAAGCAAACCTGGCAAGCCTTGATAGGATACGACGTAAACATAGGAGGAAAGTAGGAAACATTTCATTTAGAAAAGAAACCCACAAGTCTGTGTTAATAATGAACCTATGTCAATGAAACCTAGGCTAACTTAGCTACAGGGGCCAAGAGCCTAGCATGTGTACAAACCCACACACATGTAACACACACACACACACACACTCTTCCTGATACTAAACAGATACATTGGGAACGGACATGAAGCTTTATTTTACAGAAGACTGTCGAATGATGAACATAAAAGGGAAAAGAGAAACATCCCACCATGGCTATTGTCAGAGAGTAATCACAGTTTCAGGCAGAAAGAAATAATGATATTTCATCTATTCATTCAGAGACTGTTAGGACACAGGATTCTCCCATTCCCCATCAATTATCAGTGTGAAAGATTCCTTTTTTAAAAAATACCTGGGGGACATGACCTGCTCTGAGAGATCAAATGTGCCGTCACCAGTGGAGGCAGAAACTGATGAGCTCTGTCCTCTGGTAGAAGTCTTGCTAAGGCCATGACATAGCCCATGTAGCAATCCTTAACTAAAGCATTGGGATGCAACCAGAAAACTATAAAATCAATCCAAATCCTTTAAACAAATTGCTCATGTCATTAAAAATAGTTCCCCATTAAAAATAGTTCCCCATACCGAGAAACATTCAAATAACCACTCTAAATTAAGGAAAACGGAAGACACAAACCAACTAACCGTAATTCATGCGCTTCTCTGATTGGACAGATCATACCCACAAGCAACTTTTCAGGACACGTGGGGAACTAGGAAATGAATTAGAGCTTAGATCGTGCTGGATCTATAGTTTATTTTCTGAAGGTGACACGGGAGACGAGCTTATTCTTTGAGAATAAATACAGAATAATTTTGCTGTCTGAACCTAACTCTCGAGAGGCTCAGAAAAATTGCTCTGTCTATACAGAGAGAAAGGGTAAGCAATTGCTACAATCATTAATGTTGAAGAAAGAGAGCATGGTAACACCGGGGGCCAGGTTCAGTCTGCCCGCTGGAGCAGCCTCGCATAACGCAACGTGGATACCCTGAGTTGTTCAAGTTATCATCCGCGCAAATCCGTGTAAGGCCAACACCTGCCTTTTCTGTCTTGCACGCCCATCTCTTCACCACCCTGTGCAGTATGCTTACAGTCTTCCTCATCTCATGAGGCAAAATCCTTTCAACACTGGAAACCAGACCTACGGTCACCACTCAGGAGTGATTCTCATTTTGCCTCCTTCCCCGACGGTCCCCCTGTGCTGGCTCTGACCTGTGAGCGGGGTGAAGGCTGCCCGTCCGTCTTTACTGCAGCCACAGGCCAAGCACACTGAGGATCAACCACTTGTCTCTGACTCATCAAAAGACTGGGCTTGCAAGATGAGTGAGTGTCCCCTGATTCGGGTGAAACGGGTGAACATAGGAAATCACACGGGATGTAGCCAAGAAAATCACCTCCCGATTCTGGTAGGAGGAGGGAAAGGAGACTTTGGAGACTCCCTCTCCAGTGGCCCAACCTCCTCAGAGCCCCCAGATGCCCAGGCAGACGGGAGAAAGACAAATAACTTCCTTCCCGTCCTACTTGAGGTTTTCTATCTCATCCAAGGGTATAAAGGAATCTTTTGCTGAAAACACAGTACCAGTTACAGTAGCGTAAAAACGATACCTGCAGGTATAAACCCAACCAAACACCACAGGCTTCTGATAACGTACCAGTCAAAACAGCCACAGAGCGGTCACAAAGAGAACACAATTCCTTTGGTGAGCCTCAGAGACCTGCAGACAGCGAAGGCAGGAACGGGGGCCTGCCACAGGGGCACTGACTTGGTGGAATCTGCCGGAAGGAATGATTTGGGGGACTCTTAACAATGCCTTGAACAGCTGGAGAAGATTCAGAGTGAGTAGTCTGAAATGTCCTGACCTGGACATTTCAGTGGACTTAGGGGATTTAGTAGTACCCAGTTTGCTAAACCCAGTTTGCTGCTGCCAGGCTTGCCTTAGGCACATGCTAAAATGAAGGCGACAGGAAACTCCACCGAGCACTGTGAGTGCTGTGCTGTGGTGGACACGGTTGTTTTCTCTGAACTACAGGTTAAAGGAAGGACTTCAAAATTAGCAGGTACACAGAAACTCTGTGCTGATGGATTACGTCTATGGGACACAGATGCCAGTGGGAGGACCTTCCAGCGCTGACACAATCAGGGTAAGACACCACATGAATATTCATGAGGCCCTATCACTACATGACGGAATACATCAACTGGAATGTCTACTAGACCGTGTGCTTTCTCCACCCTGAGTGAGGGGACGCCAGCCCCTGGCTCCTCCCGGCAGGGCTCATCACTGACATCCTTCCACGGAACACCACAGGGAAAGGAAGGGGGGATTTTTGAGCAGCGTCCTAGAAGAGAACCCAGTGGTCTCTCTCCCAGCACTGCGAGGGAGATCACAGATAAATCTCACCGAAGGGACGACCTACAAAATATCGGACTAGTTCTTCTCAAAACCATCCGAGCAGCCGGGTGATGGCGGTTCACACCTCAGAGGGCTGGAGACAGGAAGTCCGAAGCTCAAACCTCAGTACCACCAAGAAAACCCCAAACCAGCTTACTGTTCCAGAATGAGGAAACATGGAACTGCCACAGAGCACCGTAGATGGAACCCTGGACCAAGAAAACGCTTGGAGTGGAGGTAAAGCAAGGACATCTGAGTCCACACTGCAGGTTTCCAGCTCTTCATGATACTGGCTCCACGCTGGTACCAGAGTCGTGTCAGAGGCAAGTCAATTCCGTATTGTCCTCTACACTCAGGGCGCGTCCCTGTTTCTGCCTCGTGCAGGTGCAGATCTGGGTCAGGGTTGTAATACACTCCTGGCTGGGCTCTCGACTCCTTGACCCACTCCCCTTTCCTCGTTGTTCCACCCCCTCCCCAATCACTAGGTCGTGTTGGCAGCTTGAACATGCCATCACTTGCTCACTTACCATGGCCTCTGGCCACCAGGCAGTGTCTCAGGCATGCCTGCCTTCCCAAAGCCTTCCTCCCCCGGCTGAAAATGAAGCAAACATCACCTGCCATTCTCACGGGTGCGGTGTCTGAACGCGTCACCTCCCTTGACACGTGCCTGTGAATACTAAGTTTCTAAAAATGAGGTGCCCTGGCCTAAACTATGTTTTTATGCTGTTATTATCTGATTGGAATGGAGTAGAATGACATTTTCCTTTTGGGGAAGGGGCACTGTTTTTGCTTTTATCTACTGCTTACACCAGTGATAATGTTGTTTTGCTTTTCCATTTTCACTTCAAGAAAATAAGCTAAATATAATTAAAGCTGTTCCTTGCATCTGCCTGCGAGTCATTAAATTTATCATATAGACTACAGTTCAAGTGGCAGAGCCCCTGCTTAGTTAGACTGGGTGAGGTGCTGAGTTCAGACCCCAGAACCACTAAACCAGTGCTATAAGCCAGTGTGGCAGCTCTACCCTCAGCGATGCTGAAGGCAAAGAGAGGGTGTCCGAAGTCCAAAGCCAGCCTTGGGGAAAACACTAGACCTTATCTGAAAACTAACCTACAGTGAGAAGGGTAACAGGCATGGTTCAAGTGGTAGAGCTCTCTGGGTTCAAATTCCAGTATTTGAACTGGCCCCATACATGGCCATTCAAACACTTAAAGGGATATGCTTCTGGCAGATACTTTTACCATTTAAAATCAATATTCAGGGCCTGGAGTGAGGCCTAGTGGTAGAGTGCTCTCCTACCATGCATGAAGCCCTGGGTTCCATTCCTCAGTACCACATACACAGATAAAGCTGGAAATGGTACTGTGGCCCAAATGATATAGTGTTAACCTTGAGAAAGCTCAGTGCCGAGGCCTTGAGTTTAAGCCCCAGGACAGGCAAAAAAAAAAAAATCAACATTGTTCTACTTTCTGAAGGAAGGAGTTCTCCTTATGAATAGAGCCTTAAGTTACACAAAGGATGCTTGCTAAGCCGAGATACGTGCTTTTGGTTGCACAGTGCTCTCAGGCAGGACTGTATTTCGGTCCTGTTTTTCCCAGGGGGGCATACGCCGAGGTACCAGAAACACTGAATCAGCGTCACAGGATTTGGAGGCCCACGTCGTCTTAGGTTTTCATGCTGAGCATAAAACCAAACACAGCAATAAAATAAAACTGGAGGAATAACTCTCGAGGGATAAAGAAATTACAGTACTCAGCTACAAGCACTGGAATTAGCTGCTACGATTTTGCCTTCCAGGATAAACTTTTCTGCACATTGCAGAGAAGTTTCTTAGGATTCCCCAGCCTTGTCCACCTTGCCTCCCCACATGGGAAGACGCTCGAGGGGTAACAGTCATGGGGTCAGCCAAGTCTTCCTGAAAATACTGGGTCAACTCATCAGATCTCAGCATTGGCCTCGTGTACTTGATTCTCTGAGTCTATTGCCTCTGACGGTAGGTATCGTTTCTTCATTAATAGTTCTTACCATCCACCATCTACTTACCTATGCCAATATCATCAGGACAAATAAAAGGCTGCTCAGTTATGAGGTGATGGTTTTGAGGATGGGTCTGTGTGCTAAGCTCTGTTCTGTTTGTGGGGACTCGGAGGATACTCAGACGGGCTCACTGAGAACTCCTTTTGAATGACACATAAAGACACATCCTGAAAGCTGATCTAGGCCAAGTTCACTTAAAGAATCATTCAGAAACAGTGGGTTTAATTTGATAACATCCGTGCTGCTAAGTGTCCAGAAAAACAAAAGCAAAACCAAACACAACTTAGACATTTGAAAGAACTTATTCAGAATTGCATTTGGCTCAGTAATATGGGGTGGGAGGGGGGAGGGATTTGTCTGTGCTTTTATAAACTCTTGGAGGGCAAATGAAGCTGACAGTGCATGCTGCTGGGAATCAGACTTGCTTAAGAGCTTTAGAATTCGTTTTGGGCTGTCTGACGGTTTATCCAGCTCAGTCTAAGCTTGTGCCAGCTGTAGGTACCCACTGGGAAGGAGGTGGAGCTGCTGTCTCCATACCTCCCAGCCACTCTGCTTAGCAGACCAGGGGCAGATGGGGAGCTCACAAAGAGCCAATCACTTCCACTCCAGGAGGAGGCAGGACCTGCCTTCCAGCCACACCAGAGCTTCTCTGCGTACTTCGCATCTTTAGGGTACTCCATAATCATCCCGCAACCCCCAATACACACAGAAAAGACTTAGGTAAGCCCCCATGCCTCTGCACGCAGCAAGATGTGGGGCGGTATCTGTGGGCGGGCAACTCTCCAAATCTCCTCCCAGTTCAGTGTGAAGTTGTCTGCAGATGAAGCAGGTATTTTCTTAGCTCTGCTACTATCAGCCTAGTAGTCAGCAGGATTCCCATAATATGGGACACCTAATCAAATCTGGACCCGCGGGAAGGAACTCCCAGGCCCTGGGAGGGTCTGGTTTGAGCACCAATCACTTTTCCAGAATTAACAGGTTAAACCAGGGTTAGTTTACCCACATGAAAACCACACAAAATTCCGTGCTTCTGTTTCACATGATTTACTGGAAATCTTAACGCTGACTTCCGACATCTCCAACTTCTTCTCTTCAGACCGAGGCAGGGTACAGAAGCAGATAACAAAGAGTCAGAGAGATGCCCGGGAATGTTTATGATCTGCTAGGAGAGAACCCTGGTTAAGTCCAATTTTCGGTCTGAGAAGGTAAGCAACATTATCCTTGTTTTAAGATCAGGACAATTCTGTCATTCACGCCAAGTCATGGGCCTAAATTCAAGTCATCCAGGAAGCTGAGTTTTAGGGAGGACAAATGCCAATTTCAACTTTACACCATCTATTAGTAATATTTTCATTTCCTAGGAGTGCCAGGCCAAGTGCCTGGAAACCTGCAAGCCGAGAACAACAGGAAGGTATTGGAAGTTCAAACACAAGGTACCTCGAACACTCTGAAGGACAGGGGAAAATTCACCCTGGGCCCTTTTTTTCTAAGTTTCTGTCAACTCCAGATAATTCGCTTTGTCTCTCCAACCCCTGCCTCTTCTTTGCTCTGTGTCTCTCTATACCTCTTTTCTTTTTATAAAGCTTGTTTTCCTTAGCAGACATTGTATAATAAAGCTTCACTATGAGGATCTGGATCAAAAAGTAATGGATATGAACAATAAATAATGCCACAGGAAAAGAGAAATCCTTGTCTGGAGAGATGGGGGGGAGGGCATTCACCAGAGTTGAGTTAAGGACGACAAATCGAGTGAGTGAGGAGACACCATGGCCTGGACTGGGCTCGGGAAAGTAGACTTGCGAGAAGAGAGTCCATGTTAGTTGGCGATAGAAACACAAGGCACTGGTGGCTCACGCCTGTTATCCTAGCTAGCCAGGAGCCTGAGATCGGAGGGTCGCAGTTCAGAGCCAGACACATCTGAGAGGCTTGGGGATTCTAATTGCCAATTAACCAGTAAAAAGTGAGAACTGGAGTTGTTTCTCCAGTGGTAGAGCACCAGCAGTAAGTAAAAAAGCCAAGCAAGAGGACAAGGCCCTGAATTCAAGCCCCAGTACCAGCATGCACGTACATATGTGCGTGTGCATATGCACACGGGTACGTGTGTGCCAGCACACATGCCCATGCACACACACACACACACACACGCACTCTTAATAGAGGAGGTGTAGAACCATCTCTCCTATTTCCTACTCCTCAAGGGACATCTCCCTCCCCCTGACCCAAGTCTTCAGCTGCTTGGTGACTTAAGCCCACTGAGATCTGACTTCTCCTTGGGCTCTGGCCACAGTGGTGTTGACACCTCCTTTCTCAGTCCTGCCAACCAGTTACAATTTCCTGGGAATGTGACGCTCCCATATGGAGGGTTGGAAATCACCAAGGGATCTTTGCCAGGAAACAGGATGCCTTTTGACACAGAGGAGCAAAGACTGGCTTCAACACTGTCATTGGGGGTTGGGGAAACTTGTCATGAGACACACCAAGAATTTTAAAAGGACAGGAAAGGAAGAAGGAGCGAGAGAATGAATAAGCCTGGACCCTGTGAACTTCTCTGGCGGCATCCTAGCAGAGTTATCAACATCCCTGATTCCTTACACAGCAAACACCGCCGGAGGTAGGGAGCCTAATGATTTAGCCTGTGGGTTTCAGGTGGCAGAGAGACCTGGGTTTAAGTCTAGATTTTTCTCCTTTACAGGACACCAAGAAAGAAAGTTGCTTGACTTTGCAAAATTTTTTTGCTGCTTCTTTTGGAAAGTAGGTACCATCATAACTTACCCAGCGGGCACTGGGACGACTAAAGTATCGCTAGTGTGTGGACCTCGTGCCCAGAACCACCCAAGGCTTAGGGCCAGGTCCCCAGTGGGCTGGCGTGTCTTGAGCTCCCCGCAGAGCTTCTCTTCTGAAGGCCTTCTTGGTCACCCCCAAGATGTACGTTTCCCTCTATGTCTTAGTTACCTTTCATTCTGCATCCACGCAAGGTGGAGTGTGCTGGCAGGCCCTGTGCATCCTAGGTAATGAACCTGGGGAGATTACTGCATTTCCTGACACCCTTAACTTCTGGCTCTGTCCCTCTAGACCCCCGGCATGCAGCATTGCAATCCCTGATTCCCCCGGCGTCTCTCCAGCTCCAAAGCTGTTTCTCCCTTTGGAAAGGAAGCGCCACAGGATGAGGATTGGGGGGGATCGCCCGGGGAAGCTGGGCGGCTCATGTCTGTCCAGATAACACAGTGCTGGCAGGGTACCCACTGCAAAGAGGGACTCAGGCACCTGTGTGCAGAGTGGCAGCCTTTCTCTTCTTCAAAGTGACCTGCATTTCTAAGCCGGGCCTCAGAAAGGCAGGGAGCAGCCTCTGGCAGGGCCATCAGCGACTCCTGAGAGCATCTGGCCTAGATTTCCTCGGCTCTGCAGCTAGAAAACGCAGTGGACAAAACATGGAGGGCTTACCCCTTGACATCGTGGGCGTTTGCTCTCCTAGCTGAGAACCAATTATAGACAACATCACAGGGGAAAACTTCACTTTGGAAGGATGACAGTCTGTCCAAGTCAGGATGCAGCTGCCTGCGGGGCCTGTGGCGACCAGGCAATGAGTTAAGATCAGCAGGGCGAGAGGACTGAGCCCCAGTGTGATATGGCCCCATTACTTGGGGACTGTGGACACAGAGATCCCATGCCATGGGCCTCACTTTCTTCATGTGCAAATAAGCACCACTGTACATTACAGCTTCAGTTCTCTTCTGGGGCAAAAATGCTACAGGGTAAGGCTGAGGATGGAGTTGTCCAGAGTGACAAAGGACAAGGAGGTTTCTGTTCACATTCCTGAAGACCTATGCAGTCCTGAGTCCTCTTTAACCTATGCGCAGGGAATATGGGTTTTAAAGAACCCCCTCTAAAATTCATAATGGACGCATTCCTCTGTAACACCCCCCCTCCACACACATACACACACAGATGGAGAGAGAGTTCCTTCTCATCAATCTCAAATGTCCCCATCGAGGATAAATGACAGGGAGAGGAGTGGACCTTCCAGGCCAGGACCACGGGTGCTCGTTCACGGGAGCAGCAGACCCTCCCACACCAGTGCCACCCATGGATGTTCATTGGAGGAGATTTCAGAGCCACCCGCAGACACCACAGGTGTGCACAGCTCTGTATCCATGGAGTCCTGTGCCTGAGTTTCTGGACTTGTTCTCTCCTGGAGTCTCACCAAGCTCCACAACGTGAGCTCCCCTGTCCCAGCCGCCCTCCTCGGGGTTCACTCCTGGCTGCCTGTGGGATTAATGGATTTTCTGGCTTCTGTGACCACTGGGCCTCTCTGGACTGACCTTGCTCCTGCTAGAGTGGTGCAGGGCTTGGGAGGCCAGAGTGTGTGGCACTGTCCTGGTTGCCCGGCCACGCCCTCTCAGCAGGGATGGAAGAGTTCCCCCGAAGAAGCACCCAGAAGGCAGGGTGGCACCACCACACGAGCCAAGACAGTTCACCCAGGAAAACAACAGAACAACTGGGGTCACTTCCTGCGATCCTACCTTCTTGTCCCTAATCCCTCCTCCAAGACAC
Source organism: Megascapheus bottae (assembly GCF_031878675.1). NCBI lineage: Eukaryota > Metazoa > Chordata > Mammalia > Rodentia > Geomyidae > Megascapheus > Megascapheus bottae. The sequence continues at coordinate 2,853,669 of NC_143546.1, forward strand.
AGGACACCACACTGGTGGTTTTCATCTTCTGAGGATGGAGGGATGAGGCCCCCGTTAACTGTCATTCATTCCTTTTAACGTGCCAGTACCAGTTCTGAGGCTTGTGCTTTTGGTCGGCTTTCTTGCTCATGGCTCACACTCTACCACCAACCTGGCATTCTGCTTCTCTGACTGGAGACCGAGTCTTGCAAGCTTTCTTCCTTGAACCCCGATCCCCCAGGTTCCAGCCTCCTGCATAGCTAGGATTACACACACGGGTCACCCTTGGCCAACCACAACTTTCTTTCAGTCAAGCCTTTAGGTCCCCGGTCTTGCGTACCAAAGGGGTCAAGCACACCCACCCTGCCCCAGGGCAAAACCCACGAGCCCTATCCAAGGGAATGTCTGTCATTCCTCCCTCTCCTATGGCCACTACATACCTTCAAGGAAAGGACCACCTCTTAGATATGGCCCATCCGGTATCTACCATTAAGATCGCACCCCACAGTAGTGCCCTGGAGAGCAGGGGGGACGATGGTTCCCTTTGGCCCTGCGAGATGGACAGAGGCTCAGGGAAAGCCAGCTTCAGCAGTCAGGGTCACAAGATGCTTTGGCATGGCGATGTCCCCACATTGCCACGAAGTCTGCTGGAAATGTAGACTAACCTGGCCGTGGATAGCTTTGAGACAAGGACAGGAAGGTTTGTTTATCTGGTTTCCTGCACAAGCCCCACCTGGCCCTGCCACATGGCGATCAACCCCATCTCCCTCTGTAAGTTCGCCAGAGCGCTAACCCACCCGCTGCCGGCTTGCGTGATGTGACCAACATCATTTCTCTGGGGTGATAACCTCTCAGATGCACTGCCTCCCTGGGTTGTGGGGTCCCGGCCCATTATCTGTGTTTCCAGAAGAACTGCGTGGTTGAGTTTATACAACCTCAGCTCCACATCATCTTCGCTATTTTGTCATTTTCTCTTTCAAATGAAAATTGTAAGCCAAGGCTTACCTTGATAAACTAGTCTTAAAAATCTCCCTTTCCAGTTGGGAACACACACACACACACGCACAGTGGAATGCTTAAATATAGCTAATTACCAATGCTGATAAATTCTTCCAAAAAGGACTTATTCATTCAACAAATAATGCTACACTGTCTTTAAAGCATAATGGTAGAGCTCAAGGATACACTACTGCAAAATGTATACTCTTCCTCCTGCAATATGGAAAAGAGTTTGGATGGACATTATCATGGTGAGAGAAACCTAAGGACAGTGTGCTGTAAGATCATACACTAGGGCAAAAGCGACGCAGGAGCATTGACTGACTTATGCCAGTCCAGACCCACTCAGCAACTGCACGTGGGTTTGACATTTTTTTTCCCCAAGGCTTTTATGTTATTCTTGAAGAAAATGAGTCTTTAGAGCGAAGTCTGAGTCACAGAAGTTCTGGATTAAAGGTCAGATGCATTTAAATGTTCATCATGGGGGGCTTAGGGATTACAGATCTGACATCAGCCAGGGCAGAAAAGTCTTCAAGATGTCACCTCTAATTAATTAGCAAAATGCCAGGCTGGGGTGTGGTTCAAGTGATAGGGCACCAGTCATGAGCAGACAAGTCAAATGAAAGCCCACATGAGACAAGATCCTGAGTTCAAGCCCCAACGCCAGCACAAACGTACAATAATAGTTTCAAGTAGTCCTCTCAAAGAATACTCTAAGTGCTACAACAAAAGCATACGAGGATTTCAGTTGCCTTAACAACACTGATTGTGATCGATATGTTTAATTATTTCCCATCTAATGGCTAAGAAATGGGAGCTAACTGCTGATTTAATTTCATTTCCCTGATTACTAGTCAAACTGAGCAACTTTTCATATGTTTATAGTCTGCTGACATTTCTTTTTATACTAATTGCCTACCTCTATTCTTTCCCAATTTTTCACTTCTTGGCACTTATAGGAGCTAATTATATATTCTAAATATTAATTCTGCATATAGTTTGTGCCATAAATATTTCTCTTAGTCTGTTGCATAGTTTTCTCAACATTTTTATGAAAGTTTCAAATACTCAGTAATTTGAAAGAATAGTGTGTGTGTGTGTGTGTGTAAGTTAGAGCTTCATCTGCATGCCTCAAGTTGTCTTTTGGCTTTTCTGCTGCAGGCGGTGCTTGTCTACTTGAGCCACGTCTCCACCTGTGGCTTTTTGATGGTTAGGTGGCGCTAAGAGTGTCATGATCTCCTCTGTCCAGACTCCATCATGAGAGCTCAGCTTCCTGGGTAGCTATAAGTACTGACTTAAGCCTGCAGTGTCCACGTGAGTTTTTTCTTAGTTTTCTTTATAATGGCTTAAAATTTTATTTTACACATCTGTGAGCAGCTCTGGTAAACTTCTGACATTCTGCACCCCACACACCAATGTGATTTTCAGCAGAATTCATTTATTTCCAAGATAATCAAAGTATGACCACTTGTTTGAACCTAACATCATTAAATAATATTTGCGGGTTGAGGACCAAGACGTGGGAAGCTTTTTCCAAAAATACCGTGGAGAAAAATAGACTCTTCAACTGAGGGGAGAGTAGTCTGATTTTTCTATCTGTGGGAAATCCATCTTTTCCCTGAGCTACATTTCTGTGTAGCCGTGGGGCCCATCTGCACCCCGTTTTATTCTAACGTTCTCGTGATTAACCTCCCTGCTGTCACCACTGTTGCCATTCCTCCAACCTCTCAGCCTCCCGAGTAGCCAAGGTTGTATGTGTGAGCCACTGGCGTCTGGCTTTGCTTCATTCTTAGCACATTCCTCTCTGACACCAGGGCCAGATCTCTGCAGCACCTGCTGGTACATCTTTGTATGTCTCTGGCCTCATTTCTCCGTTGTCTTTCCTCTCTCCCCACATCTCCAATTTGTGTGATTTCAGAGGTCCCAGGCTAAGTACAGCCCTCACTGTCTTCTTTCAACTGCTTTGAGGGGGCTCTGCCATCTTACAAGACAGAAGCGAACGGCATCTCACTGATGTTTACTTCAGTCCATCATAGAGATCTCATGCTCCCCTCTACCCAGTCATCCATCTCCTTGCACTCAAGTGTTCATGCCTTGGAAAGGAGACAGGAAGTTTCCTGGGATTTGCTCTGTTGTAGTCCTGGAGTTTGAACCCCAAGCCTCAAGCATGCCAGGCAAGCGCTGGGCCTCCGGGCTCCTTCACAGCCTTTTGTGAGGAAGGACGAACTGGGCCTCCACAACCAGTCCCCAGTTCTTCCTCGAGGGCCTGCTTTCCTCTCCTTCTGCTGTCGTTCCAGCCTAGAGAGGGCATGTCACACCCTCCTGCTGCCCGCATTGTCCTTGTGTTGTGGAATATGACAGCACCAGTGAACTTGCTCTCTAACGTACGCAGACTCTCGAGATCTGTTTTTCTTGCCTACAAAACAGAATTCATTCCTGGAGTTCTCTTACAGGGGTTGTGTGCAGGACACGCACAGGACGGGTAGACTGCTTAAGGACAGGTCCTGATTCCAGAAAGAACAGCCACCTCGTGTTTACGAGTCTACAGTTGGTAACAGCTGTCTCTCATCACACTGTGGACAGGCTGCAGTGCTTGGCTTGTGGATGGTCGCTTCGCGGTACACAGTGCCATACCGGTTCCCAGAATACCATGCTGCCGATGCCAACTTGCCATTACCTGTTTCTGTTTCTAGGGGATGCGTTGTGATCCAGCAGGTGTCAGGATTGCTCACAACCACAGGTGGTGACTGGTTTAGGAAATGCAGATTGCGGAGGGAGCCAGGAACAAGTGGAGAGGCTCTGTAGATGAGCTCTGTACACACCTCCTGTGCACACGGGCCCGCTTGGTGTGGCAGGGGGCCCTGAGATGAGGGGTGAGAAGACCCTGCCATTTCCTGAGGATTAGGGAACGGCTGATTACAGAGTTGGCACAATCTCCCGTGAGCTGGCAGGCTCGGTACGGGCACCACCACTCCCCACATGTCCTCTTGTCACGTTTCCCAAGAGGAAAATGGCAAGTGCTGATTTCTATGCCTGCTCAGGCTGAAGCCTCTTATACTTTAACTGCAGCCCCCTGTTGAGCTGGGAGCACATGGGAGCCTGGGGAGCAAGGCAGGGTCCTTCACGCACAGCAGTGATCCCAGAAGGCTGTTCAACAGGAAATTCGGCCCGGCAGTAACATCTGCTGGGTCCAGACAAGGATCTCCAAGCCACCAAGTCACCTTGACAGGACCAGCTTGTCCCCACCGGTCACGGGGACGCAGGTGGCCAGACCTGCCCACCCCAGTTTGCATGTGTTCTGTCACCGAGGTTTGCTTGAGTTTCTGGCTCTGCCTCCTTTCTGCTTTCTCATTTCCTCAGTCACACCTCCACTCTTTTCCCTGAGGAAGAATCAACTTTGGCTAAATACTACCTGAATGCAGACTGGATGGAGGGGGCGGGGGGCAGGACTTCCAACAGCATGACCTGCACGTGTATCAGAATGATGGGGGGAAGAATGAAAGAATCCTGGTAAGTGTTTTTCACATTAATCCTACAATACACTGAGGCTGGGCTGTAACCTTCTCCAATTTACCGATCAGGAAACTGAGGCTCGGTTGTGATCACACACCCAGCATGTGGCTGGCAGTGGACGCACACCAAAGCTGCCTGGCCACGCTCCTTCACCCATCACCCCTCGCGATGCCGGAGCGTACACCACGACGTAGGTGCTCTGACCTGGCGCACGGCACTCAGCAGGCCGACTTTCTAATCGCGGTGAGGTGCGTTCCATTCCCTTCCACCTGTCCCGAGTGGATGCCACCATTCGGCCTTGGTGGGCCTTCCGTTTCGGCCCTGCCCACCTCCCTGGAAAGGGGTCCTACCCTCCGATCACCCGCAGCAAAGCGGGGTGGACCAGGTGGACCAGGTGATTGTTTTCCCGCGTGTCAAGAATTCTGAGAACGCAGTGTAATGCAGGGAAGTGGCTCCGGCTGCTGGACAGGCACGCCTGTGTCCTCCTGTGTCTTTTACTCACAACCGAGCAGCTCCCGTGTGGCACAGTACCTCCTGTCAGTCCTGAATGAAGACAGCTCAGTCTTCAGAGCTGGGGCCACACGGGTCCTGAGAAAGGGAGGAGTTTTTGTCTAACCCTAGTCCCGAGTTCACCTACCAACCATTTTCCTAGGGTGAGGGACAGCGTGTGCTTTCAATCCTTCTAGGTGTCTCACCATTGTTTTGCCCTACAAGTCTAGGCTGAGCATGGTACCAGGGCCCATGGCTGCTACACCCCAGAGGGTGGGGCACACAAAAGCCCCTGGCAACGGTGGGAAGAAGCCACACGGGCCCTGCTGCAGGGAATCTGGTCCCCACAGCCTGCTCTCCCATGCTGGGTGCTGAGTTCTCATACATGTACTAGTAAGTTCTCAGGTTCCAGAGCTTGAGACTCTCAGTTCACCTCCCCTAGGCCAAGCCCAGTGTCCCCCAGGCAGTTCTGTGCCGATGTCAGTGGTGGCAAGCCGATGCTCAGGGTCTCCCTCCTGCTTCCCTCATCCACCCTGAGCCCTGGAGAAACATCAGCTTTCCTCACTAGAGCCTGAAATCCATCGGGATATTTCAAGCCCTGGAGGGAAAAGGCTTTGTGCTCCTGTGGCCCCCCAGGTAGGGACCCAGGCACTTTCAGAGACTCTGGACAGACAGACGACAAGGTATAGAAAAGACAGGATTGGCAGAGCTCAGCTTTAGTGCTCTCTTCATGGTCTGTGTGGACAAGGCAAATAATGGCTCTCTGGCAGGGTTACACGAGAGGTGACAGAGGCAGAGGCAGGTAAACCGCTCAGCCTCTCAGTCCGCTGCCAGCTAGCGCATCAGAGCTACCTAGGGGCCTTCCCTAGGCGAAGGGAGAGTCAGCTCAGTAAACAGCCCGGTGTGGTGTACAGGGGTGAGGAGAAGGAGGGGCAGGGGAGAAGGGAGGGGAGGAGGACGGGGAAGGTAGGAGAATGAACAAATATGGGACACACCCAGACCAGGCTACAACTGCTGCCCAGCCAGGCCCTGCCTTTGCCCACATACATCACCCTCATCTGAGCTCCTGCAGGGAGGCCTAAGCAGAGGGCTCAGGCCGTGGGCTGGGGGCGGCCCTCAAATTAATCACCACAGAGATGTCTGCTTTGAGGCCAAATCTGTATGGAACCAGGACTCCCCGCCCCCAGAGAAGTGGGGGGTTGCAATGAAAATGCCATTTTTTTTTTACCAGTCCTGATGCTTGAGCTCAGGGCCTGAGCAGTGTCCTTGGGTTTTCTTAAGGCCAGAGCTCTACCCCTTGAGCCACAGCACCACTTCCAGCTTTTTTCGTGCATGTGGTACCAAGGAATGGAACCCAGGGTTTTGTGCATGCTAGGTAAGCACTCTACCACTAGGCCACACTCCTGGCCCCACCACGGTTAATTCTGAAGTGGAACCAAGGCTGAGCGAGGAGAGGGCGTGCAGACACGCTCGCTCTGGAGCCACTCCACTGGGAGTGGAAGCTCGGTATGCTGGGGGTCACGGGATGCAAGGTCGGCCTGGCAGCGATGGATGCAGTGACAGAGTCGACCCTCGGGAGTCAGGCTGCATGCCCCGGGCTTTCCACCCATCACAGCTGTCTCCTCCAATCCCACACAATGTGTGAGCAGCGTCGTTTTGCAGGGGTGGACACGGAGATGCATACAGACGGATGAGTTTGCTCGAGATCCTGTGACAGGGGACTAAGAGCAAACCAGGAGAGCCCGTCTATTATATGCTACATGGCTGTCCCTGGGGCCCAATCAGCACCCTTTTTTTTCTCTGAGACAGTAAGAACAGAAGGAACTGTTCTAAGGGCCATGCTGCCACCCGGCAGGGCCCCGGGAGACAGGGCTAGGAGGGGTTTCAAGCCCCAGGCACTTCTAGGTGGGTCTTTCTGAATTGCCTGTGGAGATGATGGGCCTCTGGCTCAGCCACTCGGATCCCGTGGTCTTGGGATCTGGCCCACGAGAAGCACAGCCTGCCCCGTTCTCAGTGTGTGCCAGGCCGGCGCTGGTGGCACGATGAGGTATTAACCAGTTCTTTTCGGGGGAAGTCCTGGTCCTACCATAACCAATCAACTCTTTTCCACCAGAGGAACGGGTACCTACCAAGGAATGTGTGGCAAAAGTAAATGACAGCATTGTGTAACAATGTAGTATTAAATAGGATGTTTGTCTCAAACCTGAAAGCGGCAAGAACACTAGTAAGCTAGCAAATGCCTTCTCCTTACATTAGCTAGGCCCATTAGCTGATCTAATGCAACCCAAGATGCATGTAGCCAAAGGGAGAGGGTAACTAAAGATGGAAGTTTCAGGTCCCAATGGCCGGCTCAGAGCTGGCCTAGAGCTCATCAGCAGGTAGGAGGCGGGAGAAGACACGTCAGGGAGAAGCTGCCCGCTGAACTGGTTGCAGGGGGCCGACTGCATCGGTTTCCCTCTGCCACAGGAAAGGAAGGAACTGAGCGGAGACAAGCACCCACGAGCCAACTCACTGCAGCTTTGCCCAGCCTTCCCAGGCTCCGCACTTGCTAAGACCAACAGGAAGTGACAGGGGGATTTGAGAATCTCTGTCCCCCAGGGCCCGCCTTCCTCTGTGCTTCAGTCTCCCAGCTCCTAATCACCCAAGCAGCAGTGGACAGCTGTCTGCTTGCTGATGAACAAGCAGGCTAGAGAAAACACAAAAGCTAACGAGGCCCCAGAGACCGACAGACCCATGCTGGCTGACTCAGGAAGGGAGATGACCGAACCATGGAATACCAGCTTTGGGGGATCAAGACCGTCTGAAACTTGTAATTTCTATAGGGCTGCCTAAAATCCAAACTGCAGAAACCCTAAAATTGTACTGGTCTGAAAATTTAGAATTTGGGCAAACCACAGCTTCTGGGAAGTAAGGAAGAATCTCAGAAAGGCCCAAACTATAGAAAGAGAATGCCTAAAGTCTGTGTATAATTCTACCCAAGTCTGCGTGATCTTTGATTCATGAACTGCCAAAAGAGACGCCAGAAGATCGTGGAATATGATTCATAAGAGGGAAGACACATCTAAAAATTCTGCATGTGTGAGCAACTAGCAGTGCCTGAACTGGCAGCCAACACCTCCTGCTTCAGGAGAGAGGATGGACTGGTTCTCAAAGCAGGGTCCCTGGAACCCTTCCAAGGAACCACAAGGTCACACTATTTTGCTAGCTTATAGTAAGTAGAATTTTCTAGAATCTCTGACCCACGATGTCAAAATAGGCTGAATATAATAAAATATGTGAATCCTACCACCTTCTATTCAACCAGACATTGAGGAATTTTGCAAAAATGTAAAACAATGCCAGTTTTCTTGCCTATATTTTTTTCTAGTTTGGCAAAGATACCTATTTTTTTTCATAAAATGATGAGCTTGTTATTTTAAACAGACAAGTGAAATATTTCTTTTTCCTTTCTAACACAGCAGTAGATGGACACAAAGTGAACTGTACCCCAAGGCGGCCACAGCAGCAGCGAGCAAATCACCAGCACTGCACCGTGCACCACTCTGCATCACACTGTACCACACTGCTCAGCCACAGCGCTGGGGATGGGGATTCATTGTACCATCGTACTCACATGACAACATATTGACCGGAACGCCCTTGCACAGCTACCTGAAGAGATGGATAGCCCTGTAAGTGGAGGAGTATCTGTATACAAATATACAACAACAGAAATGAAGTAAGCACAACTACTTTATGAGTCTAAACTATATTAGACTGTAGTTTTAAAAGGAAGTATCTGCTTAAAGTGGATCCTGCTCTGATTACTTCACTGCCCTTCCCACTTGCCACGCTCCCAAGGTCGTGCCATCTGTTGTGCCTGCGGAGAGGAAGCTGCACTAATGATGCATCTATCCACTGTTACGAAAGGCAGCCGTGAGCTCACAGCACAGGTGACGGAAGGGAGAACACAACAGAGCTGGGCAGCCAGGGGAGAAGGAGGTACTGAGATCCACAGGAAAAGCCAGTGGGAAGCTGAAGGTCTCACGGCTAGCACAGAAGATGGCCTTCAGAGACTGTCCACTTCTCTGAGCCCTTTGAAGGCACTCTCTACCCTTCCTGCTCCAGTTCCCAAGAGAGAACCTTCTAAACACCAGCTGAACAGGACCTGTGTGCTGCATCAGGCTGTGCAGGCCCAGAGCGATGCCTGCAGCGCAGCTGTGACCTGCCAGGTAGGGACAGGGAGCCAGCTGGCAGGACTGTGACATGCAAAGGCACAGAAGCACATGGGAAGTGGCCTTTGCAGTCTGCTCACGAGGGCTGTGCAGCGCTGCCCACACGCTCCCCTCAGTGCCCCGGCCTAGCAGTGGCAGGGCTGCTGGCATTCGAGAAAGGCCAGCTGGCTGGCACAGGAATCACAGCCCTGACCAAGGCTGTGCTCACAGGCTGCTGTAATCCCCTGAGCTAATTCGACACGGTGTCTATATCCGTGTGCTCTTGCAGCGCTGCATGATGAGTCAGAGGCTTTATATTGAGAAGGACATCTGTAGACCTGGCTTCTCTGAAACTCTGCCAAAGGCTTACCTCACCCCTTATTTGAGATGCTTTTGCTAGACCTATAGCTTGAAAAATAGAGAGAAGGAACCAGGGAACCACAACTTTTGCTATTCTACTACAGGATTCTGTCCAGATGTAGAACAGACCTCATCCTCAAATCAATGGCCTGGATTCACTGAAATTGTGGTAAATTTCCTGGGAGCTTCCCCAGCCTGACCTAAGAAGCTGGTTCATTTCCCATGCACAGAGGGGAAGTGTTGAAATCAGGACACAGCACAAGTCCCTGTGGACTCCAGGGAAGCTGGAACTCCCAGAGGTTTCTCTGGGTCCCGAGGCTGCTAGGAACTGCCAAGCGCCATCAGGCGAGGCCTAGCACTGAAGGTCAACAGGAACGTTCTGCCTCAGCTGTCATATCGCTGGAGGCCTCCAGTAGGTTCCAGCTTGGCAGGTCTCACGTTTTTCCGATGGATTAGGTCAGGACAAACTTGTTAGACTTTGTGCTTCTCAAGTATAACTGCCAGCTCACTGAGGGCAAAGAATTGGGTTTGCTTCATCTCTGGGTCCCAAACATATTACAGGTAGAAGAGTAAAACGATGGATGGATGGATGGATGGATGGATGGATGGATGGATGGATGGATGTGTGGATTGATGGGTGGGTGAGTGGTTGGGTGGATGGATACATGGATGGGTGAATGGGTAGATGGATGCATTGATGGGTAAATGTGTGGGTGGATGGATAGGTGGATGGGTGGATGGAGCAGTGGATGGGTGGGTGAGTGTGTGAGTGAATGGATGGATGGATGGATGGATGGATGGATGGATGGATGGATGGGCAGGTGAGTGGTTGGGTGAGTGGATGGGTGGGTGGGTGGGTAGATGGATGCATTGATGGGTGGGTGAGTATGTGGGCAGATGGATAGGTGGATGGAGAGATGGATGGTTGGGTGGATGATCAGTCTTGCCTTAAAGAAACTTACAGTGGAAATTTTATGTACCTTTAACAATATGTTAAATACCTAACATAAGTTAGGTTTAAATACTTAACAGGGAGTATGGCTCAAGTGACAAAGTGCTTGCCTACCATCTCTAAGGCCCTATGCTCAATCAGTACCAATCAGTGCATAAATAATTACATATTTGAGGGCTAGGATGTGGATTCTTTGAACCCCGATAACGCTCCTATGAGATATACATTTTTTCATGCCAATCTTACAATGAACAAAGTTGTAATTAGAGAACACCATTCACTTTCTCCAGATCATACCCCACTAATGAGAGAAAGAACCAAAACTCAGACTTATCGGATCCAACTCCAGTCTTCATTCTGCCAGCTGAGTACGGAAGGTCACCTAGTGCCAGGTGCTGGCGGGAGGCAGGGGTGGGGGAGGCTGGCAGGAGAGCATGACTCTGGGAGGGGATGACATTGTCACTGCAGTCTAACATTTTCAGAATGCAGAGAACCACAAGTGGGATCTGAAGACATGCCAGGAGGGGAGCCAGGCAGATCTGAGCCTTGTTAGCATTATAATGGGCTCTGCCAGGCAGAAAGAAGAGGAGAGAGAGGGTTTAGAAGCTGGAGAAAGCGATGGCTTGGAATCCTGTTCCTCCTTGGTCTGTCCCCGGGGCTGTCAGTCTGCACACTTCCCATATCAGCGAGGCAAGGTCTTGTGTGACTTAGGGCATAGGAGGTATTTCTACACACTCTGTGGGTTCGCCAGCCTTGTTTGAAGTCTCTGTAGAGACTACCATTGACGTGAAACAGGAAAAGGAAATGGGGCTGATCAGTTAGATCTGCAAGTCTGCAGGAAGCCCCTCAGAGGGTTCAGTCAGAATGGACAGCAGAAGAGGAACAGCGTCAGGACCGACGGAAGCTGTTCAATTGTGCTGGAAAACGGGGTGCACAGAGAATAAAATCAGGGCAGGGAAGAGTCCGTAGTTACAACTGTCCTGCCTGTTGCTGGGTCACCAAATGAAATCCTTACATGTCTGTGAGGGTAGAGAGATTCAGAAAGGTGCCGGAAATCCTTCAGCACGTAAGTATTTAAGTCCTGTCTGAAAGCCAATCCTACTATACTGCAAGAATGCTAAGAAAAATATTCCTGGGCGTACAATAGGACCGACTCCAACAAAACCCCAGTCTCTCTACCACCAGCACTGTGAACATGCTCCAGTCTTGCAAATTAATATTAAATATTGAATTAATAATATTAAGGCCAGTAATTAGAAGAGTAGAGGCTCAAACTCTAGGCTTTTGGAGCCTGTATGTGTGGTTCTTCTTAAGCTAGGAATAGATATCAATGAAATAACACGGTGACTAGCACTGAATGTGTAGTACATGAAAATTGCTACTGGAAGCACTAAAATATGGCTTGAGAAGCTCTACAAGTGAGTTCTTTACAGAAATCACAGTATTAGAAAGTCTGTAAAGTCCTTTTGAGTTCTAACTTTCCAATCCTTACCTTCAAGGTTTTCCTAGAGTGCTTTGAAACCACGTGGAAATACAGAGCTCAGTCTTGGCTCTCTTATGTACACCTACAGTTCAAATTATTGCTTTTTCTTCAATTCTACTACATTTTTAATGCCATAAATAATATTTTTCACAAACTCCTATTATGTTTTTTATCCCTAGATTTATATCCTATCCTTATATTCTCCCAAATATTACTTTTTTTTTTTGCCAGTCCTGGACTTGAGCTCAAGGCCTGAGCACTGTCCTTGGACTTTCTCAAGGCTAGAGCTCTACCACTTGAGCCTCAGCATCACTTCCGGCTTTTTTCTATGTATGTGGTACCGAGGAATCGAACCCCGGTGTTCATGCATGCTAGGCAAGCACTTTAACCACTAGGTCAAACTCCCGGCCCCATCTTACAAGTATTTTACTTTTGAATTATTACATATAATTGCTGATTCCTCAAAACTATTGTTCTCTTCTTTTTGTAAGTTGTTATCACATAGGAAAAATTTAGAATTAACCACATATGTGTTCTTTGTGAATCAAGTGTGAGTCATGGGAAAGGAGAATATAGACTTTTCTTTTACTTATAACTAAATTAGATTATTTGAGTTCATAGCTATGTATGGATATATAAATCTGGAAATCCCTTTAATCAATTCTATATGAGAAATGTTGTTAAATTCTCCACCCTCCAATATCTTGCAGTTGAAAAAAATAACTTGACTAAACTTCCTTCTATCATGTTCTTGATTTTTTTTTTATATTCAGATTCAGAGATTGTGGAATTTTCTTCAGAAGATCTTTTAATTGTTAAGGAGATTATTACTATTTCGCACTTACTCTAACACACATTTTAAATACTCGTTCCATTCTTCTAATTAGTAAATGTTCTTAAAATATACTTTTTAAAAGAAACAAAGATGCATTAGGACCCTGGTACAAGACACAGTGGGAAGCCAGACAAGGACAAAAGCGTTTTCAGCCCTGTTGCTGCCTCTAATCTGGTGTGGGGTGGGGAAAAGACTGTTCTGGGGTTTGTAGGAATCTTGGTGGTTAGCCTTTTCCTTTCCTATGGACTGTACGGACTGGTTGTCTCTCTTTTGGATCATGGTTTAAATTTCACACTCAGGAATGTCTTGAGAGCTCTGTTTCTATACCTCCATTCCGCCTGGCCTTTCCTCCAGCCAGACTCATCTTGGCATGGCATTTGGCCTGTTTTTTGCTCGTGGTCTCATTTTTACCTTCCACCTGGCCCATTCTGTATGCGTGGCTCAGCGCTTTGCTTCACCTGACTCTGGTATTTTGTGTCTTTGTCTCTTTACTTGGGGCCTCCTCCACATCCCTCACTCATACACAGGGCAAAGGACCAGTCCTGGTTTTAGTAAAACCAATGTCTGGGTCACCTCGAGGAGAGTCACAGAGATGTCCCCATGCATTTATACTGCTGGCATTACACAGTGGCCCTGGGGGGAGGGGCCAATGGGATCTCACAGAACATTGGAATGACACTGCACAAGAGCCATGTTCAGGGGGCTCCAGGACACCGGAGGGTCACATGAGGGGGGAATCACGTAACAGGGTCACGTGGGAGCGTGACGTGGAAACGTTTCATGGGAGGGTGTGGAAGCCATGTTGCAGAATCATTCATGATTGAATGGCCCAGATGCAAGAAGAAACCAAGTCCAGTGGCAAAGAGGAGTGAAATGGACACCAGAGGACATAGACTTTCCTTTTTTAAAGATGGGTTAGTGAACCATGAGAAATGTGCTTCTGAAGCGCCAATAAGATTTACAGAAGCCAGAACTCGCCTTCCAGGAGCCTGTGTCTACCTGGGGAGGTTTTGGTGACAGGGTGGCACCATTCTGCTCTACACTGGCCCTGACTACCCTGAGAGGAGAAGCTATCCCGGCAGCTCCATCCAGTTTTTGAGGCAGCTCCATCCAGTCTCTTGTAAAAAATCCTCATCTCCCCGAAAGATGAAGCACTCCTGCCTCCGTTTTCCCATGCAGCTAGCTCAGGTAAGGGCCTCACGTTCTTTCCTTTTGTCTCTAAGTTCTCCAACCTTCCTCCTACGAAAATGAATTCTGTGTGTCAATTCATGCTAGGAATAATCACCTTCTTCTACAGGTCTCCAATTTACAGAATTTACAGAACGGAGAGATCATCAATTTCTAACGCAGTGCAGAGTTAGGCTTAATTATTTTTTACATCATTCCCCACTAATGTGTTCAGGGGAAGCGATCATCGGAGGTGGGATTGAAACACCTGAAATGCCATTTAGGAGACACATGGCTCGTCTCAACACAAGAGCTTCGTCCATCAATCGGAAAATGGAATCATGTTCCAGGTGGAATTGTAGATGTGGGAGACCCCATGTTTATGTTTATGTGTGTGTGTGTTTGCCACCATGTATGAACACAGGACTAGTGCAGAGTCTGAAAACTCACTAAACAGTGCTTGTTGCACAGGGATAGGCCCCCAGCTGTCTGAGTGAGTTTCGATCCTTCAGTAACTTTCTACTCTGTGAGTCCTAATGATATTGAGCTCATTATCATCTCAAAGAATATGGGGAGTTTGTACAGGCCTGGCAATCATCTTTCACTGATTTGAATGTCTTCTATGAAAGGAAGAAAGAGACATTTTAGGAAGAGAGAAAAAAATGTCCAATGAGTGACCTCTTTTTTTTCTGACTCCTATTCTCTTGAGTCTGTCCCTTCTGCGTTGTGACAAAACTTCTCTCAAAGATTCTCTCCTGAATCTCACTGCTTTCTTCTGTCAAATGCTGGGGGGGGGGGGGGGGGGGCGCGACTTCATTCTTGCCTCAGTTAAGTTCCGTCTCTTTTGAACAATTCTATGCTGTCAGTGACCCAAATCCTGGCCCCATATGAGTTCTGCCTGGGCCCAAACTTAATCACCCAGAAGAAGAGAGAAAAGCAAGCACAAATAAATATGATATTAAGAGTTATAAAATTACGAATGGTATCTAGAAACTCCAAAAGATTCAGCATACTGAGGTTCATGAGAACCTTCTACTGTGAATCACGATAATAGTTTATTCAGTCTTAATTATGTGTCACGACTGAGATAAGGTCTCTTTCGTAGCCCAGCTCCAAAAGGAGAAACAGCACCCTGAGGACGACCTCAGGTCCCTCGTGGAGCACTCACGGAGGAGTGATCTGAGGGTCAGGTTACTGGATGTACAGGGAGCTGGTAAAGTGTTATTTCCGGATCTGTTTGCCAGGCTCTTTCCACAAGAATTTGAGTCAGTAAACCAAGCAAGGCGGTGGGTGCAGCTGGCTGGGGACAGAGCTAGCTAGAAGGGAGGAAGGAAGGCCCCACAGTTAGAGGAGGGACTGCACTCTCTTTGTGACCGTCACAAAGAGAACCCCCATGTGTGTGAAACCCCCATGCCAGCGGGTCTCTCCCACGGGGCCTGCTCATTATAGCAAGGGAATCCAGAGGCAGACTGAAGGGCGGTGCCCAGCTGGAAATCAAGCCCATGTTCCTGAGCAACCTGAGCCCTTGACGCCTCTTCAAGGAAAACCTCCTTACTAAGGATGCCAGATGCACTACATGTGAATCTCTCCACACAGCAGCATGAGGAGGAAGAGCACAGAAAGCAGTACACACCCACAAGGACGTAATGCTTCTCCAGCAGCAGAGCCCAAGGTAATCAAGATGGATGAAGCATCTGGTAAGAAAATTCCCACAAAATATCCTCGTGAGATCTAGTAAAACACACACACACAAATAAAAATAGGGAGACAATGCGGAATATGTATGAGACACTGAGTGAAGAAGAGGCAGAGATTTTGGAAATGAACCGTATGCAAATTTTAGAGATGAAGAATTCAATGGTTAAAAAAAAAGAACTGAAATCCTAAATAATACAGTAGATCAGGTAGAAGAAAGGCTCTTGGAAGTGGATGACGAATGCTTTGAAATCTGTCATGCAATTTCTCCCCCCCCACACACATACAAGAAAACATAAAGAAATAATAAAGAATGCAGAGAGCATACAAGACTTTTGGGGCACTGCTAAGGGAACAAAGCCCATATTTGCAAAATATCTTCAGATGAGTAGAAAAAAAAACAGGAAGGAAAGAAAAGGGGAGGCAGGAACTTACTTGCAGAAATAATAGCAGACAGAAAACTTCTGAAATCTGGGAAAAGACATGGATGTCATGGACAGAAATGTATAAGACCCCAGGCAGACATGATCGGAAAAGATCTCTGTCACAGTATATTCTATACCCAAACTGTCAAAAGTATAACATAAAATGCATTTGAAGCAGTCCAATTAGATCTAGATCACATTTTCTGCAGAAATCCTACAAGCTAGAAGAGGATGGCACAACAAATTCAGAGCTAAACACTCCCAGCCGAGGACACTGCACCCAGCATGGCTCTCCAACCAAAATGAGAGTCACATCGGGTCCTTGCAGAGCAAGCAAAAGCTGAGAGCATTCAGCAGCGCTAGACCAGCCTCACAAAAATTACATTTAGAGGTGAAAGAAAAGATCACTATATCATCAAACCATGTGAGACTAAACCCCACTGTAAGAGTAGATACACAAAAGAGAAGCAATCAGACATCACCAATGTCGTGAACCACCAACTCACAAAGATGAAGAGAGGAAGGAAAGAACGAGGAGTATTCAGAGAAACTAGAAGAAAGTCAACAAAATAACTATTGAAAAGAATTTTGAATGCAAATGGACTAAATGTTCTGATTAGTTTTTTTAAATTCCAAAAACATAGGCTAAATATGTGAAACTCACTTTACCAGGAAACATGAGCAGACTACAAGGATGGAAAATGATATTCCAGGCCAAAGGAGTCCTAGAGTGAGCAGGCACAGTTGTACTTGTGTATACTAAGCTTGTGATGATAAAAACTGTAAGAAGCAGTAGTGGGGACCTCTTGCGCAATAATCAATTCAGTAAGGTAAAACAATTAGTCAATATGTACCTAATGGCAGAGTACCCAGCTTTAGAAAAATATAACATCTGTGGAATTTGATGTCCCAGTTTTATTAGTGGACAGAGTAACCCAACAAAACATCAACCAAGAAACATTAAGACATCTCTCATCTACTAGCTGTCGCATCAGCAACCATCAGCACATGAAAATTAGTCCATACACTAAGTCACAAGACAAGTATTAACAAATTTAA